>NW_015090793.1:14667061-14734401 GCF_001431845.1 Calidris pugnax
GGGTTTAATATTTTTCCTAGAACTTTTTTTTTTTTTTTTTTTTTTTTTTTTTTTTTTTTTTTTTTTTTTACCCAAAAAAAAAAAAAAAAAAAAAAAAAGAGAAACAAACACATAAAACACAAACCAAGTCACTGCTTGAGGAGATCGAATCTAGTCATGGTTGGAACTCGGTCAAAGGCTGTTAAAGAACCTGTGGGTCCCCAAGCAGAGGCCCCACACAAACACACTGCACCCAGGGAACTGGCTGCAGTGAGTGCTGGAACCTGGCAATGGCGGGTGATGGAGACAACACCTGTGCTAGGTGTTCTAACCTCATTTCCATGGGCAGGGACACCTTCCCTGACCAGGTTTCTCAAAGACCCTTCCAGCCTGACCTTGAACTGATGGACAGTGACTGATGGATAGTGATATCCCAGAGCTTCTCATCTTGGCTGCCAGGAGGGGGACACTGGCTTTGAGGGAAGAAAGCTGTGGCCTTTCAATGGCCTTCAGGCGGCTTTTGCTCTGCAGCAGGATGCAGGGCTGTTCAGCGGAGCTGAGCTATGGAGTCACTGCTGGGACACATGCTGGGAGGATGGCTGTGTGCTTGATGTGTTAAAGAGGTCAAGCAATGGAAGAAGGAGGAGAGATTAAAGGGGGAAACTTCTAGGAAATGCTCACATAGCCCATTGTACTGCTTTCCAGCCCAAAGAGCCAAAGAACAGATACAGGAGGATCTTCTGTATCTCTTTTTCCTGTCATTGGTTTTCCATTGTGCAGGCACAGAGGAGGCAGAAGCTTTGCTATTCAAGACAAACTATGTCCTTCTCCCCCGCTTGGCTTCATTTCCCCACTTCTGTGTGAAAGGAACAAAAATGAGCACGGAAACATCAGCTTGTCTCCATGTTCCCTCACTACACAGTATCAACAGCACAAAACCCCAGATTTAGAAATGGATTTAGCTAGCAATCCACTGTCTTGGTTTGCAATGGGATTTTAACTCCTAAGTGTTTATCCTGCTTCTGCCAAAGATGAACACTATTTCCACTTTGGAGAAGAGGCCACTACTCCGCACAAAAGGGGACTTATTCCCTCAAAGGCAGAGCCAGGAAGAGCCAAGGCAATTGTGCCTCCCGCTCCATTTTTGGCTTGCTTTATTTAAATACCCTTCTTTGAGTCTGTGAATATTTTTCTGTTTGGGTGGATTAGGCCACTATTAGTCTGGGTGACAACCAGTACAACCTATAATTTTCCTATCCTCTGCTACCCAGCATTCAGCCACTATCCATTTCCTGACTTGTTCTTTTGCTAAGAAATGTGGGGTCAGTGTCAGATGCCACCAGGACTTGGCCTTGAGGAAGATTTTGGAAGAGCGGGTAATTCCAGGCATTGTTATCCATGTGAGGGTGAACAGTCAGGGTGCAGGGCCAGAAAGGGGACCAAGATTTCTCTTCTCTGCCACCAATGGAGGTTGTATGCTTCACTGCAGCACAAAACATGTCTGCTCCCTCACCCTCCAGCACAATGTATGCATTCACTTAGCTTCTTCCCCCAATGCATCACTTTCCATAGAAAGCCATAAGGAACGGAGCATTGCTGAAGGTGGAGAACCATAGATGGTCCTGATAGGGGACCTGAGACATCTCATTGTGTTCCTTTGTACCCAAGCAGATGCAGGACAGCTTTCAGTTGCTCTACATAAAAGACAGTGTGGTGAATGGCTCTCACATTAAACATTCCTTCTGGCAACAGACTGTAACTTTGACCATGGAACAAAGCCTTAGTCTCCAGTGGCTTTGATATCTCCTTTGTTACTCTAAATTCAGATGCTGACAGTATACTCGGAACACAATTAATAAGTAAAACTCACCTTGACAGCATTGTGCTGTCTGATGTGTAGCCCAGCTTCTTAATATCACTCTGCTCCTCATTGCCTCAGCTGCAGCCAGATCATCTGACTAGTTTTCCCACTTCTTGTCCTTTTGATTCACTTATCTCTGTGCTTTCTTTCATGACAACTATCCCATCTGATATCTTCTGTTGGCTCCATCTGATGAAATTCCAGGCTGTCTCTTTTTTAAGAGACATTGCCATTTATGTAAACATAGGCTTATATATACATATACACCTGCAGATGCATCTGCATAAGTGCATATGTGTAGAGATAACTCCATAGATAAACTCTGGTGATCCAAAGTGGTCTCGTTATCTCCTGACTCTCCAGTTTCTTTCCCTCTCACAGCATTTCCTTCTCATTCTGACATATAGCTCATTCTATTCTTGCCTCTATATGATGCCACTTGTACCTGGTTAGTACCATATCCAAGGAAAATATCACTTTTGCAAATTGTCACTTCTTTCAAACCTATTGCACTTCATGCTTGTGGATGATATGAACTATCCCTTATTTATCCAACAGCATGCATTCTCTTTATGGACACTCCCTTCCCAAACTGCTGTTTAAACAAGACAATCTACGTGGACATCATGTCTAGCACTCTAAGATCTGCTAACAATTTCTCTCTGTGTTTTTCCATGCAGATTTTTCATGATTGCTGAGGACACCTGTTAGTTTCATCAAGAGATGTTTGTCTGGCTGACAATGCTCATCCTCCTAAAACGCCAGATTGAGGACACTCTTTTGAAAGTTCAGACTGTTTATCTTTCAAAGGAACTGCTTATTCAGAGCAAGCTAAGAGAGGTGATCCAAACTTGGGTCTGGTATGAATTTAGTAAAGCAGGATGCCTCTGTTTGGGCTATCTGAAATTCAAGATCTGCTCAGTCTTGAACTTGTGACTGTTTGTCATCCAGAAGTGGATTTAAGTCTAGACTGCTTGATCACCTGAATGATAGCTGATCACATCACTGGTCTTTTGATCTGATCGTCATTCAAGAGCTCTGCACATGAGAACAGCAGCTTATAAATCAATAACAAACAAGGATAACGAGAGGCACACACTTTGTCATTCCTCCGTAAATCCATTGCCATTCCTCCTTATTAAGCATGGAAAAGTTCTTGGACTTCTTGCAACACATGAGGGAAGCTCCGTGGAGACTCTTGGGTTTGTACTGAAAGAGCAAGAAGGGAAAGTCCTGAAGTTTTGGAATTTTTCTGCATGCTATTAATAATAATAATTCATAAATCAACAACGGTCGAAGGGTCACGCAAAAAGAGTCTGTTGCCTGGCTATATAAGAGACTCCTGTGTGGGTGTGAGAACCTCTTGAAATGGCAAAGGACTCTGGAAACAATGAAGGAGAAATGAATTACATTTTTTTGGCAGAAACAAAACATCAGTTCCATCCCCCACTTCTTTTCTTTCTTTTTTTTTTTTTTTTTAAATAGAAATAGATACTTGAAAAAAGTAAAACCAATAATATTTTTCTCTCGGCTCCAAAAATAAAGCATATGAATATCCAAAACTTGCCTTTTTTATTTTTTTCATCACCCAGTCCCCGTCCCCCTCACCACCCCTGCCCCTTTGCTTTTAAACATCAGAGTTCTGGCAGTTCTCATTTAAAAAATGTCCTACTATGTCCAGGCACACTCACATTAAAATGCAGACAGAAGACTAGAGGACTCTAGGGATTGGTAATGGGATATACAGCCTTTCACCTCAACATCATCACCTCAGCTAGCCCAGCTCAGTAGTGGTTGCTCACAGCTACTGGCCACTGGTGGATGGTTGGTGGGGTGGTCCCAGCATGTGTCACTTAGACAGATTCTCCTGGAAAGACCTTGGACTGGAAGATCTGCCTGCAAGGAAGTGGCCAGCTTCCCTCCAGCCGTGCCCTGCAGAACCTTCTGTGGATCATTAATTCTCCTAGTCCTTTGGCCCCACATCTGAAAACTGAGACTATTTCCTTTCCCTCCACAATATCCTTCTTGTGAGTAGATGGAGAACAAACAGCAGGGCAGAACTTCTCTTATTGGGCTCATACATCTCTTTCTGCAATCATAATGCAGTTGAATAACGAGGCTCTCCCATGGCTGTACAGTTCATCCTACAGAATCAGTGGTGATTAATTCAAACAGACCTCTGTGCTTAAACCTCCTTGGTGATGCAGATTCTGCAAACAGTCCCTGACAGGATATCATTGTTCTTGCTTTGGGACCCTTTTCACCATATCCAGCCTGAGTCTTCCTCATTTGAATTTAAGCTTATCCGACAGGACCCTGTCTCTGTAAATGCCTCTAGAGGTCACTTCTGTAATAAACCTTTTCTGCACTTGTCTGCATTATTAAGTAGTGGCATTTTGTGGTGAAAAACTGACCTGATTATAGGTAAGTATGTAGTACTTGAGGAGGATCAAAAACCCAGCCACTGAGGGGTTGTGGAAGTACCAGTGAGGTTTATTCCCAAGCAAGGCAGCCTTTCTCCTTTCAAAAGCATCTGGTTCATGCAGACCAAGTCTCACCCTTGGCTGTTAATATTAGCAGGCAGCACTCTGGATAAAGCTGTCCTCACTAGCTACCAAGAGCTTAATAAATGTTCACCTCCATTTCTTCTGCAGGGATATCCACCAAAAATGTGTACTGTTTTACACTGCCAGTCACTTGGATGCTGGCCCATATCAACAGATAACCCTTCTGCTGCCAGGGTAACACCACCCGTGTGTGGGTCAAGGTCCTAAAGAACAATTTTTTATAGGAGCAGGAGAAAGGAATGCGACATTCAAATAAAACTATAAGGGGGGGGGGGGGGGGGGGGGGAGGGGAAGGGGGGAAGAATTTGCAGATAGGCAAAGTGTAAGTTATTACGCAAGTTAGGAATTGTTGCTGGGGCCCAACAGTCTTGCCAGTGATGGTGAGGATCCTCTGAGGGCCAAGATCAGCTGAGGTGCTGACTGCATACACAAGGCCAGATTTCTCAGTGGGTATAAAGGGAATCTTTCTTCTGAGGACAGTTGAGTGACACCAAATTACACTGCATTCATGCCAAAATCAAATCACATTGTGACAGTGGTTTAACAGTGGTTCTAAAGGAAGATTGCAACCTAAAAGGCATTCCTTGGTGCGTTCCTGCCCACTCCTGGTGCAGCTCTGTTTATAAAAGCTGAGGCTATGATACCAGGACTGACACGTCTACATCTCGCTTTCCTCAGAAAAGGAAAAAGACATGCTGGTAGAAGGGAATTTCTCAGCTGTAGCATCATTTACCCTCGTGTACCTGAGAACTCATAAAGAAATATTTCATGCTACACTTGCATGTCTATATTGGCCTCATTTTTCTGTTATTCTTAGAGATATAGTCTGCATTTACTTCTATTTGCCTGTTTACCCTAGCAGAGGACTTGGTAGGAGATCTCTTTCTTGTTCCTAAGGTGACAGTCTTGATTCAAGGCACTTGGGAATCCTTTTAACTCTTGTACAGACTCCTGATGCCCTTAGGCATTCAGGCTTTCCTATTTCCTGAACTTGGTTTAGCTGCAAAGGCATAGGTGCCCAGAGCCATTTGGGATACATGGAGGTATCTGAGATACCTGCCTTCTGCTGGCAGTATGGCAGTGGACGTATGGGAGCTGATGATACCAAACTGGGAGGACTGGCTGACACTCCAGAGGACTGTGCTGCCATCCAGCGTGACTTGGACATGCTGGAGAGCTGGGCAGAGAAGAACCTAATGAAGTTCAATAAAGGCAAGTGTAGGGTCCTGCACCTGGGGAGGAAGAATGCCATATACCAATACAGGTTAGGGATGGATCTGCTGGAAAGCACTTCTGAGGAAAAGGATCTGGGAGCCCTCATGGATAGCAAACTATCTATGAGCCAGCAATGTGCCCTTGTTGCCAAGAGGGCCAATGGGATCCTGGGCTGCACAGGGAAGAGTGTGACCAGTAGGTTGAGGGAGGTCATTTTTCCCCTCTACTCTGCGCTGGTGAGGCCACAACTGGAATACTGTGTCCAGTTCTGGGCTCCCCAGTTCAAGAGAGACAGGGAACTACTGGAAAGAGTCCGGCCTAGGCCAACAAAGATGATTAAGGGATTGGAGCATCTCCCTTATGAGGAAAGGCTGAGACAGCTAGGACTCTTTAGCCTGGAGAAGAGAAGGCTGAGGGGAGACCTTATTAATGCTTATAGGTATCTAAAGGGTAGTTTGAGGGAGGATAGAGCTGGACTCTTTTCAGTGGTCCCCAGTGACAGGATGAGGGGCAATGGGCACAAGCTGGAACATGGGAAGTTCCACTCAAATATGAGGAAGAACTTCTTTACGGTGAGGGTGATAGAGCACTGGAACAGGCTGCCCAGGGAGGTTGTGGAGTCCCCTTCTCTGGATATTTTCAAGACCCGTCTGGATGCAGTCCTGAGGAATGTGCTATAGGCAATCCTGCTTTGGCAGGGGAGTTGGAATAGATGATCTTTAGAAGGTCCTTTCCAAATCCAACAATTCCGTGATTCCATGAGCAGGAGTCTGAGTGGGATAACTATGCTCAAATGACTGAATTCAACCTATTTATTTATTTCGTAGGCTCATGCTGGGTGCTGGTTCTTGATTCCAGCTCATTTTGCACAAGTGAGTGATAGGATAAGTTTATAAATAGAGTTGGGAGTAGGGGATAAGAAGTTTAGGTGATATCTGAGCAACAGCCTCCTGACCTAGGACTGTGATTCCCTGGTGAGATCTCCCTGAGCATGGACTGGAGCAGCAGGGGACATGGATTGAAGTGGTGGTTCAGTCTATTGAGATGGTGGCTGCTTTGGAAAGTCACAATAGTGGAAACCAGTCAAAGTTGTGTATCCAAAACTAATGCACGTATGAATGTGCCTTAAGTAGGTAGATGGGGATTTTATGAACTGTTTCTTTAGGGGTCCAAAGTCTGTCTTAAATAAAATATAACTGTCTAAGTCCTTTTGTAAGCCTGGGCCTCTCTGGTCCTTTTCAGCTTCTGTAATCTGAGGATCAGCACACTTGCCTGCCTTATAGGATGTGGTAAAGATAAATATATTAAAGACAGTGGGGTGCTTGATATTGTAACGATTGAGGCCAGATATCTGTAGCAGAAGCAGAAGTAAAAAGAAATAAGATAATAATTGACGAGGAACCTTGCCAGCGTATGTCTTGGCAGCCAGCTCTGCAGTAACCTATCATTTAAGATGGCGGGGTTCCCCTCACCTTTTAAAATCTAGTGGCACTGGGGGATTTGTGAATGTGAAACAAGCTCTCTCCAGTTCTTCGACTCTTTTATATTTCCTCATGCTGCTCTTGAGTCGTTCTTAGGCATGCTTCCCGATGGCTTGGAAATCTCCGGGCACGCATTGAAGCTTCTATATTTGCTCTCAGTGTCTGCCAAGATTAGCATTACCACTCTATGGAAAAATATCCGTCAACCGGATATAAAAGAATGGTGTGAGGAAGTAGAGCTATGTCAAGGCAGCACAAATATAGCTTATACGTTGTAGGGGGAAGTTGGCATATTTTATTTTTCCATCTGGCACTCTTTTTTTCAGCTTATCGTAGCTACAGCATAATGCTCAGGATCCTTCTAACACTCCTGATTTTGGTTCAAATTATTTCCACTGGCTGCTTGTGATAGGGATGGGCCAACTTCAAAAAGATCTGCAGTTTGTGTTCACTCCAGATAAATATCTAGGGGTTCAGATGCTTATCTGTTCTTATCCATCTGATCCAAGCTCCTAGGACTGTAGTCTGAGCGGGTAGGGAAGGTTATTTTGCTCATGTTGATATAAGGCTGGACCCTGTGAAGTGCTGAGCACTGGAGCAGCTCTGTGCATTGGATGGAGCTGAAGGAACTTCTCAGCAAATGCCTTTAGTCCCTCTTACATTGGGCTGTCTTTCTACCCGCTTGCTGATACAGGAGTATGAATGAGTGCAACTTGCATTCCAAGAAGCCGGAAAAAGGTTTTAAGGGTTTAAGGAGGAGTTAGTTAAAGCAGCAGATTAAAAAAAATTCCTCTGCTCTGGCCCCTCCAAAAGCAGCTTTGATTCCCTTAGAGTCGGCAGGAAAGTCAACGATGACACATAAAAGTTACCATGAGGGATACAAGGTTAGGCAGTCTGGATCTGTCTGCAAGCCATGTTGGTGTGACGCACATATCAAGGGGATGAAGACGTTAACTACCCCAGGTTAGGCTCTCCCAAACCTCACTGGGACTATGGGTACATTATGGGCTGACTTTGCAGCGTGTCAGCCCCACATTAATCTCTGTCTTCACTGGATGCTTCCCGAAGTACTTTCAAAGGAGCCCACCTCCACCCCTGTTATATCCTTGTTTAGACTTTCCTCTTAACTTGGTCCCTATTCTCACTCAAAATGGCCTGATAAATATATGTGGCTTCTGATACTCTGGCAACTTAACTTTGATACCTAATTGATTCCTGCTGTGGGTCATGGAGAGCCAGTCCTACTTCTAGGACGTGGACTAGAGACAGGAGATTAAGATTTCAGGTTGAAAAAATTGCCCCCATCTCTGCTGACAAAATAGGCAGCCTTGTGTAAATCCATCCCTGGCACAGGGACCTTGTTAATCCCAGTCCCCTGTTGAGTATGTGGAAACCACATGGAATGGCAGGACCTCTCTGAGCCCATTGTAGAATGATTTGTTTCTATTCCTACAGTCACCTGAAGAAAAGGATTAACAGAGGAATAATTGTCATTTTCTCAGATGTTCTGGAGGTTCCTGCTCTCCTGAAGAGCATGTCTTCCGTGAGGGCACACAACTTGTGGTAATACATCAGATAAACCAGAAATGTTTGAACTCTGAATGAAGACAAGCTTGGCTGCCCTGGTAACTTCATGAAAAGTAAAGCAAGGAGGTGAACTGAGGATCTGGGAGAAGAAGAAGTGCCTAGGTAGACTTGCTGTTTCATCCTGCCTGGAAGAGGAGAATGAGTAGTCCTAGATGCTGAGCCAATCATCTGAGCCAATCCATCTAACGGTGAGCACTGACCCAGGGCTGCTGTACAGAAGCCCTCTCCTGAAAACCTGGCCCGGCTACTAAGTAAGCTATTTTCTTTCTTTCTGGGAGAATCTTAATGGGCAAAGATGTTCCAGATGGCAGGGAGCCACCTGCCACCAGGATTAACAGTCAACACAGAATGCAAAGCCTTGGGAAGAGTGCTCTGTGATTGTTCCTGCACGCACAGAAGCAAACAGATTCAAAGCACTGTTCGGTGCAGCTAAATCTTCACCTTATTACCTTACTGGGAATTCGGATAGTATTACCCAGAATCCTCCTTGCTGCAACTCTGCCTTGAAAAACAATCTGCTTTGGAGCTCAGTGTACCCAAAAGTGACTGTATTATTAGGATTTAACTTTGAACTGCAACATTTGGAATCCATTATTCAATCATTAATTTCCTCTGGTTTTCCCCCAGCTTTAATGTTTCATGCTGGATCCCTGGGCTCTGTGGTCCAAGCAACACTTCAGTACAACAGTTTGTACTTCAGCGAATGCCGTGTTCCATCATTCTTTCCTACTACAGAAGCCTGTGTTTGTTTTAACCACTGATCCAACAGTGTGCCCTGGCTTGAAAGTGCAAGAACAAGACATGATCCTCCTACCCCAGGCTGGCCTCTGCCATTGCTCGCTCTAGCTATGCATGGTCAAAAAACCCCAGCACTTTTAAAAAAAGATACTACAAGAACACTATAGAGGAGTGCTGCAGCCCTTAAGAGGTTTTTTCCCTTCAGAAAAAGAGAGCTGAATTATTTCTAGTGTGTCTTGACCACCATCAGTGTTGAACCCAACTTGGGGTCTGAGAATCAAGTTGTGTTCACACAGGCTGCGGTGGTCATCAAGATAATGTGCTGAGTTTGGTTTCTCAGTTTGGTTTGGAGACCTAAGGTTCTTCTAACTGGATAAAATTCAAAACTTTAAGGAGAATAAAAATGTGCTCTCCCCACAAAGTAAGCAGTTGGAACCTACAGCTACCAAGGGAACAGTATTGTATAAAAAGGTGACATTTTTACATAGTGGCTTTAAGAGCATAGCTCTTTCTCCAGGACAACTGATCAAAACATGGTATAAACCCATATTCCAGGAGTGGCTGCTCTAAAGTCAGTAAGCTGGAACCTTAGCTAGTGCAAATTGGTGTAGATTCACTGAAAGCCATCATTATGGTGTTGTACAAAATCTGAAAATAGATAGGGGTTATAGCCATTTATACCCGCAGAGGGTCTGGCACAATAAGGCTACTCTGTGGATTATGTGTGCTCGGTCTAGGCTCAGATAGCAAAATTTGGCCCTAAGAGGTAACGCAGAAATATTAACTCCTAATGGCCCTGTTTACAGAGATGTAATGTTGCACAAATGCTGTTCTCAAAGGAGATAGATAGCTTATGAAAAAGAGGGAGTGAGTATGAATGCTAAGCCAGTTCTGAAAGCCAACTGAACAGATTTCCTGCAAAGCACGCTTCATCTAACAAATCCACATCAATAGAATGCTGGATTAGAAGAGAGAAGGCAGAAGCTGAATTGTTTCCCAGGTGAAACAAAGAGAAGAGAAGAAGTGTATAGAGAAAATATAATTCTCTCTATATAGCTATTAAACCAGAATTGCAGACCATAGACAAAGTACCATAGGAACTTCAGTGATTCTTAAGGCCTGAGATTTTGGTTTAAATCTCATCCAAAATCTGTTAAGGCATATTGCCCCCTCTCTCCCATTTTAAAGTTACAAAGATTTTGACATGATGGCCCTTGGAAGTTTAACTGGGATGCAAATCTTGATCTGACTTTTGTGAGGCATCAACAGTTTGTGCATTTTGACAAAGAGCAAGCAAATGCATCATGGTTTTATGATCAAAATGGGAGTGTGAGATGCAGGTGACTTGAGCTGTCTTCTTGGTTCTGCTATGGGGTTGCTGTAAAGCTTTTGACTGATTCTTTCTTCTTGTAGAACATCTGTGAAAGAAGAATATTACATCTTCTTTTATGTCAGTGCTGCAAAAGAAAGTGGCAAATAATTTGTTAATTTTCCTCCTCTTTATTGTTCTATGTGTGGGATGTTAGGATATTTGGACTGCAAAATCTTGGAGATTTTCTGGTTGGTGGGATGAATGGAGAAAAGTCCCATGGAATTATGGCTCCTTGTGCTGTGTGGTGACCACTTAGACGTAGACTGGAAGTCCAAAAGGGAAGACACTGAAGCTTTCCATTTTCAAGGTCATGCACTCCTTCAGGACCTGCCCTCTCCCAGAGTATTTGTCACACATACAATAACTTCCTTGCCTGGAGTGCCTGAGCAAAGCAACACCAATTACTCACACACAATATCTCACAATAACATGATGAAACGTCTCTCCAGGCAAAGTTAAAATGATCAGAAGTAGAAGCTACATTTTGCTGCTCAGGCAAGTGCTGTAGTTGTAACACAACTGAATGTCAAAGTTTAAGGGCTGCTGGAAATTAAGCTTCAAATGCATGGAGAAAGTATGTCTGAGAGGTCATGAAATAAAGGTTTGATATACTACTGTCAGTAGGTAAATAGTACAGATGAATTTAAATCATGTTTAGATTAAAGAAGACTGAGCATAAAAAATATTTTCATTTGAGCTTTACAGTACAATTAAGAACAGTTTAAGCTTTCAATTCTAGTGGCTCTCACTCAGGTCTGTGGTTAACCAAATGCTGAAGATATATTCCTATTAACTTCAACTGGGAATGCCATCTCTGTTTAGATGTAGAATTATACCTTCCTCTAAACAGCCCCCTTATCTTACAATCTGCAAATTGCAGGGTCTCCCACAGAAGGAAATCTTTTATTAAGCATTTTATTTTTCTTTGCTGCAGGCAGGCAGACTAAATAAACTCCAGCTTAGACTTTGCACGGTGTCTCTACATTGGCCATATCCAAGAAACACAGACAATGCTGGTTTGCAAGAATGAAAGAATTTTAATAAAAACAAGCCATTCAAAACCCTTGTCAACTCCTTCTGCTGGATTGTTATAAAGAATTTATTTCATTACTATAAGTGCTGTTGACTTAGTGTTAGTTTCAGCACTTGAATTCTTGGATAGCCTGAATAAAATTATGTTTTCCAAGATAAATATATTATGCAAAGTATGACCTTCATTCTTTCTCTGATATGTCTGCTGACTCCAACTGCTTCTTCCTCCAGAAGGGCTTTCTGAGTTCTGATGGAGAGAAGCTTTATTTTGGTTTTACTTGATTAAAGCACTGCAAACAAGGAAGACCATGTGAAAAATAAAAATAGAAAAGCTGTAGCCCATTTCTGTTGAAGTCAGAGATGGTGAAATGTCAGCTCTGATGGAATGGAAGTGGTGAACCCCTTCCACGTATGCAAACGGACATTCATGTCTCAAAACGGCAAAGGTTTCCCTCTCATGGGGAAGTTTGCTGCACAGTAATCAGGCTCCACTGTGCTAATCCCCTCAAAATGGAGTAGTTATGACCTACCAGGGAGGTGAAAATTTCAAGGGGATTATCCTTTCTGCTGAATTAGTAGAGGGTAAGGGCAAGACAAGAGGGGGAGATGCCATTTCTGCATGCAGGGAAACAAAAGAATATGGCCTTCTGATTCTGCCCTTGGTGGGACCAAAGATAACATAGTGTTGGGTGTCTTCACATCCCTGCAACTGCCTTTCACAACTGGATTCATTGGATATGCATATTACTGGACACTACAAGGCCATGCAGATCTGTGATCTACCCCATGTGGTATCATATAAGTCGAGGAAATAACAGCTGTTGTCTTACCCCTTCTCCTTCTATCAGGGAACATTCTTGAATTTCTCTTAGCAAAAAATACCCTTGCCTGATATAACCACTGCCTATTCTTCGTTAGCTTGCAATTTCTTTCATCACAGCAATCCAACCTTCTGCTGCTTAGTACTAAGAACTGCTAAGCAGTCTGGTGGCAGCTTCTGTCATCATACCCAGTCTGTTACAGATTCAGACAGACTCCAAGAGCTTCAGTTTCTCCTAATGAGCCTAAGGCTCAATGAACCTCTAACTTGATATTACTGTTAAATAAAAGGCAAGGAGATGGTAGAGCAGAAGGAAAGAATTAGGAGTGCTTCTTAGTATGCTGTGTTTAAAAGGAAGAACTCAAGTCGCAGAATTTCTTAGAGTTTTTGACGGTGACCAGTGACCACTTTTTATCCGATTTGTTAAGGTTAAGCAGCTGAGAGATGTGACTACACATGACTTGCCCAAATCCATGTGAGGAGGTTCAGGACTGGAACATATCCCGTTGGAGCATGACGGAGTCTTTCCTCTTACTTGTCTTCACGTCCCCAATCTTCTGTGACTCACTACTTCCACATGCCCACTCCATCCCATCAAATGGCTCTTTCTCATCAGTACTTACTCTTTCAAAACCAACTTTCCCAGAAAACTTCCCCTAGAGTCTGTTCTCTAGATTATCATCTCTCACCATCAGTTAAGCTCAGCTTCCGGAACCTCAGGTTACTAGAGCCATCACACAGTTTAAGGAAGGAATAGTCAAGTTAGCCTACAGAAGCTTCCTTTCTCTGATTTAATTTATAGACAGAAGTTCAAATGTGTGTTGCCTCCTTTGGATATTTCCCATGATGAAGAGAAAGATGAATAGATCTTTTCAGAGGTGATTGTTACTTAGTCCTAAGTGTTAGCTGCACATGTTTCTTGCACATAGTGGTTTCCACCCCATTGTTTCTGAACTTATAGTATATCCGCTAAATGTAAGGGTTGCATTACTCCACTCTAAAATGCAGCTGCCTCTAAGCTGGAAAGTTCACATCCATAACCAAACATCAGTTTAGCACAGAAAGGGGATGATTGTATCCAACAAAAGAACTGTGTCCAGTTAAAATTACAGTAAAAATAAGTGTGGGTAGGCAGAATATGAATCAGAATTTGGCCTGGATACCAGCTTACACTTACTTTTATTTAGGAAAAGTGAGACTTTGGATAACTTGGATAACTGGGAGTGGCCACTGGGATTTTGGTTTATGTCTTACCAAAAGAAAGACCCTCAAATTAATTCTGGCGAACAAATTTAGTACCAGCAGAGAAGTTTTTATTGCATCACTTACACCACTTTCTGGAAAGCTTAATTTGCGCTTAGAGGGTTCCCACCCTAAAATACCACCCATTTGATACTCCTTTGCTTAATTCCTCTGAAATAAGAGCAACAGATGGTGGCTTTGGTAGTTATTTTTTCAAGTAAAATTCTTCAAGGAGTGTGTTCTTCTCATCTTTGAAGCTTTGAAGCCCTTTCATCTATTTGGACTCCTCACTTTGTTGGTACTGGTCTCTTAGGTTATATGAAAGAATGGTTCAGTGCCTTCATGGCACACTACTTCTTCACATCAGGATGTCAAGAGAGGAAAACATGATGCAAAAAGGCCACAAAGACAGTCTCCATGTCAGAAAACTGAATAGCAACAGATTTGGCTCTGAAAAAATATGCAAAAATCAGATGAATGTGTAGAGCAACCCATTTCTCCATCCCATGAGCAGTGCTAATGACCTCCCATGGAGGATAATGGTGGTGTACTTTGTTGATGTCTCATGCTCTAGAGTTTGACATATCATAGTCATTGGTGCCATCCCAAAATGAGTATTGGGGCAGTTATTTCCCATGAATGATGCAGGTCTGGACAGCATGATCTTAAAGAAACCATGCAGTAGGTTACCCATTGCTTTCTGTCAGAATATATTGTATTGCCGAGTAGTGTTGAAATATTTTCTCATCTTTCCATTACACAGTTTAATCCTTCTAATCCTGGCTTTAACCTCCTTGGACCATACTAAGAAATTCCATCCTGAGAGTGTTTTAAAACTCTGCATATGTCTATTTCTTTGACACATCCAGGGCTCATTTCTGTCTGGGTAATTATTCCTTCCTCTGTGAATCTTGACACATTTTCTGTGCTGAGTGAATTGTGCAGAAGCAGATGTCTCAAGCAGCCAGGCTGTGCCCAAAGTTCTATGCCACTGTGTTCATTCCCAAGAAGGGGTATTTTGGGGAGTGACATGTGGGGCTGACCAAGATATTCAGAAGTGATCAGCAGTTTTTAGGTGCTTCCACTTACGAATTCCCAGTTCCCTCGGTTTAAGATGTTCATCTCAAACACTCACACATGAAAACTTATGGCATTTTCTACAGTCTGGCTCCCCAAAATTACAATATCTAAATCACTAGAAACTTTTGAAAATATTGACTGAAAGAAGATGGCCACAAGAATCCTTAAAAATCTTTAATCTTAGTAGATCAAGCTTACTTTATAGCATGTCTCCGCTGCTGTAAAGGAGCCTTGTGCCTGCTGGAATTATCATTATGTGGATGGGATGTAAAATCAAAGCTGTATCCACTTGTCATTTCAATCTTATGGCACTTAGATTTCCTCACGAGAGCAACAAACAATGCTGTTATGAACAGTACTTTTCCAACACTGAGTCCTTAGCTATTTTCACACCTTTGCTCCACTAAATACTTTCTAGTTTCCACAGGAATTTGCCCGTCTCCACCAAAAAGAACTGGAGAACAAAAGGTAAAATAAATTTGCTGTTCACACCCATTACACTAAAGTCCTGCTGTTGTTGCATGAAGCATGCCATGAGTATGTACAAGTAGCCAAGTGGGCTTGTCTCCACTTTAAGAAAGGTGGGGATGGAGACCATTCTGCATTCAGATTTGAAATAAAACAGATAAGAACAAGTTACGGAGTTTTTATTACTGTTTCTCTCCACACTTTACGGTTTGATCTGTCCTAGCACAATAGCAGAGATGTCTGGATTAGGACTTACATTTAGAGCTTTTAAAGCCACCAAAGAAGATGCTGGAGGGAATCCCAGGTCCATTGGTTAGCTCTGCCAAAGGGACCAAAGGTCATCTGGCAATGACATTAACATCTTGGTATGTGAGCTATATTCATGGGTCTTTGGTTTCATGGTTCCCACTAAGTCTTAAGTGTTCTCAGAGACTCAGTGGAATCAGGGATGGAAAAGACCTATTACACTAGGTCATTTAGTCCATCCGCTGACCCTAGACAAGGCAGGATTTTCCGTACTGTGTAGTCCCAAGGGCTTTGTCCTGTCCACTTTGAAATGACTCAAGTCAAGGGGCTTCCACCCTGCCACCACTCCCACTGGGAGACCATTCCACAGCTCAAGACGTATTCACTTACAAATATTTTCCTGAGAGCACATCCAAATTTTTCTTCACTCCATTTCATCTTGTGACCCTCCTCCTGAAAATTCTTCTATTCCCTCCTCCATCGTATGAACATCGAACATGTATACGTATGTGTAAATGTCTATATATGGTTTCATCACATCCCTCAGTATCAATAACCTCGGGGCAGCCAGAGGGTGCAGGGGGACTTGCAGCTCCTAGCGAGAGCTGGCCACAGTTATTAAAACCAGTGGCTTCCAGGAAGAAGGACACTTTGGGACTGGTGTTCATGGGAGTAGTATCCAATGGTCTCCAAAAGAGATCATACAAAAAGGACCACAGTCCTATTCCCCTCTTAGTCCAGCAAAGGCCTGTGGCCAGAAAGGGTATAAATCCCAGGATGTGGAGGGAATTACGTTACAGTTCTGACATTGTATATATATAATCTGTAATTATGTATATAACCTGGATTTAAACTTTAACTATTAAAGATTTAATCTTCAACTATTCTACATGCTTCTAACATGGTTTTAGCAACCTTCATTTCTCTCTGTGCCTCACTTCTTTGTGGTAAAAAGGTGGTTATGATAATTACCTTGACACATCTTTTCACTAGGCTCTGCAGGAACGGGCTTGCTGCTGTCTGGATACTCTGGGACAAAGAAGCATCTTAGCTCAAACACATATCAAACATCATACTGTTTCCAGTGAGTTGTCAGGAGAGCAATACCTTCCCTTGCGGGGCTGGGAGAGGAAGAGTCTATTGAAAAATGTTATCAGTGGAAATATTCAGAGCCATCAAAGATACGTGTACACCTAATTTCAAAGTATTTCCTTGGGAGCCAAGGAACCGGATTCCTTTGGCATCTTTGAGAGCAATCTTAGCTTCGGTATGCAAAATTGCTCTCCAAGAAAGACTCAGGATACAGAGTGGGGACTTTCAGCCTGGGGCAGGGGAGTGTGGAATAGCCTGATATGGCTGTTTTCTTTTCAAATAAAAGTTGCCTCCTGCAGTTTTCGGATAATGATGCAGAATCCTGGTGTGCTAAGGGACTGCATGGAGCCCTGGCCTGTGTGTTTCCTAGCTGTGCATGTGAGTGGGCTGAAACAAAAATATACAAGTGCTCAGGAGGAGTAAACTATAAACAATGCTTAAAAAAACACTCCAAACAGAGCCATCCCCATTCTTTCCCCAGGCCAGGCCGCTGCAGGGAGCTGGATGAGAAGGAACCTGCTGCGACTCAGCCCAGAGAAAGCAGGAGTGACGCTGGTTAGCAGGGAGAAGGAACTTGAGGAATGGGCAAAAACTGTGACTGATGCATCCATCGAAAGAGAATGTCGTTCTCTGGCCAAGTTCACTGCCAGGGCTGACTGCACTGTTTCGAACAAAATATGTCCCTCTTGGAGAAGGAGGATTATTTTTTTAATGGAATTTTTCCCCCTGGATTTTTAACCTAATGAATTCCCCACAGCTGTAGCATCTCTGGCATTGCTCTAGATGCCATCTGTGTCCTACCTGTGCTATATTTTACCTTGTGAGGCTGCTGATCTTTTGGAGCCATGGTTGTACGTGCATTACGGAGGGGCATCCAGGGGCCTGGCATGTGAGGACTGCAACCTGGACACCATATGGACATGGTTTCTGTTCTGATTGCTGCCATGAGGGACCAGCTTTGTCATCCTCTTTGACCAGGATCTTTTTCTCTCTTTCCCAGAGCTTCCTTTTCCTCAATAACTCTGCTAATTTCAGAAATTTTCCCTCCTGTGATGTACCATTCCCTTCCCTGCACCACTGCTACACCCATGGGAGTTTCCTTTTTATTTGCTGTCCTTGCTCCCTCTGGGATCTGTTTCTCAGCTTTCTTTTCCCGTCAATATTGAGCTCATGTGCCAAAGCATCATGTTAGAGGAAAGAGGTGACTGAGCTGGGAAAGGACATCAGGGAGCAGAGTTTGAGATACTGACCCTCATGGTCTCTACCAGAGCACAGAAAGACAGAGAGACAGGTATCAATATGAAAGGATACAATAAAATTTTCCTGACTTCATTCTTTTAGAAAGCCTGTTGCAGAAAAAGAAGAAAAATTGAGGTTACCATTTAACAATGTCCTCAAAAGAGAGGAGCTATCTGGACTGCCTAGAGATACCATCAGCACTCCAACCTGCCACAGTCTTATTTCTAGCTGTGCAATCCTTCAAGTTAGCAATAATGTATCTTTGCTATCTAGAAGCATTCCACAGTCATCCATTCTTTCTCCTTGCTAGTTCAGGCCTCTTCCTTGCATTTTTGACTCCAGCCTACGTAGGTGTAAGTATTCCCTGCTAAGGGGCTCTCATATCTTTTTTCTGAGATGGTTATTCCATAGGTTAACATTTCTTATTTCCAGGAAGATTTTCTTGATGCTCAGCCTCAGTTTTCAGGCTCCAACTTCAGGCTCGCTCCCAAGTCCTTCCCCTGCATACTTATTCAACTATTGTACTTGAGTCAAGAGGTTACATTTCCAGAATGGTAATTACCTGGAGTGTGATTCTTTTGATTGTTTGAAGGTCTGGCACAACCTTCACTTTCTCCAGGTCTTCTGCTCTCAACCTGTTTCTGCAGGGTGGTAGATAAAATTTGCTCACTTGTAACTATAGTATTCCCAGATTCATATCACCTGGCTCTGACCAGTTTGCTTCTTATCCAATTTTCCACATATTTCTCTACTTTTTTTCTACCAATAGCTATTTTTACAGGTTGGTTCCCAATTGTTCAAACATATTTTTCTTTTTGTTTTGTTTTTGTTTGCTTCCTTTCCCTGCTGATGGAAGGTTATAAAAAGGACATGGTATTTCAGCTGTCTGAGTCACTTGTGCCCTGTCCCTCCTTTTCTACTGATACATTGGTAAAAGCACATTTTTATGCTGCTTATCCATTAATTCAGACTGCTTTTTGGCTGCCCTTATCTTTTCCCTCAAAGCCTCGGCTTCCTCTGTGTGTTTTTATTTGGTTGCTTCTCACTTACACTGCTTCCCGCCTTCTTTATCCTCCTTGACCTACAGTGGTCTGGCATTGCCTTTTGATACCATGACAGCTACTTCAGCCTCAGGAAAATTGCCGCCTGTGCCCTCTCAAGAATGGATTTTCCCAGTGTTTTACCACATCAATCCTCATTACCATATCCCCATCCGGCACTTCACTTGCTAGATTTCCTCCGATGCCAAACAGTTTTCTTTCAGTTGATTATTGCTATATTCTGTGAACCTACTATGCTGAAATCCTGCCAGATTGCTTGATATTTCGTGTTCTTTTTTTTTTTTTTTACCATACCTTTTTTTAATATACAGTGTCTTGCTTCTCTTTTTTTCTCTGTCTCACCTTCTGTTTTTACAATGCCATGTATCACATTCTCCTAACTGGATGTCTTCCAAACTATAGAAATTAAACCATAAATGTTCCATTCCCTGATTTTCCATCCCTTTATCCCCAAGGAGACTAGTAGGGAGAGGGGAAGTTTGGTCAGTTTTCTCAAGGTTTCTCTAGATGTTTTCCACTAAATACTGATGGCAGTTGTTATGTGATGGTTAATCCTGTGTACTACTGCAGCAGCTAAAACCCAGACACAAAGAGGAAGCACCTATCCTTGTAGAAACTCAAAGAAATAGAAATTTCTCTCTCTGAAGAGATTAACACTAGACTGCTTTTAAGATAGAATTTGTCAAAGGTGCTAATGGGGTTATATGATGTTGGTTGCAACAGTGCAGCGATGAGCACTGTTATCAGTGCCAGGCTGGACGGGGCTCTTAGAGCATTTCTGATCACAACCCAGGTGGTGTATGCATGTGCAAGGCTGGAGGTTTTCCTTGTCTTGTGTTTTAATTCAGCAACTGCCACGTGAAATGATCCCAAAGAACTGCCTGTTCTCACCATCGTTCCCTGCTTCACTGGAGGCTGTGGTTTGTTCCCCAAGTATGAACATAAGTACGAACAGAGCTGCCTGTGAGAGGAGCAGAGCGTGCATGCAGACGCAATCAGGAATGTTCTCAAAATTACCACGCTGCTCTTTTTGCTTCCTCTCGTGAGCTCTGGAGGAGACTCCAGAGAATTGCTTCTTGTTCATTCATTGAAGTCTAAAGAGGTTATGGCACACATAAAGAGCCCACAACACGCACACATGTATACCCAACACAACACTAACTGGTAATTGAAAACAGGAAAGGTCAACAATTTTTTGCACAGAAAATTTTAGTGTCAAGGTAAACCATTGCACCCAGAAATGTTTATGGCAGTTGGAGTTGCATAAACAAAAAGAACCTGTGGTTGTAGCCAAGGCCCCTGGCATGAACTGGAAAGTCTTCACCGTGCAAGCAGAGTAACTAGTGTTTCCACAAGGCCAACTCAGGAGAAATAACCAGGGTTGCACAACGACCCACTGCAGGACTTTACCTCACAGTCACCCTGCTTGCACACAGCTGTTCTTAATTGCTCCCATTGAACTCTGGCCAGCTTCAGTCTTTGTTGCCTTTTTTTTTCCTTTAAAGTACTTGTATGTGGCTCACTATTAATTTGTTCCTTTTCCAAAATCAAAGGGTTATTTGCAGCAGTGAAGAATTAATTTGGCAATAAATTTATTCCCCATTAGAAATGCCTTTTACCTATGCTGGGCAGAACAGCATGGCATGTGAAAGACCAAGGGTCTACAGTCAAAACTAACAATAAAGGATGGAGTGCCATGGTGGCCACAGATTAGGGGTCAGTAGTCGTGAAGCTAATTCCTGTTTCTGCTACTTGACCTGCTTTAAGATTTTGGCTTAGTGATTTCTTCTTCCTGTGCCTCAGAGGTGTGGCTTTTTAGGGTGTAAATCCTTTGGGATAGCAATTATCTCTTTAGTGTCTGCATTACTCCTGCCAGGAAGGAACCTGACCTGTTGGTGGCTCTGCAGGAAGGAATACGAACCCAAATAATTAAAGAGAAAAAAATCCTGGAAGGCTCTTCAGGGGTAAACTTGTTCATACACCTTGCCCTGAGGTAGCATTGACTTTTTCTGACCCACACTGGCAGATTGGTGTGGTCATCTCCTCCTTCCTAAAATCCTCCAGTGAGAGATTTCACAGCTTCACCAGGCACTAAATTGCATTGCTTCCTCATCTTCTTGTTAGAAAGTGTTTCCTATTGTCCACCATAAGCACTCTTCACAGTAGTCCACACCCATAACCTCCTAACCTGTTGCTAGTAGGGAGAACAACTTATTATCTTCCTCTTGGCCAAAACCCTACAATATTTTAAAGATGACCAAGCAATTTGGTTCCCCATAGTTCAGGGCAGTTGTAAGCATACATAGAAATTGCCCAACAGTGTCATTTAGCTTTCAGAGTAAGGCAAATATAACTTGCTTCCCAAGACATAGGCACTGAGGATTACTGTAGATATCCTGGGACTATCTTATCTCTGCCAGCTGTTTGTAGGCATCTCCCAGGCATTGGGGCACTTCCACTGTCTGTAAACACTCATGTGAAGGAAATAGGGTCACAAGGTAATGACCAACACTGGTCATAATGGGAACATTTCTGCAAAAAGCTCCCATCCTATCCCAGTCTCATGTCTAGAGCTGAGGTCCTGCACAGGATGTGATGGGGAGTGTCTCCTGCAAAATGGGGCTTGATTCTTCACACCTTGAGCCTCTGGGGGCAATGCTGTTATACACAGCCTAGCACAAACTGCTCAGCAAAGATCACAAAAGCAACAGCAGCTGGAAGCCAGCCGTGATTTACAGCCGGAGCCATTCCTAGTGTTCGCTGTGTGTTGTGCTGTTACGCAGACCAGAAGATGTGGATTTATGTCTTCTCTGTGAGAACAAGTGCAGTCATAGCATGCCTCCGCTTTCCCGCTGCTCAAATTACTGCTGTAACAAGAATCGTTATTTATAAGCAATACATGGTCTTATAGCTCAGTTTTCAACAGATTTATGCCTGGAGGGTGAACTCCTCTGTGGATTCTCCGGTGACGAATAAGGGGCATGTTTATATTGCAACCCTTCCTTCAAGGGTACTTTGCCTCCATCTGGCTGCCTATCTGCATAACATTTGATAAACTCATGTAAGTTTTTGAGATCTCTTCCTTCTTTGCAAGTGGGATTGACATTGGCTAATAAATTAGGGAGTTTTTAGGAAATACACAGAATTTGCGAATAAAGAGAAGGATCCTCTCAGCATGCCTATGAAGACACCGAGCTGGCATGAGCTTTTATTCTTATCTCTTATCTATTCCCTGCACACAGAAGGGTTTACCCCATCATCTACGCTTCAATATCAAAATAGGAAACAGAGAAATAGCCCTTTCCCACTGCTGACCATGCCTTAATCTTGCTCCTTATCTTCCTCTTCCTGCAGCTCCTTCCCTCATGACACAGGCATGGCATGGTCAATTCCATCTCCAAAAAAAACTTGTGAATCCACCTGATCCCTCATTTAGTTACACTCATTTTTTTTTAGGTTCCCTATCTGGTCTATCATCTCTGGTTAAAGGCTGGGAGATAAGTTGTCCTAAACTAGAGATGGGGACCAGTAGAAGGTTTGCACTTGGACGACCATGCTTGTGAACATGGATGGCCATGCCTCTGAACTCACATGTGTGTACATGCACTCCAAATCAACAGAGTCCCAATTTCTCTCTGAAACTTTCCATTATGAGGTGAAAACTCACTCAGAAAAGTGAGCAGAACAGATCGTGAGAAGCTCCAAATGACTAAAAACAGTTGTTTCATATGCTGCCTTCAGACATTTGTTTTGACAAAGCAGTGATTTTCATCACAGTGAAAATTTCCACCAACACATTAAACTTTGACAGTTTTTTAAGTTTCCATTGAAAAATTATAGATGCAAAAAGCTGACTTTTTTTCTTACTGTTACTGAAAGTTTTAGTTTTCTTCCCCCTAACATTTTACTATTGCCAAAAATGGGAAAGGTTTGTTTTTCTTTTTTTCACCAAAACCTCTCGAACACTTGAAGTTTTGACATAAACTAAATATTTTGATGAAAACTAAAATTCTTTGCTTTTAATGATATTCAAGGGATAAAAGACATGTCCCAACCATCTCAACTGCTCTGTAAGAAAGGTTTATCTTATATCATCACTATTCTGATCAAAAGCATATTTCCAGAATGTGTCTACTTAACATGTTTAACATGCCAGTAACAACAAAGAGGAATCTCTCTGTAGAAATGAATGATGCTGCTTCCGCTAGTTTGCAAGTCAACAAGTGGGTGTTTTCGATTTGCAATTTAAAAAATACTATTACTTCAATTATGTTCAGAATCCAAAAAGGTTTTAGAGATTTTTCATGGAGATAGTAATAAATAATTTTTAAAATTACTTCTCAAGGGATATGCCACCTCTCTAAGCTGCTGTCTTTACATTAAGGTTTGATTTTTTTCCAAAATACATGACAAAGCTATGGAAAAGATGCAGTATCATTTGTACTATGATAAGGTCACCTGATCTGGCCTTAATCTACAGGGGCAATGGATGAAACATTTGTAAATATATTAACGGGTTAGTAAATAAATAAATGGAACACAGCTAAATAAAAAAAAAGTTAAATAGAAGTATTTGGAATGATAGTATTACTTGGCTATCAACCAGGTACTAATTCTTGAGGAACCTTGCAAATGTAATTCATAATAATAGCCCACTTTGAAAATATCAGGTTGGAAAGTTAGAATCACTGTATGAAGGGTACTTTTTTCCTCCACAGCTCCTCTCTGTATGGGCAGGAATCCTTAAACACCCACAAAGCTGCTGCCTTTGGACATCTTTCTGCAACAATCCCTATAGCAGTCTTTATCTATGGGGCTGGTGTGGATGACCACTGGCTTGCATGCTGGGTGGGACAATCTCATCCTTTTCCTGTGCTGTCCTGTCTGCTATAGGCACTTGCTGTCTGAACCTGGACCCTGAAATCATCAGGTGCTTAGAGTGGACTTTCTGCAGACTCTTGCAATGCTGCCCTGATTTCATGTTTCACCAATATGAGAGTCAGAATTTGCAAGAGCATTAGTGATTCCCCCACAGGCTCACAGCCAGTGTCCACAGCAAGAAGTGAAATATGTCTCCAAACTGACAATGTCATTCATTCACCTGCAAATTACAGTCCTTTGGCTCTTTGGGTAGACGACATCTTTCCTGGATGACAGTTAATGCTGAAAGCATCTGCCAAGAGCCAGGAGCCAAACAACCGAACTCACCAGCGTTGTGCGTGTTGAGTTATTGTTTGCATCTGTGCAAACTGGAAATAAAACAGAGTTTTCCAGCCTGGAGTTTGCAAGATGGATCAAAATAACAACTGAAACAAATCCATCTTTATTTTGGGTGTAGGACTGATGCTTCAATGCAAGACGAAAACAATTAAGTGCTTTGCAATGGTATAAACCATTTTGTGTAGCAAAAGTTGGAGAGACAGTTTGAAGCTGGAAGTTTGTAATTTACCCATTCTGTTAAGAGGAGAACTGGGACCTGGAGATGTGAGGTGTTGAGTCAAGGGCATACTCATGGGCTTATTGGTGGCTAAGGCCGACACAGATCTTGGGTCCTCACTGCTCACTGCACACTGTAATGCAGATGAACCTTCCCTTCCCTCCAGCACAGGGCACAGAGGACTTACTCAGAATTTAAAACAAAATTTGTGTCTTTCTGTTCCTTCTTTCCCCTATTATCCTCCCCCAAATCTCTTGCTCTGAAACAGTCCTCCACTATTATCATCAAATTTAACATCTCTGATGAGATTTCAAATCTGTCAAGTATCTCAGGAGCTGTATTTGGAGGCACATAAGAAAAGGAATAGAAATATAAGCATCTGGTGGGGCTGCTGGGGGGGGATCATATTTGGGGAGAGATACTTTCAGAAAGCAAGGGGTGATTTGTAGGGGAACAGTAAGAATAGAAGCCACGTTTTCTTGACATCTATTTCCAGACAGCAGCACCCTTAGGAAGAGTAAATCAAAGGCTGGAAAACAATAGCACCTTGTATGTTAGGAATGTGAGCAGTGACGAGGTGAGGGGGGAGAGAAAGCCTTGACCATGTGGTAACGTCTTTTTTGCTGAGTGTTGCTAGATTTTGGACCTGTGGGCTACTTCCATCTGTTTGTGAACCAGCCTTTTCTCCTGGACACATTCCTTCCTTATTGTCATCATGCTCTCAGTGCTGGAGTGACCACAGCCCAGCTCGTGTATCACCATAAATACACATCAGGGAGACGTCCCCGACGCCTCTTCCTTTTAGCATCACCCTAAGATTGGACTGGCAGGCACCATGGTGATGGGAAGAGTCTGAGAAGAACAGTTTGTGGGGAGGATATAGGACTTACTTCACCAATCAGTCCAGTCCCAGGGGCTGAATTCACGACAGCTCTTGAATTTGTGCCAAGCTGTGAAGGTGATGGTCTTTGACAGAAGAGCACCTAATCTCCCCCAGCTTTATTTTTCTCATCCGTATAACTGGACGCTGTTCATACCCCACTCCCAAATTGTTAGGCACTGAATGTTAACATGGACTATCTCAAGTAGGAGCTGACAAATGATAAAAAGGAATATTTCCTCCTGCATTTGTCTTGAGTTGCTTTATTAGTTCAGCTAATTTGCTTTGCCCCTATGCTGTTCACTTTCAGTGGGAGATCCAGAGTGAAGACCGGAGCCGGATGAATGAAAAATACCATTTGTGCGTGTGAGTGCAAGATTTTGAAAACTGAACTTTGTTTTTTTCCAGTAAAAATTTCCAGCAAAATGTTTCAGGTTTCTCGTAAAATAACAGCTATGTCACACATCAAAAACTGTTTGAAAAAATAGTCTTTTGAATAAGGAATCTGGTGTTTCAACACATCCAAATTAAAAATTCTTGCTGAAAATAAGGAAAAATATATATACTGAAAGATTTTAAGTCTGGGGTAGGGGGTGTTCTTTATTTTTTTTTTCTTCTTCTGAACGTTATAAAGTTTGGCCCAAAAGTGAAAGGAAAAAATTATTCTAGCATTTTCTCTTTGGTCAAAAGGTCATTTTTAAAGCAATTGTAGAGAAATCTCAACATTAAAAAAACATCAAATCAGCTTCAGTGAACATATATTTTAAAATGTAATTCTACTATTAAACTTGAGGGCAGCCCAGTATTAATATTGGCAGTGATCCAAATACCAGGAATTAATCTGAAAATACATTAGTAAATGCTTTTAAATAATGAATATTTGGGGATATATGTTCAGTTATACAAATCTTAAAATATATTTATATTTGTATCTGGATATATGTGCCCTTTGTTAACGGCCAACTGAGAGAGTGGAATTCATGAAATAAACCGTTCATCGGAAATGTGTCCCGAATCCAGCCAAGATGTTAGGCAGATGCTCAACTTTAAGCAGAACAACATCCCAGCTATATGTGGGTGATTCACAATCTTCTGAGTGAACATAGATTTTCTCAATCCAAAACTCTCTTTTGTTTTTCATGCTTGGAACAAGCTTGCAACACATGATGCTACTGGCAGGCTCCTAATGAGCATCATCAGATTTAGGGGAAAAAAAATCCCGATGTCTTTAAAAGAACAGTAGAGAAACAGATCACATCTCACCACTGAGATTCAGGTGCCAGAATATCTAGGACTTGCCCCAAAGATCTATAAGTGGGGATGCCTTTGGGTGCTCCGGTTCTTGAACATCTCTGAAAGGTTTTATACCACTTTTTATGTTATACAGAACCATGTGGCAATCAGCATGGCTGAGAGGCCAAGGACTACACATGCATAGACGATGAATATATTCTGAGTTGGTCATTCAAGGGCAGGGGTGGGCTGCTGCCCCTGTTGTGAGTTATGATCTTGCTCCTCAGCCATCAGTGACTGCCAGTTTGTCTTCTGCCAGCACCATGGGGGTCTCAGGGCAGGGACCTTATACAGGAACATCCAGTGGCTTCACCATTCTGCAAGCTGTCTGGGTGTAGAGTTTCTGCTGAAGGGAACTCCGATATCCACAGGACGGTGTTCAAGCAGTTATCATTACAGTCCCACTCTTCTCTTAGGATCTTTTCCTGGCATATATTGTTGGTTAGTGTCTGAGATAGGAGGCTGGGATAGATGGGCATTTGGCATATATCCAGCATAACCAGACTTAAACTCTTAAAATCATGTTCTTTTGCTAATGAAAGCATTATCAGAGCCTTAGTTTCACTTCACAGTTTCACTATCTTCCCCATGAATTTAGAAATCTCCTTGGATAATTACAGAGCTCTCTTCACAATTGATTCTTTCGTGAGTCTCCCTGTTAGGGGACAGAGATGTGCTATATTGCGAAAATTCTGCAAGATAGTGACCATGCTAGAAAACTTGCAGCTTCAGACTTAAACTGTTCATTTCAGTGGCGGTATTCTTAAAGGCAAAAGTCAAACACGCACTTCAAGAATTCCAGAATAAGAACTAAAGTGAAAATACTTCTACTATTTGGAAACTACCTAGCATCAGTGCGTTCTTATCTATCTGAGGTCAAAATCTGGCAATGGATGTGGGGGTTTTTGCACGCCTTTTTTTTGTCTGCCTGACCCAGCCTGGAGATGACAGCTGTAGTCCAGCATAAATTCACATCCTTCTCCTAAGCCAGTGTTTCATCTTACCATTTTGGCTATAACGCTGGTGCTCAGGGCACAGACACACAGAAAACTGTTCATTACAGTGTCTGGGACCCCTCTGCCAGCACGTGAGATGTTTTAGTTCCCACCAGAGACTACCAGCACCCTGAAACAGGACCTCTGACTTTGCCCAAGTTGCCTTGATGTGTGAAACCTTGCTGCACACATGTCCCAACCTACCGCTACCCCTTTCCCTGCTCCCATCTCTGCTCCCCACTCCTGCCTCATCCAGAGCTGAGCACAAGGTCTGAAGCCAATTCCCTGGCATCAGGAAAAGCCCTTGACCTGAAGTTGCATTCCTGTTTTTCCTGGAGACACCCCAGTCTGGAATGTCTTCTTTGTCCTTTACCCATGCTGGTGCCTTTCCTCCCAATCAGAGATATTGGGAATTGATTTGCCTCTCACATATGTCATGGAGATCCCTAGGTGCCACCATTTTTAGAAGAACTCAAGCTGTCTCCACATAACCCTCCAGCCAGCCAGGGCAGTGCTTTACTTAACTTCCAGGAATGGTCATGATCCAGAAGGGTACAGCTGGTAGGAGAGAAAACAATATCCTAGTAGACAATGCATGATGGTTTATTGCTTTGGACAGAGATCAGTAACATTTTCAACCTGCTTTGCCCCTTTTAACTCTGTGCTTAATTTATTCTGTATTATTTATAGGCAGGTAGGTTTGCACATTCATAAAACGTTCAGTTTCCTGTTATGTCTAGAGAACTGGTAGGAGGTATGGCAAATATATTTGTAGCAGCTCAAATCCCCTGTGTGGTTTCCATTGAGTAAAATATTCATCACTTCCTGTTCTAAACTCAGTGAAGCAGTGCCAAAGTTTTAACAAGAGGCTCCCACAGAAATGTCTCCCTCTTCTCCCTTTTTACCTCTGCATGTGCCTTTCTTTCCTTCCTTCCTTCCTTCCATCCATCCATCCATCCATCCATCCATCCATCCATCCATCCATTCCTTTCTGAAAAGGTCAGTCAGCACTTATCCCCACTAAAGCCAGGTAAGTCTTGTTACTTGGGAGAGGTCCAGACTACGTTTATGCACTTGCAGGTGGAGGAAAGGGAAAGGAAGTCATCTCCACCTGCTTTCTTCATCTTAAGATTCAAGAACTTCACTTTCATCTGCCTCCTTATGCACTTGTTGAAACTCCAGAGGAATGTTTCTGGGACACGTTCAAGAGACATGCCATTTGCTTGGAGGTACCTTCAGGCCCAAAAGGTCCAGGAGCTGGGAGTCACCTCATATAGTGGATTGGTCATCAAGAAGGTCATCACTGGAGCAGTCAGGAACAGATCCTGGTTTTCCCAAGCTTTCACAGCACCTAACCTGTTGGGCTGCATGGCCTCCTGTGACACTCTCTGTAATTGAATCTTATTTGAGCTATTTTCTCTGCTCAGTGTGGGAAAATTCCGTACCATAATGAGGTTTAATAATAGAAAGTTCTTATTTTATTTGAGAGTTTGCCGAAGAGCAACAGAACCATTTCCGATCCTCTTCTCTGAGAATATGATTCCCTCAATCATGTATTATTATTCTGGGAGGGGGAGGCAGTGGGGGAACAGGAGGGGGGCATGGGCCTTCTGAAATGAATGGCTGGGCTTCTGAAATAAATGATTGTCACCTCCTTGTTCATATGTATGAATCAGCGGCGCCTGTCCAGATGCAAATGGGAGCCAACACACCCCGCGCGCCATCCCTTGCAGAGCTTCGAGCTGCTTAAATTTAATTTAGTTTCCTTTTCCTTGCACAGTTGAACTAAGAAGCCACAAAAGAAGCAGAGAGGAAATCAAATCTGGAAAATATGCATTCATCTTGAAAGGGATCAGAAATGTGTTGACAATACAATAAAATATGTATGTGAAAAAGCAACACTGATAGACCTCCTCAGATTCTTCTGCTTGGTAGTCCCAGTTTAGGTCAGATTGTCTGCCAACCTTTTCGAAGGTTGTAATACTTCCTCCGTGAATATGTTTATAGGGTATGGTTCAGATGCCAATTCCCTGCATGGTGAGATTTCCTTCTTTTTCGTCTTGATTTCAAACAGAATTGTGGTGCTCTGTTTAAAAAACCAATCTTATGGAACTAGATACTTAAGGTTGAGAAAACGGTTGAACCTCTTTAAGATTTGACTAATGCAAAGAGCAATGGAAAGATGGAACATCATTACATAAATATTGTGAAGGCATGAATGACTTAGTGATTAGCTGGATTGAAGTATGCATATTGAGGAGAGATGGATGCTCTGACTGGAAGAATAGCTGGCTAGAACTAAAGGGGGAAGGAGAGCTCTATAAATCTGTCTGTGTAGAAAGCTGCCGGCAGATGAAATGTCTGCTAAGGAAGTGCTATGTCTTGGAATCAATAAAACAATAATAACAGAAAAGCTTGCTCCAGTGTGTTTTCTGTCCCCACAGTCAGGTGGCTCCTCACAAAATACTTTCTGTGTCAACTTCAGCTTTATCCATGTATTTTTTATTTACTCACTGTCCTCATGAATAAAATGAGGTAAAGAAAATGTATTTGCATAAAACCTTGAGCTTGCAACAGTCTCTATAGATGCTGTCTAGTCTTGTAGGTACTCTCTATCACTATTGTTTTTATTATTAGTTAGTTTTTCTGCCCAAGCTGTTCCACGGAACTTGTTCAGATATAGAAATAGTTACTTTTGTTCTTAGACGGATTTGAAGACATCCCCTTTATCACTTTAAGGATTGAAGAAAGAATGAGGATTACCTTAGGTATCTTTAAGCAGAGGATAAGCAAGGGAATTTAACTCTGTAAAATTCTTTGTGGAGCTTGAATAATGCATGACTTGAACATTTGGCTTACAAGCTTCAGTTTAAAGACCTGTGGTGATTCATGGATTTTTCCTACTTGACCTGTACTAAGAAAAAACAACTAAGAAAGTCCAATTCAGCTACATGATGCCTCCAGAAAGTGTGTCAGAGTGATGCTGTGTTTTCTACATGCTCAACTGGTTTACATTTCTGTAACTGTTCACAGAAATCTGAAATGGAAAGAGGTCGAAAACCATGGACCTTACATGTAAGCCTGCATCTACAGGGAAGTTAAGGTTAGGGTCAGCCTCTTCCAGTCCAGACTGTTTATATCACCAGTCTTCATGCCAGGCCAATGTCCACTCCCCAGCTCAGATGCAGGGAACTTGTGGAGGAGGTGAGCTCCTCTTTCTCTCTGCTTCATCACAAAGATAAACAAAGAGCTTTCTCCTGAACTCAGTAGCCAGGAGCTGAAACTCTACTGCCTTAGGACTCCTGCTAGGACAGGACAACTGAACAACTTTAGAGAAGCCAGTCTTACAAACTCACAGAATCACAGAGTAGTTGACTTCAGAGGGACCTCTGGAGGTCATCTTGTTCAGTCCTCCTACTCAGGTAGGACCACCTAGGTTATGTTGTTCATTGTGTATGGCTTTTGAATGTCTCCAGGCAGAGGGACTCCAAAACCTCTCTAGACAACCTCTTCCAACATTTGATCACCCTCAGTGCACACTTTTTCCCTCTTGAGTTCAGATGGAATTTTATGTACTTTAACCTGCTTCCTTTGCCTCTTGTCTTGCCACTGTCTTGCCACTCATACTATGAGTAGGCCAGTGATAAAAGGAAGGAAACAGGAGAATTGGTTACCCAGAATATGAAGAAGGCTGAGGTATTCAGTGGCATTTTTGCCTCAGTCTTTACCTTCAAGAGCTCTAACCACACCACCCAAGTTGCAGAAGGCAAAGGCAGGGACTATGAGAATGAAAAATGAGTGAAGATCAAGTACAAGACCATCTAAGGAACCTGAAGGTGCACAAGTCCCTGGGACCTGATGAAATCCATCTGCAGGTCCTGAGGGAACTTGTGGATGAAGTTGTCAAACATGGGTCATGGCAATCCCAAGCACAAATACAGGTTGGGCAGAGAACAGATTGAAAGCAGCCCTGAGGAGAAGGACTTGTGAGTGTTGGTTGATGAGCAGCTCAACACGAGCTAGCAATGCATGCTTGCAGGCCACAAAGCCAACCGGATCCTGGGCTGCTTCAAAAAAATTGTGGGCAGCAGGTTGAGAGAGGTGATTCCTGTCCTCTACTCCGCTCTGGCAAGACCCCACCTGGGAGACTTGTGTCCAGCTTTCGAGTCCCTAGCACAGAAGGTCCTGGATTTGTTGGTGCAGGTCCATAGCAGGGGCACAAAGATGGTCAGAGGGCTAGAGCACCTCTCCTATGACGACAGGCTGAGAGAGTTGGAGTTGTTCTTTCTGGAGAAGAGAAGGCTCTGGGGACACCTTATAGCAGCCTTCCAGTGTCTGAAAGGCATCTAAATGAAAGCCAGAGAGGGACTTCTTCACAGGCATGTAGTGATAGGATGAGGGGTAATGGCTTCAAAGTGGAAGAGGGGAGATTTAGATTAGATACTAGAAAGAAATTCTTTACTGTGAGGATGGTGAAGCACTGGAACAGGTTGCCCAGGGAGGCCGTGGGTGCCCCATCCCTGGAAGTGTTCAAGACCAGGCTGGATGGGGCTTTGAGCAATCTAGTCTAGTGGGAGGTATCCCTGCCCATGGCAGCAGGGATGGATCTAGATGATCTTTAAGATCCCTTCCAACCTAGACCATTTTGTGATTCTATACCCTTCAGTTCCTAGGACAGAACTCAGACATTTCCCTGGCACTGACACCCCAATTTCAGGGCTGTACATTCTCCCAGGAGCTGCTGGAAGTCACTCAGTGCTATTCTCCTTCCACACTGCACTTGTCATGTGCCAGGAGCAGTCACAGAGTGGTGGTGGCCCTTTCACAGCATGGGATGGTTGGTCTGTGCTTTACAGCTGTCCCGAGGCCATTTGTGAGAAGGAAATGTCATCTTCAGCAGCTATTGAATCCAAGTAGAGCTAAACCAGCACTGACCCATTTGTCCAGGCTGCCTGGTATCACTCCAGAGAGCAGTGAGGAGCTGAATTTATCATGACCACTGTGATAGAATGTGACAAGTGTTGTTTCCTATCCCAAAAGTGCAGTAAAAGGAGATGAGGAGAGCCTATCAGATGCTTCAGAGAAGAATGTCCACATGAAACAGTCCTGGCAGTATCTCTAACCTCAAGGAGTCCATTCAGAGGGTTATCTCATTATCTCTGGCTTTTTCCCTGTGCAGTTTTCATGGGAAAAGGCCTAGTTGCATTCCCAGCTTGGTTTCCTATTACCTTGCATTCTGTGCAGTCATTTATACTTGTGCATTCAGCACGTTGCACAACAGCCCAACTTTCTGTGTTGTAAAGGGTTAACTCCAAAGCCCTGTCTGGATGCCAAAGGCATTATACCTTCCCAGGCAATATACCCGGAGTAGCTATAGGCTCTGTGGCAGCCTTGGGCTGGATTCCTAAGGCTGCCTTCTTTCTTGAGACCCCAGCTTTGCCAGGAGAGATGGGATGGAGAGTCTAAATACAATGCAGCTTCTCCAAAGCCATGGACTTAGCAGCAAAGAGCTGGTTTAGTTCTGATTTCATCCAAGCTAGTAAATCTTTCCCTGGGCTGTTTCTAATTTCAAGCCCTCCAGGGAAGCAACAAGGTCTCCAGAATTCTTGTTGCAATCTATGGCTGTGGGTACTTGCTCCATTGCAATGACTGTAGTGCCATATCGCCTTCCTTGCAGTCTCTCTCTTGCTCTCCTCCCACTATTTTGGATGTTAATGAAATGAGGCACTGCAAAAATAAAGAAAAGCCCTGACCTTAGATCTTATTATAGCGGAGTTAGGCTTTTTCTTCCTTTCTTTCTTTCTTCTTTTTTTTTCACTTTTGTTTTTTTTAGGCACATTGCACATATATATTTTTTCCAAATCCAATTATAATTAAGTGACTATTGTGTGTGTGTCATTGCTGCCCTCTACTGCAGGGAATCAGAAGTCATCAGCTGCACATCATGAACTTGGGGGTGCGTGCAGAATTCCTCCCTCCACTGGTCCAGGACTTCTCATCTTCACTTTGAAGGTGTTTAGAACATTAAGCATCTCAGTAAGATTTGTGTTAGGCTAAGTGTAACAACAACCCTGCGCAAATAGGACTGGCAGAGATTGTCTACTCCAGGGCTTTTCCAACTTGTTTCACCTTGTGGATCCCCGAAGGTGTTCCAGTGGAAGTGCGACTCCCTGCAGGAGTTTTGCACATGAGTATTTCTGTGTAGCACAGGCAAAGCTGTTTCTCTCAGACTGAAGTCTGTTTCACAGCCATCTTAGAGATAAACCACCAACCCCCAGTGTCCATGGCCCACAGGTTGAAATCCAGAGATCTAGTCTTCCCCTACAAACCTCCAGTCTCAACTCACCTTAGAGCGTCCCTGCCAGATCTTTCTAGAAACTATTACTAGAAACGGCTATGTTTTCCTGCTGTCTCAACTAAAATGTAAAAGAAAGCCCTTTGTTAGAGCTCATGAGCTGGCATAATCAACCCTATTGGAGACTTACAGTACAAGATAACTCACGTTTCATTACTTGGGCCTGTCAAAATATCTTGGTGTCCTGACAAAGATGCTGTATTCCAGCTTTGCCTGAAATCTTTTAGGTCATCTTGAAACGAAAGATTATTTACAGAGCTCTTTGTATCACTGTTATGAACAGTCAGAAGCAGATCAGCATCCTTTTTTACAATGAACTGTGCTACCCTGCTGCAAGAATAAGAGGGGCATGACGTCCCCAGATTAGGTCATAAGCACTGATCAGGAAATGACACATGGTCCTAACAGGAAGAAATCCAGAAGTAAAAGTAAACCATAATCAGAGTAACCCAAACAAAGGAAAACTCACGTGGGCAACAAGCTCCAGTGTGTGAGCTGTAAAGCTTCCACTTATTGGAGGCATCTGGAGGGTAGTAGAGAAAAGGGCTCAGAGGAGTTACTTCATACATGTCTTTAATTGTTTGAAGGAGTCTTTCAATTAAACTCCAGAACTGGAGAGGAGCCGTTAGCCAAATGGCAGACAAGGAAAAGTTTTGATTTTTCACAAACAGATAAGCTTCTTGGAGATGCTACCTAAAACAGTTTTAGTTACTGGACACAGATGTGTATTCAGTCTGTGGAGACTGCAGCTATGTCCTTGACTATGTCACTTGCTACAGATGCTTGGTGCCTCAGTTTCCTTCTCTCTGAAGGACAGAGAGTTTGAGCCCCGGGGAAATAAAGCCCAGTCCCGATGATGCCTGGGCCTCATTTGAGAGCTGCAGTTTGGTGAGTGCTCTTTTGCAGGGTCTGATTACATTCTGGGGGCAGAAAGAGGTCATTCGGCATGACAATGTTTGTCATATTGAATGGCTAAGTACTATTCAGTTCAAAGGAATTTCCTAAGTAACAATGCAGATGTTTATATGAATGAACTTTTCAGAATGTTTATCTAATAGTAACAAGCGTATTCGCAGTCAGAGTCTTTTACGCACATTGTCTTAACTCTACCAACGCTCCTGTGAGCTCGGATGCCAGGCGTGATCAGCTGCACTTTGCAGTGAGGAAAGGTGAAGCGGGAAAAGGTTTCTACAAATTCAGGGTCAGCCTTTAAACCTGGCACACATCCTCACATGCTTTTCCCACTGATGGCCTGGAGCTCTTCAGCAGCGTGTGGGGTCAGTATGGGAGGGGATGCAGCACAAAATTCCTTTATCAAGGTAAATTTACAGGCTGCCTCACAAATCTTTGTCTTTCTGTCTCTGACAGGTTTTGCTGGGACATTGTTACTGCCCTCTAAAAACATTGGAGATTTTTTTATTACTGTTATTTCATTCCTTAATTGATCTCTTTCACTTTTGTACCAAATAAAAAAAAAAAACAAAACATGGGCTCCTACAGAAAAACCAGGACTCCAAGTAAAATATTTTTCAGCATAAGAGTAGGGGGTGGAGAGAGAAAGGAGAGAACAGTACTAGATTTTTAGTCACTTTCAGAGGAAATCCCCATAATTTCAAAGTGGACAAATGGAATATTTTTTCCCAGAGGCAGTCAGTTAATTAAAAAACCTCTTCATTAATAAAAAGGCTTTAGCAGCATGTTCCTTTTGTGCCTCTAAATGTAACTTGCATGTCAAATGGACGACAAAGTTACGGCAATAAACCAAGACATAGAGATCCTGAGTTAGGAGTTTAAGGGCAGGCAGACTCTTTTCAATCACTGAGCCTGATCCCTTGCTCTGCAAACATTCACTGCCTCGGGGAGCCTTTTGTGTGCTGCTGTTTTACCTGCTGAGGCTCATTGCCATCCTTCCTCTCCTCACTGAAGCTGTTTCAAGCTGTCACTGCTCTGGCAGGCAGGGATCCGATGCTCCCTTTCAACCCACATTAACTCATGCTGTGAAACTCCCATCTGTTCTCATGTACAACATCTTCTTCAGCTTAAACAAGTCTTCTCCTTCCTTGCTATTTACCCTTTAATTTATTTATAAACAAAAATTTGGTCCTATCAGCTTCTGTTTTGCTAGGCTGAAACATAAACCCTTTTTCTCCAGATGTAGCAATACCAGTGAGCCATTTTCCAGCACCCTATAATATCTCTCTTTTTGGGTGACTCCATTTGGATTCCATCACTTTGGATGTGGCTCACCAGACTTCTGCACCACAGAACCGTGATCACCTAGCCAGAGGGTTTACACCTCTATCTTGTGCAGCAACATTAATATTTCCCTCTGTCTACTGCAGATATCTCATCTGGAAACAGCCTAGCATCACTGTTAAACTTTTAACAGCACTGATATTTGTTCTCAAAGGGAACAAAGTATTGTTGTTTTCAAAGGTGTTTTATTCTCCAAATGTTGTTTTCAAGGGTAAACCCCTTCTCATCCCCACGAGGTGAACCGTTTTCTTCACCTTGTCACCCAAAGAAAAACCCTTGGCTGCAAGCTAGATCAAGAAAAGCCTGGCAGCTTCAAAGGAGGCCTTGAAACAGAGAGGCTGCACCTTTTCTCATAAATAAAATAGTCAACAGAGCGTTCACAAGCCGTGAAGACAAGGAACACATGATGGATTGCATCTGTATGGTTGCACTTTCAATTCATTTATCTTAACAACAAGCCCATCGAAGCCCCATCCAAACTGCCTTCTAGAGCTTATTTGAACAAACTTCTGACCCATGGTCAGGCATTGCTATATATGCATCAAAAACTACTTCAGGAATGCACAATTAAGAACCTCACGGCTTGCAGTCCAGTGCCCAGGCCTGTGGGCTCCACTTACTTCAGTGGCAGTTACAAAATAGGACATTTGGTCAGCATCTTCCACCACAGCATGTCTTTCATTTTTGCAGTTGAAGGATGAGTAGGAACAGATCTTGTGTGTTGAAACATTATGGTTGCTTTTCCCATTCCCAACTGCAAGTCTGTGAGACACCGTGCCCACAATGTTCATGTCAGCTTTGTCTTGAGCTCAGGCTGGCCTCTTCTACAGGCATGATGAACAAGCTGTGTTTTTAGAAGAAAAAAAAAAGAAAAAAGCTCTAGGACTACACAGAAAAAAGAGGGACGGTTTATTTGGGTCTCACCACTCCTCATCACTCACTACTTCAATAGCATCACTACTGTGTGATGCTGATTTGGAACAGGAAAGAGATAACAATGGCAACTAGGAGCTTCCGTGTCAATATCCACAATGTCGAAGAGTGGGAAAGAAGGGGTTTGAGGTCTTGGCAACAGTCAAAATCTCTTAAACAAGAGGTGTTTAGCATACTTTTCTACTTCAGCTCTAAAAAATACAGAGATGAAACAACAAAGTCACATTTCTGTCTTTCTGAGTGTGTGAATCCATTTCAGGACACCTGAAATATCTCAATTTCCTATTTTGCAATTCCTGATTTTCTAGTATTGTGACAATATTGCTAAATTGAGACTTATATGCAATGTGTTTATAAAAAATAGCATTCAAAAGGGATAAGGATTGTATCTGGTCAGCAAAGCTAGAAATAACTAGGAAAATCCAATGTTCCCTGCACAGCTCTGTTGTTCAAAGAAAATGCTGACAGCACTGGCCTGTTGTTTCAGGAAAAAAATCATACAGACCCCAGTTTGCTGGGAAAAAAATAATCATTTGCTCTAAGAAAGTTGAGTCAGAAGTTAGTGGCTGTTACCCTAAGCACATATACTTTTCCCTTCTGAAGGAGCATTTCCCAACCATAGAAGGAATACCGCAAACGTGTCCAGAACAATTACTTTGAAGATATAGTATTTTAGCTAGGCAAGCATGTGTGAAGCATCACCACTGAGTCTGTGTGTAATTTTCCAGCCCACTCCCTGTGGTTCCTCTTTATGTTGGGTCATCAGGCCGTTCCTTCCCTGCAGCAGGGACAGTCTTTTCTGACTATAAGTCTGCAAAGCAGCTAAACCACTTTTGTTACTCTATCAATAGCAGGGAAAATAACTGTGTGAAGATAGAAGAAGGCAGGACTTCTGGTTTTGCTCAAATGACCTCTCAGGCTATTGTGGTCCTCAGGGAGAGGAAGGACAAAGGCATCTCTACATAGTTGAGAGATTTCTACTTTTGCAACAGGAGCTAGGATGATATCTGCATGTGGCGTATGTCGCACAAGAACATCAATAAGCTCCCTGGAACAAGAGTAAAACTGCAGCACAACATGGATGTAGCAACTAGGCTTGCTGCTGTCTTGGGAACTTAGGTGCACAGCTTCTCTGTTCTGTGTAGATATGACCAAAATGGTCCGAAGTAGACTGTGAAAGGCTGGTTCCATCATGTCTAGTTTCAACAAAGTAAAAATGTTATTAGGCAAAAGGGTTCAGCATGGCACTTATTCAGAGCCCTTTAGGCAAGATCTCAGGTTCCAAAACTCACAATCCATAATGGCTGGCTCAAGACAAATGGAAAGTGAAGTGTTCTCCAGAGATGTGGTGACTCTGTGTCTGATCCTAGAAGACTGCAGTAATACCAGAGCATGTGAAAATGGAGAGGGTGGAGGAAGAAACACCAGCAGAATAAATGTCTACTCAGTGTTTTCATAACTCAAAAGGGGTTTCTTCAGGATTCAGCCTGCGTTTTAGGTCCAGCGAATGGAGTTATTCCCTCCCTCCTTCACCTCCCTAGTTCAGTTCATAAACGTGATTTGTCTTGTGTCATTTGGGGATATCAGAGAGCTCTCTTTTCATGGTTATTTTTCTTTCTATAATGTCTCACATTTTCTGCTGTGCTTGGCAGTTTCCAGGAGCTGGATGAATATTCAGAGAGGACTACAGTGACTCCGTTTAAATTGGTATGATAAGAAGAAATGCCAGACAAACAGGGTGAGTTTCTCACTTCAAGACTTTGCAATCCATAATGAACAGAAACTGAAAAAGACTTCTCCATGTGATGCACTCCATGAGAGCATTTTAGTCTTTCCCTTTAAATTTTCCCTAAGTATTTATTCTAGACTTTGCCTGACAACAAATTACGGGGGCATGCAATTGCCTCTAATGTGGTACGACTATGTGTGCCCGTAAGTAGCAAGACACGTGAGGGTGTGATTTTCTTAAACACACCCCACTTGGCTGCCACTGGAGAGATTCACTAGAATTGCAAGCCTTAAGCAGTGAGTTGTAGTACTACTGAAATTGGTTGATCTCGTTTTGTTTTGATAAGTAACTTTGCTCCCTAGAATCACTTGGGCTGAAGGTGTCATCTCAGCCATGCACGAAGTGCATGTAGAAATGAAATAGTCCAAGGGTTAGGTCTGCAGGAAAAGGATGAAGTAAAGCATGCCTTTACTAGGGGGAGCCCTCAAAGTTACACTTGCTAGCAGTGTGCCAGGATAAGAGCATGAGATGATCAATGTAAATGTAGATTACTGTTAAATCTGCAAGAGCTTTGGGCAGTTGCTGCACTGAAACCAGAAATGAAGTTTGATTCTGAAATAATACTCCCTTTGTATAGCTGCGATCTATGAGACTTTTTGTACCTTTAAGTAACAATACGAAGGTGTTCCTTGGACTATCAAGCAGAATTTCTATCAAGCCATAGGAACCCTGCGTGGCTTGCTGAGGCAGACTAATTCAGTAGTGTCTTTTGATCTTTATCAGAACTTTTACAGCCAGTTTGTCCTTAAAAGTATGTTATAATCTCTTGCTCAATGCCAGGATGATGCTGAAGGTTTTGTTCTTCCTGTTGCATCAGAGATGGGTCTATTATAGCAAGAAGACTGGAAACATCACAGCTGAGCTGTGTGCCATGGGGACTCACCAGTTTCCTCCTGGAGCTGGTCCAAGAGTCTTGGGACTATACCTTGATGCTGGTTTCTAAGACCCAAATAGATTCCCCCCTACCTCTGAAATCCTACTAGAAGTGCTTACATTGGTCACCTATTCCAAATTAGTTCTCTGTGGGGAAAGAAAAAATATGTAACTTACACCCTCCTTAACGATGATGAGCACCAAAGTGGGATTTACACCACCATATATCTGAGCCTGTCTTTGGAGTCACTCAGTCCTTCTCCACTAATCACATGAAGAACCTAGTCAATCATCCTGCCTAGTCATCTCACTTTTTGACAGCTCAAAAGAGTTGTTGCAAATCTCATCCTTGGCTCTTAACTTAGGCAGTTCATCTAGGTGGAAAAATATGGACTTTCAGTGACTTCTCTGAGACCACACACAGAGTTTATGGACAAGGCATTGAGGGCAGCTCTCCCAAAATTCAGACTGCACACTAATCTCTGACTTCCAAGGCTTCTAAAAACTCAGCGTTCATGTTTTTAACCTTTTTCTCATGCTCAGAAAGCACTCTAACAGGGAGGGAATAGGAAGAATAGATACAAAAGTAATAAAGCATGCCAGGATCTGTGTGTTAACCCATATCTTCACAACCTGAGGAATTAATTACCCCCACAGTAAACCTCAGGGTCTGGAGATGCTTTACACAAGGACTCAGACAACAAGATGAGGTCTGCATTGTCTGATGCTGTGTCATGGTGACCTGATGCCAAGCTCACGTCTCTTCTAGCCCTCCCATGAACCTCCCTGTGCTTCAGAGGGAAGAATTCAGCCTTCAGGGAGGGGACTTACCCTCACAACCCGGTGGCCTTGAGTCAGGAAGACATGTGATAGAGCCATCCAGGACATGCTATAAACAAATGAGCCAATGGACAAAAAATTAATTGTTATGTCCTGGGGATGAGGAGACACATACTTACAAGGTTGGGTGGGGCTTTTTTGATGTAGAAGTTCCTGAACAGCACCATTCTCAGAGGAGCTGGTGTGATCCACGTACTGAAACTAAACTGACCCTAACTCACCCTGGATTCATGTTTCTGTTGCTGTCAGCTTGCTGTCCTCTATGGGATATGAGTTGCAAAACACAATTTTGTAAAGAAAATACACTGTACAGCCATCTATTTTAAACACAATGTCTATTTTTCATTGCATATTGTAAACCACTTGAGCATTTCTAAAGTGATTCATTCCTTTATCTTCTAAACAAAGAGCTTGTGGCTGCACAGGGCTGGGAATTTATGTTTAGCAAGTAAAAGGATTTCCAAGTTAGGATTGAAACAGGGATATAAAGAGGTCACTTGAAAGCAATGTATTGCTAGAATATAATAGTGTAATTTACGTATGATTGAACTATGCAATCATAAATCAGTACATGTCTGCAAGTCACACATGAGAAATGACAAGGGAAGAGGGAAGAACCTTCTCAACTAAATTTTCCTTACCTCTTTCAACTGTACAATGGCTCTCTGTGTACAGCATTTTCTTGCAAGTGAACATACTCAATGATATTTTAATGATGAAAACTTTAGGCAATGAGTCTCCTGAACATATAGCTAGGTAGGCTGATGGAGAAAGATGAAGCTATATCCTTTCACAACAACATGACTCTCTGCACACTATCTCTGTCTTATAAGCCTGTAGAGTTTGCCATGTTCATCTTAAGTCTACACTTCACTGTCTATACAGAGCTCCTGGCACTGTCTATACAGAAGTCCTTGTTCTGCCTCTCCTGCTGTGCCTCCTATGAAGTTACTTTGACACACACACACAAAAAAAAGTTTTCTTTTTTCCAGTCTATCACATCATGATTGTATATTGTAAATATTTATTTTTAATGTATATATTTTTGTCCTTTCTTAGGAACAGACTTTCTTATTTTTTTCTACCAAGTTTCTTTTATCTTTTTCATATCTGATTTCATATCACAGGATCACAGGATCTTCATGGTTGGAAGGGACCTTTGAGATCATCGAGTCCAACCATATACACACAAAAAAACCCCCAACAATCTTGGGCCCTAGAGCGTGCCCTGAAGTGCCACATCTACACCTTTCTTAAATATCTCCAGGGATGGTGACTCCACCACCTCTCTGGGCAGGCTGTTCCAGTGCCTGACCACCCTCTCAGTAAAGTAAATCTTCCTTTGTATCCTGAACTTGTAGTTCCATGTCTTATGTTATGTTTCTCAGCTCCTTCATTAACATACAAATCTTTGCACAGTTTTTGACTGACGATAATCAGTGCTTTGCATAAATAAGGAACAACAGAGAAAGACTGGAATTTTTGAATGTGAACAGTCTGAATCTCATAAAAAAGGAACAGGAAACCAGATAAAAATTACTGCACAAGAAAACAGAAATAAGCAGGGAATGTTGAAATAAAAAGAAAGATAAAAAATACAGCAACAATAGAGGACCTTGGTTAGACAAGAAAGCTCTACCTGAGAAACTAGCAGGCTTTTGGGATGAAGCGTGCATTGTCAGGAGGGATTTGATCTGGTCCATGATGAGACGTATTAGAATAGAGAATAGAAAGGTTTTCAGCTATGCCAATAAAAAGACAACATAAGAATAAGACATGCAACCGGTGCTTATTGAGTACAGTTTGAAGAAAAAACCAGTTCTGAGTATGTCATAAAAAATAATGGAAAAGTACCTGAGTTTTCATTAAAAATGGTGATGCTGTAAACAGGAATGAATGAGGGAGTTACCATAATTGAATATATTAAAAATCGTAATGGTCAATATCTTGAGAAATCTGCTGTAGCTGACCCTGTTTTGTGTAGGGGACTTGGTCTAGATGATTACCAGAAGTCCCTTCCAAACTCAATCATTTTGAGATTTGGTGAAAGTAGAGTATGAGATGGAGTTGAAGCAAGATCTAAGCAACTAGTAGAGCTGAAGAACGGAAGAAAAGAGACTGGATCTTCTCCATCCCTCAATGCAAAAGAAACTGGCATATGATTCTGCAAATCTGATAACGTGGATTTTAAAAACCTTTATCAAGGTGGGATTAGAACTGTTTGACTAAACTATAGCAAAAGTGACTCCTAGCTTTAAAAGTGGAAAAACTAATTTTCTGGGAAATTTAAGTGTCTACTATTCTTATCTCAACAAGATATCTCAACAACAAAAGTGAAATATTTTATAGATAAAGGAAGTGAAGATCATCTTGTATGTCCAGAGCTGAAAGGGTGCCACATGAAATGTCTTTAGTTAAGAAGACAGGGATTTCAATAGCAAATGAAAATCACATCAAAACTGTCTAAAAAGGAGACAAAGAATAGGTATAGCAAAAGAGACTCTGGAAGACTAAAAAGGTTAGTATGACAGAGCAGTTTGAGGATAATTTTTGAAACCAAATTTATTGAATACAACCTCCCTTGGAAAAATAGGTGTGCTCTGATATAATCTGCTACTGAGAGGGAAGTGGGGAGCACTTTCATTACAAAGAAATTCTGCAATATTGGATAGGAAGTAAGTAACACATGGCCTTGGCAAGTGGTATAATGAAAACAGCAATGTAAAACTCTGCAATTCAGGATCTATAGCCAAAATTTTGCTTTTCAGTTGGACATAATCCAAAAAAAGTCCTTTGCATACTAATTGAAGTTGAAAAGGGATGCCTTTTTAGCAAAATTCTGTTATTCAAGAGGGACATATCAAGCAAGGTAAGTCCAACAGCTATGAGGCAGTCTTCAATGCCTGTCTTGTAGGTATGCTCAGACCTTGCATTGAGTCCTTGAGATTTTTTATCATCTAAACAGGAAGAACTGAAACTAGCTGGAGGATCAGAAAAAAGAGAAATTGTCTTCCAAGAAGGAACTACATAACATTGATTTATTGACTTGGAAAAATGAAAGCTGAGAAAGTTGTGATTGTTTTCTAGTCACTGACATGGATGATGAAACAGTGAAGAGAAGCAGCATTGGCAAAGTGGCTATAAACTGGCTGAGGATAAATTTAGGTTGGACATGAAATTCTGTGACTGTGGGAGCAGGGAGATTCTCTCAGAAGGCTATTTGGAGCAAATAACCTCAACGTTTTAAATACAGTCTTGATCACTTTAGGAAAGCAATGATATGTTGTGGTTGCCTGGGTTTGCTTGGGGTGGATTCACTGGCCCATAAAGGACTTTCTGGTTCCATATTTTTCTATTCAGGGTTTGTTGGTTTTGCTTTTTTTTTTTTTTTCTGTACGTGTCGACTAACATCTTAGTGTTTCCCTTCCGCATTTCCCTCTTCAAACAAAGATATGGTTTCTGGTCAGCTTAAATTTTTGTAAATGGATCCAGGGAGTTATGAACTGAGGAACATTTTTTTTGGTCTGGCATATTGTTTATTTAATTTTAGCAATCTTTCCAACCTAAAATCAACAGCACCCCCAGCCTCTATGAGTCAGTGTTAGGTGTTGATGTGTTCATTCTCTCTCAAGGGACTTTGGAGGGGAGGGAAAGAGGTGTCAAACACATTATGCTAATACCCTCTATTCAATGGCTGAAGAAAAGAGAAAGGTAAGTATGTAACAGCTGGGGTCAGAGTGAACTTAGACAAACCACAACTTGAGAGGACATGGTCAGAAGGGAGAGATTCACCTGCAGGACAGTTATCTTGTCTAGCTCTGCAATATGGTGATAGATAGGATGCTGTATCCAAACTTACAAAGCTTTCCTTTTTTTTTTTTCCAAGAAGTACAAGATAAGCCCAGGGCCAGGAGGCATCTAACACACCTCAGGTCAGGGAAGAGCAAGCAAAATGGCCAAAGGGCAGCAAACTTAGGAAATACATATATAGAAGGTGTTATGGAAGATCAAAACCAGTGTTCACACAGGTGCAAAAATTTTTGGCTGAAGACAGAGGCAGAGTCTGCATTTAACAGAACAGAGATCTTATCTGGGATGGCTGCATTCATAAAGCAGCACATGACCCATGTTTGTGCACATCTGAAGAACAGTGGCAGTCATCTGCACAGTCAAAACATTTGATTCCTTGTATCTCTCTCTAGTCCTATTCCAATGATCATGTACATATTGTTCTTTCACTCTATTGCATTTAATGAGGTAATTTTCTCCAAGACAGTCTCTGGTGCACAACTGATAGTGGATCTCACCACAGATATCTTCCTACAGGCAGCAAGTATGAGATGGGGACATTTCTGCATCTGTATGCCCATCCTCTTCTACACCTTGCATGGACAGCCACAAGACCTGATGCCATGCCGTAGGACAGGCAACACAGCCCTCACATATGTCTACAGATGAAAACACCATGCTAGTGAGCTGGACCCACATCACTTCAGGTGCTTTGAACTGCAGAAAACATCAATGCATTAGGTATTGCACCCTCAGGCATACTGCCTTTGCATTGTAGGCAAAGCTTGTTTTAACCCACACTTTTGCCCCAGAGCCAAAGGAGGATTCTGGCTCTGAAACAATGTTGCTCTTAAATCATGTTTTTGTTCTTTCCATTGTACAGTTGGGAGTTGCTCGTAGTGCTCTGTTACCACTGACTTGTGGTCATGTTTGAGAGGCTGGTTGCAAGATTTGGTTTTTCTATGGTTTGCAAGTGTCAAGACACGAAATTCAGACTTGCATCCATGCCCCAAAATCCCCAGAAACCAGAGAGAGTGAAGTTAGAGAAGGAAGAAAAGGGTATTTAGAGAATCGTTATGCTTCTTTAGAAGTCAATACTCCTAAGAAGTCTCCAGTCTTAGGGCTGTTATTTTTACAAAGCAGAAAGAAAAAAGCCAGGGACAAAAAGAGGTGAATTGCACAAGAGTCATTCAGAAGAACATGTATGGGAGTGAGCTGTGTCTATAGCCCAAAGAAGAGAGAAGGCTCATTCATAGACAATCAAGAAAATGTCCAGATCTGGCTTATTTAGATATTTTTTGGTACCCGCAACAATTTCATGCAAAATTGCCTGATTAAGGACACATGCCAGCTTCTAACAAATGTGAGTTGGGAAGCAAATTTCAAAGGCAGGGCAAAAGAAGAAAGATATATTATCCTACATCTGTGGGCCTTCTTACATTTCCCTATGAATTTCCCAAGAAGGGAAGGACATGGTGAGGAAAGCAAATGAATTTATCCTCACTTGAAGATAAGATTTTATATCTTTCTGAAAGGCATGCTTTTATCCAGCTTCTGGGAAAGAGAAAAGGTCAAAGAAAAGTCCTTTTCTAGACAGATGTGATGAGCAATGACTGGGTTAGCCTGTTTGAAAACAGTTCCTATGTCTGTGTGGCCACTTGCAGCGCTGAGCCCCATATAAAAAGAAGTTCCCCTTCCTTTGCTTTTGCCACAGACGGCTGTCACCTTTGGTGACCTGAGCATCCCTTTGCAGGCTGGATTTCAGTGCTGCAAGGGACAGATGGAAAGAACAAACAAAAGCTCCCCTTGGCTATTTGTGTACTATAAATAATATATTTTTAAAGCTGGAAGGGAGCCCAGGAGAAGTTTTTTTGGTCTCAGCTGCTGGTCCCAGGGGAGGTGAAGGTTCTAGTGGGGCTTGGGGCTTCAGGGGAGGCCTCAGACAGCTCCTGCACACAGCAGGATTTTTCCAGATTTCACTTTTCACTGGAGCGAATCATTCAAAAATATTTAAAAAGAAGGGCTTAATTCTGCTGCTTCTGGGGGTTACACCGGGGCAGCCAAAGGACACGCACCCAGCCAACAGCCCCTGAATTGTTTGGTTAGGAGTTAACGTGTGCATGCACACGTGTGGGAGGGAGTGGGGGGCCACAGAGAGGGCCGCAGAGACTTTAGCTTTGTTTTTTGTCAAAACAGATCGCACGTGGATGGCAGGCAGGCTTGCATGGGAGGGGCTGGGGGACACAGACAAATTACTTAGCTCAGGTCTGGCTGGGGATACCATTAGCTCAGTAAATAGCCTTTTTGACAGAACACTTTGACAGAAGCCACCCCCTTCTTCCCCCAGCCTGGGTAAGGATGCAGCCACTTTTCTTCTCCTACTCATTCCTTTCTCCATCCTCCCTCTCCTTCTTTCATATGTCCTTCTTCAAGTCACCATGTTTTGAAACCTTAAGTCTCCCCCATACCAGTTACTATCCTCTTTTTCACTATCCATATTTCTCTTTTCTTGGTTAATATTTTCTCTCTTTTTTTTTTCATTTCTTCCCTGTAACATCTTCTTTCCCTTTCCACATCTCACAGATATTTTTTTTTCTTTTCCTTCTAGGTCTCCTCTGCATCCCTTCTGCCTTTCCCTCCCTCCTTATGTTATAGCGATACTGTAGGTTGGTATGCTCAGCCCCTGCTGAACAACCTGGCTTCTCCCCAACAGCAGAAAAGGAGAAAGAGCCATGCTTGCCAAGACCTTCCCTAGTCTAGAGGATCAGATGCACCTACCCCCAGCACAGAAAGAACACTACACAGATTTATCCCCTACACCAAGATCAGCTGTGCTGGAACTCAGCTGATTTATATCACCTGGAGACTGAGGCTGAGCTATTTCAATTTATGCCAGCTGGTAACTGTTGCAAGTTCAGCTGCTATTGCTGGAGGACTGTATCCTGCTCTTCAGGTTTGGCTAACAGCTCATTCCTTTTCAGACTGCTGAGCACACAGCCCATTCTTTTTTTAAAAGCTTGTTTCTACATGCATGTTCACCTAGCTGGACCGAACTACGTAGTGTTGATACAGTGCATTTCTTGTGCTCAAATGTTACTCTGAAAGTTCAAAGCTGTTCCAAAATACATAAATGCATTGCCTCCATTTTAAATGCACTCTTGAGGAACTCCAGAAACAGTTATCTACAAGCATCTTTTAAAGCATCCTTCAAGGTTGTCAGGGGTCTTCTGGTATTGCTTACCATAGAGAAGGAAAGCTAATAGGCTGTGTTTCACTTTTTCTTCTCTCTCACCTTGAAGACTGAAGCAAGACGTTCTGGAAGCCTCACTGGCTTGAAACTTTCACTGGTAAGCTGCGTACACGTCCACTATCCACCACTTTATAGTTCTTGGATTGCTTCCTGGAGTTTTTCTTGCAGATTTGGCAGTCAGGTGGTTTACCTGAGATCCTACTGTTCTCAAGGCTACTGCTGTCATATAGACTCTGTGGTGGGATTTCTTCTTCATCCCATGAGAATTAGTTCAATGCACTTTGAGTTCAACCCCATCATCACATTATCAAGAGCTAAGTAGGCTTTGGGCATACAAATAACTGAAACAGGAGAAGCCCTGTATTCAAGTAGCTCCATTAACTTACTTCAAAAAGCAAGGTGGTCTTGCCCTTCTTCCCTAACCAGGAAAAGTCCTTGACTGACATTAACTTCTGAAGCAGGTCTGGGTACTTCCTGGGAGACTGTTACTTGGGCTTGGCTAAACCCATACAGGAGAAGAGAGGGCTAAGGGGATATCTTATTATTATCTTCAGTTGCCTGACAAGAAGATATGGAATAGGTGAAGACAAATTCTTTTTGAAAATGCACAACAGAATGGCAAGAGGCAATGGCAGAAGTTGCAATAAGGGAAACCCGGATTACATATTAGGCAAAAAAATATTTCTTCATCCTAATCCAAGATGACTCTGTTTTGATCTAAGAGATTGTATCAGAGATGTCCAGAGGTCCTCACCAACATTCATTATTCTATAACCATATTGACAATTCATCAGACCATTGCTCAAATCTGGCTCTTAGCCATAATTTTCTGCTAGTATAGATGAAACTTCAGATTTCAAGAAAGCTTTTCCATTTTTCTCTACTCTCTGTTGTTCTCTGCATGTCCTCCTTGACATTTAGTTACCTATTTTTTCCCCAGTTGACTGGGTTTTGATATTTCTATTCTTTCAACCAACTCCTTTCATGTTTCTCCTGCTGCTTACTGTGTGTGTCCCACCTGCTGTGGCAGACACTCTGGCTTTGCGTTTTTCACATAGCTTGAATACATCCTACTGGAGATAAGGGTCTGCATGAGGAATCCCAGTATTTCTTACGAACTCATTCCATTCAATCCTCAGGGTTTTGTTTTGTTTTCATAGGGCATTTACTTTCCAAAGCATTGAGATATCTTGTTTATACCTTTAGTGGGTTTCCAGCACTCACATCTGTGTGTAAAGGTGGAAAGAACATCTGAGCTGAAGAGCCAGAGTTTCGTCTGTCAGCTGCAGGTTTTCAGTGATCCAAGCTCCCGAATATCAGCAGCTTCCTTGCCAATTCATGATATTATTTCCTGTTGTACTTCCTTGCCAGTCATGATTCTGCCAAGACACATGAGTAAGTTCACCTTTTGTAACCTTTTGCCCTCTAAAAGACAACCTTTGAGCTGGAAACTGCTGAGAATCTCACTGTCTTCTTATTTTCAGCACGTTGGATTTTCTAATGCTGGATGGTGGTTTGGTTCCTTCCTGCAGAGCAGCTGAGCTGTTGCTCAAGAGAATTGCCATCAGCAAACATGACATATTTTGATCGTCTACTCCAGAACTGTCTGTTTTCCCTTAGAGGAGTCAGTGGTGGAATCAAATAGGACAGGTGATATAATTAATCTTTATCATCTCATGTCAGTACCTGACTTAACACATAGGCTCAGGTCTGCTTTTCTTGACCCATGAAGGCTGCCCTCTGACAAAACAAAGATTTGATAATCTTGATTATTTTTCTTGGAATACCCCAACACTTCAGGGTGTCCCAAATTGAATCCTAAGGAAGTCTGTCAAATGCCTTTTCAAAATCTGTTCAGTGTGGATTTAGCCATTTGATACTTAATTTGATGGTTATTCTGAGGGTGAAAAGTCTGTCTGACACATGATCTTCCCAGGTCGAACTGAACCTTGTCAAAACAGAAGAAAAAAAAAAAAGCATTGAAGCAGCAATTTTGAACTGAGCTGAAGAACAGATTTCATACTCTACGAGGCTTAAGATCCAACACAGGAAGTCAATATGGGCAAATTCTGGTCGTTGCACTACAGTAGCTGTGGTTGGTTGGGTTTCTAAACAGCATACCTAACATCTAGATCAGTAAGAATGGCACTGTATAAAAGAAAGAAAAGAAATCAAAGAGAATATAAAATAAAGCTAAAAAGTATCTCCTTAAAAGGAAGTAGCAAGAATTTTTCATAAAACAAAAGATTAGAAAGTGAGATGGGTGAACATTAGTGAAAAAAGGGATTAAAAGAAATGGCTGCAGAAAGAAGTGAGAAAAGACTGTTGGATTGACAAAGTCTCTTACTAACTAGTAATTAGAGAGAAGGCTAAAGATGGAGGAAGAGAGGAAAGATAGTGAGCTTTGGAGCACATTTAAGAAACACTAGGCTCATGAACTCCTAAAATATCTGCCAAGAAAACAAAGCACCCCAAATTAGCTGCTGTGTCATCACAAACTGAACACACAGGGTTAAAAAACAAAACAAAACAAATAAAAAAAAACTTCCCTAATGATTTGGATTATGACTGCATTACTGAGATATATTGTGCATGATTATGGGACCCTTCATAAAAGCCTTGAAAACAAAATATGGGGCCAGAGTATACCTATAAGACAAAGGATAAAATAGAGACACCAAAAAGAACATGATTAAAGGGGCTGCACTAACAGCTTTGGGGAGAAGCAGCATTTGGGGCAAAATTATTTTAAAGGGAGCAAAGGGGAAGGATGCAAACAATGATCATTGAAACAATAAAATGAAACAACCATTTGAAAATACAACTCCCTTCCAGTAAGAGTTTGAAATGCATCCCTGCTGCAGACTTGCTTACAGCTTAGTAATAAGGGTGTCCCCAAAGTAAGCAGGTCAAATGGCGTATCACAATTGTCATAAAATATGTCTTCCTTATGCCCAAGTTAAATCTACCCTCTTTCAATTTAAAACCATTGCCCCTTGTCCTAGTACAGGTACCTACAGGCTCTGGCAAAAAGACTTTCTCTGCCTTCCTTATAAGCCCCTTCTATATACTGTAAGGCTGCAATAAAGTCTCTGAGTCTTCTCTTCTTGGGGCTAAAAAACCTCAACTCTCTCAGTTTTTTCTTCATAGCAGGTCTTTCAGCCCTCCGATAGTTTTTGTGGACCTTCTCTGGACCTACTCTAACAGGTCCATGACTGTCTTCTGCTGGAGGACGCCAGAGTTGGACACAATGCAGCAGGAGGAATCTCGCCAGAGTGGAGTGGAGGGACAGAATCACCTCCCTCAGCCTTCTGGCCACACTTGTTTTGATGCAGCCCAGGTGTTAGGTCTCACAACAAATGAGCTTTGAGACATCCTGTTTTTCCTTTGGGTTCCCACACCAGGATGTAGTTGGCTTTCTGGATTGCAAGAGCACACTGTCTGCTTATGTCTGATTTTTCACCCACCAGTATCCCCAAGTCCTTCTCTGCTGTGTCTCAGTGATGCCAGTGTCCCATAGGTTTGGAAAAAAAAAAGTGTCTCCTCCTTTCCAAATGCTGTAAAGGTTCAGGTTGCCACTGAATTTTTGCTCTACTGTAGACCTTCTGAATTTAGGAGGTGTCAATGCAACCTAAAGTATTTTGAGTCAGGCAGCCCTGTGCAGTAGCTGTTTAAATAGCCTTTTTTTGACCTAAATTCTGCATAGTCACTGAAGTAGTAGGTGTCAATCCCACCCTAGATGACTACTTTATATGTAGGCATCTATCTTTCAATCTATCTTTCTATCTTTTGTCTATGTATCTCATGCTGTTTGTGTTACCAAAGTCTCCCTTAATAGTCTGAAATTGTGGGTATCAACGCCATGTTCAGATCCGATTTCCTTTACAGCTCCATCTTTAATTCTATTTCAACTTATTATTTTTCTAATGTTCACTAAAAATAATATACAGCAGCATCCATTGTCCTCATACATGCATAATCTCCTGTAATTGGGTATTTCCTCCAATCCATCCTGTCAGCTTGAAAATATTGAATGAACTAGCTGTCACGATCAGTTAAGCTTTATTAAAAACTGCAACCCAATATCTTTGATGTTGGCTCACTGGGAACTGTCTGACATAATCCCACAAATTCTTTCAAAAGCACGGTCATGGGCATGCCCTGCATGTTTTCCCAAGAAGTTTAGACAGCGTAGGGCTGCACTCATAAAATCACAGAAATTAGAGATGAGGAAAGGACTTGTTATTATAACATCGTTTTGGACATTGATGGGCAAATTTTCAAATAATGGCAGAGCTCCAAATAGGATGCAGGTGCTCTGTCTCCTGGGATCAAGGAACTGATCAGTAAAACTCATTCTCTTCTTCACATTTATCTTAGGCGAACTGCTATAGAATCAATATATTTTTTCACTGATAATTTTAATTTACATTTGATGGTACAAAGTTCAAACCCAATAGGGTTTGAGTTCTGATTAGAAAACCTTTGCGTTTATTTAAGATTGTCTTCTGACTCTCATGATATTATAGATCCAAAGCCAGAGTGATATGACATTGGAGAATCTCAGTTTTCTTTTCCAAACAGAAGTGAGAATCTAGCCCATCTGTTGGTAGAAAATGCTCAGCTTTAAAAAAACAGAGGAAAACCAAAACCAATCCAGAATTATCTCCTTTTTTCCTAAATGTATGATTTTTAAGCCAACTGGAAGATATGTGCCAGGGGAAGAGGAAGAGAGTGCTGCTTCATGACTTCTGAGCGTTTGGAATCAGTGATAGAAAACACTCAGGCTTCTGTTTGTCTGCACGAAATAACCTTTTACCCTCCAAACCTCACCCAACAGCTTCACAAAGTAACAGGTTTTGTGCCACACAACTCACAGCAGCTGATACCCAGCCGCCTGTCTGCCTCTGGGCGCTTTGGCATTTTACAGTTGGCTCATGCAACGTGTTCATACTGTACCTAATTTCAAGTTGCAGGTGTGAAACAGGGTGTGAATTTCTATGCCCCAGAGAAACTGCACAGAGAAACTTCAAAATGTTATTTATCACTGGGGTGCTGAGACAGAAACATTTTCTGGAGACATCACCAAACCACCATTCCGTGACTCTAAAGGCTTGGGAAGGAGAGGGGAGTGGAGAAGAAGAACATCTCCACATGGCTTTTAGGCTAGGAAAGTGTGGACTTAGTGCCTAATAAAGACATCTGAAGCATTGACTATTCCACTGATGAGTGGGTGGGAAACCTCCAGGAAGGGAGGTGAGAAAGAAGGGGAGATCTGGAGAAAAGGACCAAGGAAAAGTCGAGAAGAAAACAAAGAGAGAGATGCTGGCAGACATGAAAGGCAGAAGACTTTCCCACTGAGCAAGGCTGTGGGCAACAAATAATAAATAATAACAAAGTCATATTCTGTACTACAAAAAGCCCATATTTTGGCCCTGATCTCTGAGCACTCATCACAGTGACGTCAATGGGAGCTTTGCAGCTGATCAAGGGGTGTTTACAGCCTTCCATTTTTATCCCAGCTCATCATCCAGGGTACATGTTTCATGAAACATCAATGGAGCTGGAAGTCCGCCCTTTCCATTGAAGTTGTCAACTCATGCTCTAGAACATGGGGGAACTTTTGCCGACAAGTCACAGTTTGTCTCGCCATGTTGGTCAGAATGTGGAGACAATTCTTTTTCTAGGAAGTTCAGCCATGTTTGGCTTCTTTTGCATGCTTGGCAAGAGAGCAACATCTCCACAGCCTTGCAGTCTCTGCTCTCATTTCCTGCATCTCAGGGTGCTTGCCAGGACTCTCTGACACGCTGGGCAACTTTTTTTCCCTGCAGAATATGTCAGAACTCCAAAACCCATGAACTGACACAGCCAACTTGTGGTTTTAATCATTGTCCTGACAAACACATGAGCACCATATCTGTAGGAATTGTCATCAAGCCTTTTCCTTTAAATAGTTGCCCTACAGAGGAGTTACACCTTGTGCTACTGCAAGCACCCAAGCAAGCCACTCACAGTTTGACGAGGTTCCTTGTGTGCAATGTTCACAGGATAGGAATATTTCCATATATTGGAGCATCTTCCCAAGAAAATTATTCAGAGAACTGGAGGAGAGGTCTTGCAAGTGGATGACATTTCAAAAACCAATGGACAGTGGTGGAACAGATACCAAAACACTCCATCTGCTTTCATAAGATGTTTGGAGATACTCAGAGGTTGGTTGTCATAAAGCTGAGGACATTTTCTGCCTTCTGAGCTCATGCCAAATAATGATGTTATCACTGATGGGACACTAGTGTGTTGTTAATGATGTGTGAGGGTGCCCAAAGGTCTTGGATTAGATCTGACTTTGTTAAAGAAATCTACAATAAATAAATAAATGAATGAATAAATAAATAAAAAATTAAAACATTAAAAAATAAATGTGAAAATCTCAGTTTGCTCAGTCAGAAAAGGGACTGCTGGGTCCTTATCAAATGTGTTTCTTTTTCTTTGTGGCTGTATCCCCAAACTTTAGGGATCCTTCTATTTTAGCAGCAGACAAATAATTTCATAGTATCAAAACTGCAAAAACCTCAGCCTGGGCAATTCTCCAGACCTGTAGCAACTTATTGGTCCCACATAAACCTAAGATTTCAGTCGTGACTAGTCTATAAAGAATTAGTAAACTGTTCACAAAAAGCTAGCAAGTATTATACAATCCAACAGCGCAGGAAATTGAAGTATTTATAGTGCTTTCTACTGATGTCCTTATTATTGTCTGCAGCACGTGATTCTCAGATCCATAAATTGGACATGCTCATCACTTCTGCTAGTCATATAATCATCTTCCATAAACTGTCACTGAAGAAAGTCTTAAAAAGGAGTATAGCCAGCTTATTAGAAATAAAGGGTTGCTTGCAGGAAAGCCACAGAGACACACTATGAAGGTAGAGTCAGAATTTTGCTGCTTCTCACAGCGTCACTCCAGAGACCCCAGGTATTTCCTACAGTAGTGTTTTCCAATGTTGTTCTTTTTGAATTTTCAGAACTCCAGATACTTCCAGGGGATGTGCCATCCCCACTGAGAGATATGAAGCTTTCTGACAATAAGTTAACACTTCTTGGTTATCTTGCACATACACCTTTGGAGTGCTCCAAAGATTTCCAGTTATCTGCCAACCACAGCTTCGGAAATACCTTCCTAAAGGCAGAAACTGTTTGTTATGTGCCTGGTCATCACTTGCTCAGAACTTCTTTTTAGCTGGTGTAGCTAATATTGCAGTAATAAGCAGTGCCCCACTCTCTAGAGAGTGAATGTTTCTTTGACAAATACAGTATTGAACTCTCCATACAGGCTGACAGCTTGAATCTACAAGCCTGATAAATGGATGAAATTTGTAGCTCACAAAAATTTACTACTACTCTTGTTCATGGCAGGACTGTGTGCTGTCTATGCATATTGTCAGCTTGCATTCAAAAAATGTTGCCTTTGCAAATAAATCAGCCCCTCTTCATACATTTCCAAAAAAGGCCAAAAAAGGCAGACAAGGGTCCCCGCCAGTCTTTGAGAGCAGGTGGAAGTCATCTAATACAAAGCCATCAAAAATCAGTAGCTCTAGGAACATGCCACAGCTTGGAGACAGGATGGGAATTTGTGACATGAAGTCAGAAATGAGAACATTTCAGGGGGAGGGAGGAGATGCTCTTCATTCAAAAGTGGACTCATTGATGTACAAAGAGTTGTTCCCAATTTCCAGAAGGCCTCAGCATCAGCTCCAAACAAAACCTACCGGGTTGCTGGAGGACTTATGTTTTATTTCATTTTTTAAAAATACAAGTTAAAAAAGATTTACATGTCGAGTAACATGAGACAATTTGTGTGTGTCTGTGTGTTATTCCTTCTAAGTCAGTGTGTTTTTAGAGAAAATTTTATTCATGAGCACGTTTGGCAAGTTGAGCCATTTAAAAAAATACATTAAAAAAAGAAAGACCCAAACTGATATTTTGGCATGCCACCAAATCCCATTAAAAAGAGAGAAAAACCCACCCTAATATCTTTTTCATAATCCAAAATGCAGGGACATGTTTTAGTCATTTATGGCTTATGGGCTCAGAACTCCCACAACTGCTTTGAATTAGAAAGACCTTTTGGTCCCATTTTTCCAGATTTCATCCTGTTACAACAAATGCTTGTTTTCTTCTTCCTTCTCTCCTTTTTCAATAACGTAACATATGGATATGTGTGCAGATGTAATCAGTTCAGCAGCGTTCCCATTCTTCCCCTTTTCCCCATCTCTAATACAGGTGACAGTGAATGGATTTCACAGCAAAGGTGAACTCCCTTTTGCTTGCTGTGTGCGTTGTTTTGAGTTAGAGCAAGAAGTGTTCTGAATGTTGGATCTGAAATTAAAAATGTGCCAGACTTGGCCATTCATGGTCATAATCATTCAAGACCACCCTGGTCTTCAGACCTGCAAATGAATGTGCGAACTTTTCCATTCTGGTGGGACCCTATGGATAACCCCAGGAAATGCAAGACTCTGAACCTGCCTGGACAGAAGCCAGCTCATAAAAACATAAATACAGCCATAGATGAGAGGAGAGGTCCATCTAGCCTTTTACCCTCTTTCCAGCAGTGGTCTTGGTGGATCCTTAGCACAGCATAAGTACACGGCATGAATGAGCTTTCTTTTAGTCTCTTCTCCAAGCCTCTGGCTGTCATTATAACTAGACACTCATGCAACTTCTCTATGGCTCAGTTATACACTCTCGGATGTCCATAGAAGTTCTGCTCTCTAGTTCAGCATCTTTTAGCATCCTGCTAAAAGAGAAGGGGAAGCATGGAGAGAGCAAAATTTATTAGGATTTATTTTATTATATTTATTATATTATATTTATTTACATTTATTAGCTATTTTTCAGGTAGGGGTGTTGTTGTTTGGGTTTTTTTTCATATAATTGAGGTAAAGATCCTCTAAGGCTTAAAAAAAAAAACCAACCTGCGTCACATGTCAACGTAGAAGGGATAATTGTGTCCACATAAAATTTCTATTTCATTAAAGAAAAAGAAACTGTGGAGCTGAATGTCCCCGAATTGGTAGAAATGTTTGGGTTTAGAAAGACATAACAATAGTTTTAAACCAGGTGTGCCCACACTGGGAGTGTGATGTACAAGGCAACTCATCATCTTCTTCCACAGAAATATAATACAATGGTCTTCTGCTTCTGGGAAAGAGATGGGAATGAATAGCAAGGATGAATGGCAGCTTTTCTTTTTGTGGAGTGGTTTTGGAAATAAAGAAATTCAATTTAAGCTTCACTTAGATAAAACCAGAGTCCTTCTGGCTCCTTCAGCCAAAATCTGGTCTCTTTGCTCCCTGGAGGTTTCTCCTACCACTGCCTATATTCCAGTTCTACACATAGGGAAAAGATGCAGAGCAAACTCTTGAAGGACAACCTGGCTCGTTTTTCCTGGGTAATTCAAAGGAGCTTCCTGTGGAGCGATGGTACATGGGTTTAACACAGGGGATCTGGATGAAGATGTCCAGCCACAACCCTACTTCACTGGGAAAGCTGAGGATGCTCATTGTGTTAAAAAAGACTGATTATTTTTTATTGTTCTTTTTAGTTAAAATTTGACATCCAGAAATCTTAACCAGATACAGAGCATTCCTTCTACCAGCTGTAAACAAGGACAAGTTCATGGAAAATATCACTATTTTTTCCCCCCTTTTTATTATTAAAACAATTCAGTGAGATTAGTGTAAGTTTTACTCCTTTGTAAAGAAATAAGTTCACCAGAAATGGGGCACTGAAAATCTTAGTAAAGCACAGAGAGCATTGTGAGGTTTTTGCCACAATGTTTTTCAGGGATTTAAGACGGATCAGAGGCCAAAACCCTACTTATTTTCTAGACCAGGAGCAGCAAGAGTAAATATCTGTCACTGAAATGGCATATTCCCACTGCTCCTAGAAGAGTATATTATATTATTGCCAGTTAATGTAATTATTAATTATTACAGATGGCAATAATGATGATGATTGTTACAAATTTCAGTATCATTTTTGCTACTACTGCTGAGCTTAATCATGACTAGGAAATGCTTCTCCTAGGAGCTGTATGCAAGTACAGAATAAAACATTCCTGTCCCCGGGGATTTTGTGCACATCGGCTGTTAAAAATCATTGGCAAAAATCAGAAGGAAAGGGACTTTTTCGTTACATACAGAACAATCAGAGATGTGCTCTGCTGTCTACTGCTTGATGGGGCCAGTTTTGGGTCCTCATCAAAAAGTTATGAAAGCAGGAGAGTTCAGTGAAGGCCACAAAGGCAGGCAAAAGGCCGGATCATGTGAAATACAAGGAGAGGCTGAAGGATTTGCATATTTTCCGCCTGAAGAAAAGAGGTTTAAAGTGGAATGAAACATTTTTAATGAAATACCATAATGGGATTCAGAGAAAGGATGAGCCATCAGTAAGGCGCACTTTAAATAAGATGGACAAAAAGACCGAAAAAGTTTCATGATGAGGGTGGTAAAGCATTGAGACAGGTATCTGGAGAGCTTAATGTCCTTGGACATACTCAAAACTCAGCTGGACAAGCCGCTGGACAACCTGATCTGACATTGGATGAAGTTTTCTGTCAGAGGGATTGGTCAGAGACAACCCCCAGAGCTTTTTCTACAACTCTCCAGGGCCACTGGGTTAGGTGACAATATCACTGCTCCACCCTTCACATTGCATTTTACACCCACTCTGCAAAAATACCAAACTGCAAGACAAGGGAGCATCAAAAACCAGAGTTCCCTGTTGTTTCAGTCATTAGACCTCTGCTAATATGTGCCAGTTCACTCAAGCAGACACAGACACAGAGCTCTGCTAAGAGAACTGATATGTCTGGCTGCACCCTTGTGCTAGCCCAGCCTGGCGATGTCTCGTGGCTCTTCAATCCTGGCTGAGCTGTGACAGCTGGGTCCACGTTCACTCTGCCCATTCCCATGAGACACGTTGGTACAAGGGCTTGTTTGATGCAGTTTCTCGACTCCTCCCACAGTGAAGCCCATTATAATTGAATATCCAGCATTTTCACACAGACTCTCAAGTCCTTCCATTTTTCCCTCCCATTAGTTTAATTGTAGCCTTAAAATTGTAGCCTAAAGTGAATTTCAGGTCACAGTCTAAACACCTTAAACACTTTATCCCTTTTGAAAGGTTTTCTCAGCTATCCACTTAAGAGTTTACGTGGCAGAGAAAACTAAGATGTAGGTAGTTAGGGACTGTCCACCCTGAAAAAGGTATGACTGAGTATGATAGATATCTATCTGATAGCCTATGATAGATAGATGGATATCTTAGATGTTCACCAAATCATGGGTAATGTGAAGAGTAGAGTGTTATCCATCCATTCTCACAAATCAAGTAATAAGAGACAGTGAAAAATTTAAAGATAATAATTTTAAAACACGCTAAAGGATTGTTTTTTGCATAAACCGCAAAATTTTGTTGTCAAATGCATTCTCACATGATATTTTTTGGGTAATAGGTATGAATGATATTTCCAAAGTGAATAGAAGAAATCATGGAATCTTTATCAGGAATCATTGGCTATTAAATGTGATAATTTGGCATAGGATGTCCCTAACTCAGTAATGGCCAAAAGCTGGAAACTTGTGTCTAGAAAGAGGGTCACTCTTGCTCCATTCTACTTTTTGCTAAAACTTATGTCTGGCAGGGACAGAACACTGAGTTAGATGAACCTGCACCCTGAGCCAGGATGGCTCTTCTTACCTCCTTATGAGATGGCAATTGGAAGTGCCAGATGAGGTCCTCAGCTGGTTTATACTGATGGAGCTCCGTGGATTTCCCTGGCTCTGGGCCACTTTACACCAGCCAAAGATCTGTCCTGCAGAGTTTGGATCCTTGTAACTAAGTGTTTCCCTGTAGTTTACGATGATGAAACAATAGAAAAGTGCCCATCTGCTGCTATCAAATCATAAGCCAACATATTTTCCACAGTCATATGTTAGTGCCTGAATGGCCATGACAGATTTACTACAGATTTAACATAATAAACTTGGGGTTATGTTTTAGTAGCTCTCTGCCTAGTTAGTGGAGTGGAACTGTAATAGGCACAGCATGCTAGGCCAGGACTAGGTCTCGTGATTCAGTAACATGTGTTTTATTGCTTTTTGAGTTCCTGCTGAACAGGTTTTCGTTGGACTAGCTCAAGTCTTTGACCAGGTGAAGGCAACATCCATCAAGAAACAGTTATTCTTCTGTGGTACTTACAGGGCTTAAAATAATGGATATGAGTGTGATCTCATGGGGTATGATCCACCTGCCAAGGTCCTCATAAGGTGCTGAGATCCTGTGAGCAAAGCAGACTTCAGATATGGTACATACTTGTCTGGCACGCCCCACAGGTGTTTTTAAATGTCCTGCAATTATTATAAGAGGAGTAGTTTGAAGCTCACTAGTACTTGGGGGGAAGTCATAAAGGAAAACATGGTGAATTTGCAGGTTGAGCATAATCAGACCAAGCTTCCTTCAATTGCTGGTGTTGGTCTGAGGCTTTGCCAGAGCTTAAAATGTCCCTCATTCTCTGTGTGATGTCACCAGTACACTGGTGCTCCAAGGCTCCATTATTCCTTTTCCTGTGTGGTGGAGAGACTCCCAACTCTATGAGCAAAAGCTCAAGATTTCTTGTCCTGTTCCTTAATCACAAAAGGGACTGTTTATCTGTGGTCTGTTCCCTTGGACACAAGCTTACACCAGAGCGGTGTGAGTGTGAGTTACTTGTAGAGAGCATAGGGGAAATTTGTGTGACACAGCTCAAGGTGAAAGTATAAACTGGGTTAGCTAATCCAGTGGAACTCCCCTACCCCTTTTACAGGACAGACCTTAATGATATACAGTGAATTTTTTTTAAAGACATACTTTTGGTTACTTTGGAATAACTTTCCTGCCTGTCCCAGTGCACGTAAACCATAGTCTGAGTAAATGCATCCGTTTTTTGTTATGGTTAAACAATCTGCCCAAACAGCCCAGATGGATGATGTCGCTTTTTTGCTGTTCGGTTTTCAAATATAAACTTTGTACCTGGTGACTAGGTCAGAGTGGTTATGTCCAACGCCTGCTTCATGCTCAGTTTACATTTGGACAAGAGACCGACTGTAACGCACATAGTACAATCCCGGTGACTTTCACCATCATTTCTCACTCTTTCCAGACTGGTGTTTCCATCAAAGTAGGGTTTACTCAAGGGCTCACAAAATCAGAGTGACCTCAAAGCCCCTTGCACCAACCCTCCAGTTCCAACACCACCTCTTCATAAATGCCATTTATCTACACTTTACCCAGCCATATATGAGAGCTGGACTAATTTTTCTGCTGATATTTGCAAGTAGGGAGAGAGAAGCACACACAACCTTTGGCCCACACAGTGGTGTTTTGGATGGCTGTTCTCTGTTCCCAAGCCACCAGACTCTCTTTGTTGAGTGATTTATGTCCAGGAACTTATGAAAAAGATTACCACATGCAAATGTTAACTAACCTCGATTACAGGGAAGGAAAAATTGATCCACGCTGGTCATTAAGTATTTTCTAAAGAAAATAGTTCTAATCATGAACAGAGATGGTTTCCAAGAGCCAGCTCTCCACTCTGGGCTCTGCAGTGTGGCCTGGATGCAGTAAGAATAACAGATGTGGTCACCTTCTTTTAGCCCTTTGAGAACAACAGCACCAACCCAGTCACACTGATATGATGTTACCAAAAAGCCCTGGGATACGAGCGTGTTATCTCTGACCAGCCCGTGAGAGCTAGGGCGGGGAATATTTTCCCATCACGTCCAATCTGTCCCATCTGGGTGATGATACACAGGAGAATGGTATTAACTGACATTTAGGTGACTTCATTTGAAGTATATTTCTCACATTGTCCATGCCTGGTGCCAGTATATTGGAATTATTTCTTCCAGGCTGGAGTTCATGCTCTCTGTTCTTTCTCACAGTCATTGATTAGAAAACCAAATCTTATCACTTAAGCAAGAGAAACTCCTAACATCTTGCAAAAGACCTTTAATAACATTGGACCCATTTTACAGGTAAGGAAGCTGAAGTACAGAGAGGTGAAGTGACTCACGTAATGGTTTCTTCACAGAGCTGTACCACATGTACACCTTTCCTTCAATAATAGCCAACAGGGTGGATTTTGGGGGAAAAGAAAAGAAACTTTCCTTACAATTAAATGCAGCTGCCTATGGGGTGGGGCCTAAGAGTTCTTTGTAATCAATACATACATATTACAAACATCTGTCCCCTAAACTCAGAGTCCTTTCCTGTAAGATTAACATAACATTCAACAGTTACAGCAAGTTGTCATAATCTACAACTAATCGTCCAGCTGACTACAAGAGCTTTTATAGCTCTTTGAGGCAATGGGGCTCAGCAAACCAGGATGGAGGAGCACATAACCTGTAATTCTTGTCATGAATCTTTGGGTGACTCAATTTTTTTCACGATGTCTCTGTATGTTGCTCATCTGTGGGAAATAGGTGCAGAAGAAGATGTGACTTTCCCAGTTTCTGAAAATTTTTGAGATATTGAAATATTTTCCCCACTTGAAATGAAGGGGAGGTAAAGAAGACTCTCCAAAAAAATCTTGAACCACAACCAATGGGGACAACAAATTTGAATCTAAGTAATTTCATTTTAGTAATTAGGAAACACATTTTTGCAGTTTAGACCACAATATGTAACTTCTACAATATTAGTTTATGTTCCAAAACAAAAAGATACTCGCAACTAGAGAAATGACATTTACCTTTGTCTGGAAGGAAAAATATTTATATTCTTTTTCAAGTAATGTTCATGTTGACATCTTTCTCAAAGCCAACACATTCTGGGGAAAAAAATATTGATATATACAATTCCATATTTTTCAACAAAAATAATAATAATATAATTACTTGTGAACTCTCAAAATTCATTCACAGCCATAGAAAGTAAATTGTCAGAGATAAAATTAATTTCTATTGCTGCAACCATACAGTGTGTGTTTATGTTTGACCTTCTATCCAGTAGCTCCCCAATAATTTTAAATCTTCAGCCCCTTTCTAAGAGATACAGCAAGCAAAGGCCTCAGATACTGTTTCAAACAAGGCTGATGAAAGCGAGAAACTAGGAAAAGGCTGTGCTGTGACCTCAACCACCATAGTAGATGCTGGAGAATCTACACAAGAAACATTATGAACGCTCCAGCTGAAAGACAGTCTTCTGGAGGATTTTGCCCTTTACTAAATGTTGATGCCAAGCAACCATTGAATGCACTATCAGAGGAGACCAGGTTTCCTTCTCATGATTCCAACAGTCCTCATTTCCACCAGACTGCAGAAAGGAGACTGGGAGAAGCCATCAAACCTATTGCAAAGCCTTAAATGTCATCCTGCAGCATGACTTGGAAATACTGCAGAAGAGTTGCTCTGACGGCAACTTTAAAAATAAATAAATAAAAGAAGAGATCTTTGCTTTCTCAAGCCATAATCACTGGACCAACCCAAATCTATAAGGCCTGCAAGATAAGGTTGTTTGACTCGAGGTGGAGATCCCAGCCCTGGAACCCAGCATTCCCACGCAGTGAGCTTCACCCTGTTGCACCCTCCGGGGCTGCCTCCAACTCCCCGGCAGGCTGCCAAGCAGCCACATGCACCGGAGATGGGCAGGAAGCTGTCTGTCCTGTGGTCGTGGGTGCTCCAGAGACAATGCTTTCAAAGCTACATAGATGTTGCCTAAAACCAGTCCTTATGCTATAAAAAGAACAACATAAAATTTGGATGCGAGCACACAGACTTTGGGATTTTGGAGCCTGGATCCACTGGTAATAAATTCATAAAACACACAGATCACCCTATGAATCACCTTTGCTGATTCACTGAGAAATGCAAAAAAAAAATCTGGAGTTTTGGGTTGCTTCTCCTCCAGAAGACATATGTATTTTTACTTTTTTTGTTTAGTTTAGGAAATGTATGCATCCTTGAAAAGGGTTAAACTATTGAAGTGCTTCTCAAAGTCACAGCCAGATGCTTCAGAAGGACAAGGCTGTAGGAAACATGCCATCAGCTGTCTGCATGGTTTCTCTTGTCATTGTTAGTTCTGGTTGTTTGTTTTTTTCCAGTGTGGAAAATTCCCATAAAATGGAACAAGGATAAAATTGACCTTATGATATGAGAAATTAGTAGGAGTCTATGGAAATAGAACTTAGAACTTGAGAGTTTATTAAAGGAAGTCCTTGTGTAATTCATGATCGAGAATACAGTTCTCTATTTGAAGAAAAAAAAGTATCATAGGATGGGATCTGCTTATAGCCAGCTCTAAGGCAGTTGTGTAGATGCCCCTTTCTTATAAATTTAGAGAGACCATCAGCCCCCTACTGACATTTATCCCCCCTACACCAGGAGTAAATCAGATGTTGTGGCATATCTGCCAAAGGTGCCTCTCCTGGAGTACAGAGGGAACACTGAAGAGTAGATTCAGCTGGACTTTGATCTTTTAGAGATGATATTAGGGAAAAATAATTTCACTTAAGTATCTAAAAATGGAAGCAAAGCACAGTGGGCTTTTCCTAATCCTCCTTGTGCCTACTTTCCTGAATTCATGGATTGCCATGGGAGCTGGACATCTCTACATCATAAATGTCCAGCAAGTGCTTTGCCTCATCCCTTAATTCTGTAAATACTTTTTGAAAATCCAGCTTTCCCCTTCTTTGGACCTCAGTGGTCTGTAAGCAAGATAATGTTGTTTTTCTGTCCCCTGGAGGTGCTAGAAGGCAAATCATGCCAAATAATATGAGATGCTCACGTAACTGGTCATAGAGCTGGATGCTCATATCCCATGTGAAATCACTGTAGGTAATTCTGGTTTTCAGTTGTTTTTTCCTTTCTGAACTTTTTGCACACATTACCCACCTTGAAAGATACTGGCAATATTAATAATCAACATATCTTTTTAGCTTTCCCATAGCAACCTATGCAACTAACTTAAAATTTTCAGAAAAAAAACCCAAAACAACCCCCTGAAAAAACCCCAACAAATGCACATAAGGATTTTGAAAAATAAGTACAATATTTGGAAAACAGTAAAGATATTTTTTTTTCCAATCAACAGTTCTAATGTAATCCTACAGATGTTCAGACAAACTATAAGACCAATTGTTTTCTCTGTGTTTTTCTAGGGCTTTTTAGCCACAAATGGGAACCATTTCACATTACAGAAGTTGAAGGCTGTTCTCTACTATCACCATACTCTGTATATTTCCCACTAACAGGACATAAATAATTCCAGCAAAAAAGCACATTAAGAGAAACATGATTGCCAGAGGATGCTGCTTCCCTCCCTGGTTATAATTACAAGGATGTGTGGTTTTGCTTAAATGGGAAAACAAATAGATTTCCCCAGCGTTTCTCTTCCCCTCCATCTGAGTAGACACTGCCTTTATCATAAGCTAAAAGAGAAATATTTATAGGAAAGCCTTGTTAAAATGCTGGCATGGTATTACTCTCTCTGGCTGAGCCATAAACTCACTTGGGGGAAAAAAAAAATCACCCTGTGAAGGATGCCAGCAAAAAGCCAGTGTGTTGTTTAACTGCCAGGCTTGAACAATGCACGGGTCTTGCCTCAGATCTCCAGCCCGGCCTGGATTTCCCCTGTCAACAAGTCATTTAGGGCCTGATAGCTCATGCTCAGGGCTGTCCTGGGCAGAGCTGATCCCTCCCTTCAGGGAAGAGAATGGGACCCAATGGCCATAGAAGGTCCTACACTCCTCATTTTGTGCTAGATTAAGTTCCATGGAAGGTCAAGCAGGGAATAGGAAGATGGAGAGGTGAAAGGCACAAAAACATGCTAAATGCTGTCTTGAAGTCTCAGTGCCGTGTCCACTGGAGGGGACTGCAGAGAGAATGGCCGTGCAAGCAATCCATTCCTGATGACTGTGAATCTCATGCACCTTTTTTTTCCCCAATGTCCCAGATTAAGGCCCTGTGTTGCTGTATACTGTGTAGGCTCTTCCTGGTGAACGCAAAGAACATCTGGAGCTACCCTCAGCAGCAGAAAGAAGGGTGAAGAAGCTCCACGTTGTGAGGGCATCTGCAGATGATCAATGTCAAACGTGAAATGCTGCCGTCCCATCGATCAGGATCTCTAGGCTGCTGATGCATGTCTTGCTGCCTACCAGCTCCTCATTGGCTGCACAGAGCAGCAATCTCTGCACCACACTGCAGGTGGAAAGCAGGGAATCTTGCAATGCCTGCAGAAAGATCCCTCCACCAACAGCAAAGCAGCTGGTTCCAGGACCTTCAAGACTTGGTCTGGAGCTGCTCCGGCAGCCCCATAGTCCTGTAGTGGGCCATGGCCTGCCATGGAGACAGACTCTCAGGAAGTCTGACCCTGTTTCCAGAGCAGGGGACTGAAATAGATGACAATCCTTAGTAGGTGGAAAGCTCAGCATTTCTTCAGCCAATGGTGCCAATAAGAAACAGTTTTAAATGCATACACATGCTTTTACTGAGTGCTAGAGGCATTGGTAGGGAAAAGGCCAGTCTTTCCAGGTGTATATTTAGTCTCCTTGCTGTTCTATTTTCTTGCTCTCCCTGGAGAGCAAGATCAGAAATGCTGTCTGTTACTGAAATGCCTTTCCCCCACCACTGCTGCAATAAATCTTAGCAGGGAGCCATACACACCACATGCTGAGAAATTCCTCTGCAGCCAAGGGCTGCAGGTTTGCTACAGGTTGGACAATGTAGCAAAGGGCTCTGTGCTCTTCATTGATGAGTATCACTTGCCAGTGAGTAAGAATGGTAGTATGACAGATTTTGCTGGCCTATCACTTAAGGAAGTAGATTTTAACCCAGATTTTTTCTTTAATCTGGAAAGCATGAAACAGCTTCCAAATAAGGCTTTTTGGCATAGGGGAAACTGAGGCAGAGTGAGCAAGCTTCTCCACATTCATTTCATCAGACTAGAGCTGGAATAACATGTTATACTTCTGAGTCCAATCCAATTTTCCAAATCCTGTGCAAACAGCCAGCACAAAGCCTGTGTAAGCACTTCAAGGATTAGGCCAGGAATGCCAACCAAATCCTCTGCTAATCTGCACCGTAAAGTCATGAAATCAGGCTTCCTCTTGAAATGTTTCTTGCATCCAGCTGTGTCAGAAACACCTTCCAGAAAATTAATCTCCCCAAACTGGAGATTCACTCCTGGGTGAAGCCAATCCTTCACTATGGAGTAAGACTTCAACGTAAAGTTGGTCTTTTGGCACCTTTCTGCACAGAAATGAACTTGCCTGTAGGTAAGTGACAGAGGGAGATGTTTTTCCTTTCAGAAGCTGCTCAGCATCATTGCTAGTTTTATTTCAAAACCAGGTAATGAAAGTCCCTGAATTCAAAGACACAGAGTACATGAAAAATCATCTTCAACTGTTTGTGTCTGGAAAGAAAGATAGACACAGATTTGGTCAGGGTCTTGCAACTACATCTCCATTCCTATATTTGTATCACGTGTCTGTGTTTACATGAACCTTTGCAGCATGCAAAAGGTG
>NW_015090793.1:14736147-14882365 GCF_001431845.1 Calidris pugnax
AATAAAAGAAGAGATCTTTGCTTTCTCAAGCCATAATCACTGGACCAACCCAAATCTATAAGGCCTGCAAGATAAGGTTGTTTGACTCGAGGTGGAGATCCCAGCCCTGGAACCCAGCATTCCCACGCAGTGAGCTTCACCCTGTTGCACCCTCCGGGGCTGCCTCCAACTCCCCGGCAGGCTGCCAAGCAGCCACATGCACCGGAGATGGGCAGGAAGCTGTCTGTCCTGTGGTCGTGGGTGCTCCAGAGACAATGCTTTCAAAGCTACATAGATGTTGCCTAAAACCAGTCCTTATGCTATAAAAAGAACAACATAAAATTTGGATGCGAGCACACAGACTTTGGGATTTTGGAGCCTGGATCCACTGGTAATAAATTCATAAAACACACAGATCACCCTATGAATCACCTTTGCTGATTCACTGAGAAATGCAAAAAAAAAATCTGGAGTTTTGGGTTGCTTCTCCTCCAGAAGACATATGTATTTTTACTTTTTTTGTTTAGTTTAGGAAATGTATGCATCCTTGAAAAGGGTTAAACTATTGAAGTGCTTCTCAAAGTCACAGCCAGATGCTTCAGAAGGACAAGGCTGTAGGAAACATGCCATCAGCTGTCTGCATGGTTTCTCTTGTCATTGTTAGTTCTGGTTGTTTGTTTTTTTCCAGTGTGGAAAATTCCCATAAAATGGAACAAGGATAAAATTGACCTTATGATATGAGAAATTAGTAGGAGTCTATGGAAATAGAACTTAGAACTTGAGAGTTTATTAAAGGAAGTCCTTGTGTAATTCATGATCGAGAATACAGTTCTCTATTTGAAGAAAAAAAAGTATCATAGGATGGGATCTGCTTATAGCCAGCTCTAAGGCAGTTGTGTAGATGCCCCTTTCTTATAAATTTAGAGAGACCATCAGCCCCCTACTGACATTTATCCCCCCTACACCAGGAGTAAATCAGATGTTGTGGCATATCTGCCAAAGGTGCCTCTCCTGGAGTACAGAGGGAACACTGAAGAGTAGATTCAGCTGGACTTTGATCTTTTAGAGATGATATTAGGGAAAAATAATTTCACTTAAGTATCTAAAAATGGAAGCAAAGCACAGTGGGCTTTTCCTAATCCTCCTTGTGCCTACTTTCCTGAATTCATGGATTGCCATGGGAGCTGGACATCTCTACATCATAAATGTCCAGCAAGTGCTTTGCCTCATCCCTTAATTCTGTAAATACTTTTTGAAAATCCAGCTTTCCCCTTCTTTGGACCTCAGTGGTCTGTAAGCAAGATAATGTTGTTTTTCTGTCCCCTGGAGGTGCTAGAAGGCAAATCATGCCAAATAATATGAGATGCTCACGTAACTGGTCATAGAGCTGGATGCTCATATCCCATGTGAAATCACTGTAGGTAATTCTGGTTTTCAGTTGTTTTTTCCTTTCTGAACTTTTTGCACACATTACCCACCTTGAAAGATACTGGCAATATTAATAATCAACATATCTTTTTAGCTTTCCCATAGCAACCTATGCAACTAACTTAAAATTTTCAGAAAAAAAACCCAAAACAACCCCCTGAAAAAACCCCAACAAATGCACATAAGGATTTTGAAAAATAAGTACAATATTTGGAAAACAGTAAAGATATTTTTTTTTCCAATCAACAGTTCTAATGTAATCCTACAGATGTTCAGACAAACTATAAGACCAATTGTTTTCTCTGTGTTTTTCTAGGGCTTTTTAGCCACAAATGGGAACCATTTCACATTACAGAAGTTGAAGGCTGTTCTCTACTATCACCATACTCTGTATATTTCCCACTAACAGGACATAAATAATTCCAGCAAAAAAGCACATTAAGAGAAACATGATTGCCAGAGGATGCTGCTTCCCTCCCTGGTTATAATTACAAGGATGTGTGGTTTTGCTTAAATGGGAAAACAAATAGATTTCCCCAGCGTTTCTCTTCCCCTCCATCTGAGTAGACACTGCCTTTATCATAAGCTAAAAGAGAAATATTTATAGGAAAGCCTTGTTAAAATGCTGGCATGGTATTACTCTCTCTGGCTGAGCCATAAACTCACTTGGGGGAAAAAAAAAATCACCCTGTGAAGGATGCCAGCAAAAAGCCAGTGTGTTGTTTAACTGCCAGGCTTGAACAATGCACGGGTCTTGCCTCAGATCTCCAGCCCGGCCTGGATTTCCCCTGTCAACAAGTCATTTAGGGCCTGATAGCTCATGCTCAGGGCTGTCCTGGGCAGAGCTGATCCCTCCCTTCAGGGAAGAGAATGGGACCCAATGGCCATAGAAGGTCCTACACTCCTCATTTTGTGCTAGATTAAGTTCCATGGAAGGTCAAGCAGGGAATAGGAAGATGGAGAGGTGAAAGGCACAAAAACATGCTAAATGCTGTCTTGAAGTCTCAGTGCCGTGTCCACTGGAGGGGACTGCAGAGAGAATGGCCGTGCAAGCAATCCATTCCTGATGACTGTGAATCTCATGCACCTTTTTTTTCCCCAATGTCCCAGATTAAGGCCCTGTGTTGCTGTATACTGTGTAGGCTCTTCCTGGTGAACGCAAAGAACATCTGGAGCTACCCTCAGCAGCAGAAAGAAGGGTGAAGAAGCTCCACGTTGTGAGGGCATCTGCAGATGATCAATGTCAAACGTGAAATGCTGCCGTCCCATCGATCAGGATCTCTAGGCTGCTGATGCATGTCTTGCTGCCTACCAGCTCCTCATTGGCTGCACAGAGCAGCAATCTCTGCACCACACTGCAGGTGGAAAGCAGGGAATCTTGCAATGCCTGCAGAAAGATCCCTCCACCAACAGCAAAGCAGCTGGTTCCAGGACCTTCAAGACTTGGTCTGGAGCTGCTCCGGCAGCCCCATAGTCCTGTAGTGGGCCATGGCCTGCCATGGAGACAGACTCTCAGGAAGTCTGACCCTGTTTCCAGAGCAGGGGACTGAAATAGATGACAATCCTTAGTAGGTGGAAAGCTCAGCATTTCTTCAGCCAATGGTGCCAATAAGAAACAGTTTTAAATGCATACACATGCTTTTACTGAGTGCTAGAGGCATTGGTAGGGAAAAGGCCAGTCTTTCCAGGTGTATATTTAGTCTCCTTGCTGTTCTATTTTCTTGCTCTCCCTGGAGAGCAAGATCAGAAATGCTGTCTGTTACTGAAATGCCTTTCCCCCACCACTGCTGCAATAAATCTTAGCAGGGAGCCATACACACCACATGCTGAGAAATTCCTCTGCAGCCAAGGGCTGCAGGTTTGCTACAGGTTGGACAATGTAGCAAAGGGCTCTGTGCTCTTCATTGATGAGTATCACTTGCCAGTGAGTAAGAATGGTAGTATGACAGATTTTGCTGGCCTATCACTTAAGGAAGTAGATTTTAACCCAGATTTTTTCTTTAATCTGGAAAGCATGAAACAGCTTCCAAATAAGGCTTTTTGGCATAGGGGAAACTGAGGCAGAGTGAGCAAGCTTCTCCACATTCATTTCATCAGACTAGAGCTGGAATAACATGTTATACTTCTGAGTCCAATCCAATTTTCCAAATCCTGTGCAAACAGCCAGCACAAAGCCTGTGTAAGCACTTCAAGGATTAGGCCAGGAATGCCAACCAAATCCTCTGCTAATCTGCACCGTAAAGTCATGAAATCAGGCTTCCTCTTGAAATGTTTCTTGCATCCAGCTGTGTCAGAAACACCTTCCAGAAAATTAATCTCCCCAAACTGGAGATTCACTCCTGGGTGAAGCCAATCCTTCACTATGGAGTAAGACTTCAACGTAAAGTTGGTCTTTTGGCACCTTTCTGCACAGAAATGAACTTGCCTGTAGGTAAGTGACAGAGGGAGATGTTTTTCCTTTCAGAAGCTGCTCAGCATCATTGCTAGTTTTATTTCAAAACCAGGTAATGAAAGTCCCTGAATTCAAAGACACAGAGTACATGAAAAATCATCTTCAACTGTTTGTGTCTGGAAAGAAAGATAGACACAGATTTGGTCAGGGTCTTGCAACTACATCTCCATTCCTATATTTGTATCACGTGTCTGTGTTTACATGAACCTTTGCAGCATGCAAAAGGTGAGCTCTGAAGGACTATGAGGACTGCAAATCCCCATGGACATGGGATTGATGCAGGAGGCACTTAGTGTTTTTGTCTGGTCTGGTCTGTGCACAATTGCAATTTTTGGTCTGATGGCCCACATCTCTCCAATTCCACAAAGCCCTTCTGTAGACCTGCCCCATCAGCGGCTAAGTAGGACAACAGCCCTATATCTACAGGGAGGTATCCCTGATAGGAGAGGTCAGAGCTCTGGATTATAACACTGCTGAAGTGACTGGTGGACATTGCCATCAGTCTTGGCTTCTTATGTTGTTTCCTGTCATTGTTAGTGGCATTGTTAGTTAATCTTTGCTTTCTCCCCTGGCCTAAGGTGTAAGGTCCCATGGGCCGTTCAGTGCCCTTTAGATCTTTCAGCATCTCACCATTCGTGCATTCACTGCCTCTTGATGAACATTTCAGATGCTCTGCTTCTGCTGCCAGTGAAACTGCCATGTAGCTGGTGCCCCTGGGAGTCACAACTTGCCAGAGCAGTAGCTTGTGCAAACCTTCCTATTGTTCAAGCTCAGAGCTAGCATGGCCATTGTTACTTATCAGTGGCTGCTGTTTTCCATTATAGCCTGCTCAAACATGAACTGGATATGAGCACTGGGCTACAAGCCGGACTCTTAGGCCTCCAGAGCTCTGCTGAAGGTCTGAATTGCTTCCAGCTCCTTCTTAGAAGTCACTCTGTATTCAGTAGAGAATCACACTCTTGGGCTCTTCACTTCTCAACTTGTTTCTTGCCAGAGAGTTCAAACCAACCCTACAGTTGTTCTTGTTCCACTAGAGCTGAGAGGATTTTCCCAGATGCTTGTGAATTGCTCAGAGCACATCAACAGGCACAGGATTTTTTTCAGGCCAGAAAATACATACTAGCTCCATCTCTCCACAGTCTCAGAAATTGAAATTACACATGGAGGGGAAAATACAATTCTAAATTCAAGAATACTTTGCATTCCTAGAGCATGCTCCTTCCTGGGACTGGGACAGGCTTCATCGCTATTAACTACTTTAGTTTAATGGTGGGTAAACATTCATTCATGCAAGCAGGTTAGAAACCTCCCCTCCTGTATCCTCTTTTTGGCAGCAGAGTGCCCTGTTTCACAAGCACTTAAAGAGAAATGCAATTATGATGATGTCTTCTGTGGCGTCCCTTTAATTGGGCATTTAGAAATATTGCAGAGGGAGAAAGGGCACATTGTTCAGCTGGTGGTAAAATTGGTAGGAGATCTGAGTGCAAGTCCTAAGGACCCTCTGGTCTCTGTTACCACCTCAGACAAATCTCTTTGACCTGAACGTGCCCAACCCAAGTCCCTTCTAAGGGACTCCTAACTTGTATAAAGTTTTTTGGAGACTAGTTTTAGGCTTTCAGAAGTGTCTGTCCTGTGGGAAAAATTACAGACCAGAACTTGGAAAGTTTTTTAGCTGAACTTTACTTTCTATAACTCTTCATTCCCTATCTATAAAACAGAGAGAATTGCATTGCAGACCTTGCCACCAAAGGCACAGGTCTCTGTGGGTATAGACCGCATTATTTTTCATCAGTCTGGCTGTTCTGGGAAGGTAGTAAAAGATCATCATTTCACAGGAGAGATGACAGTGTTAGTAGATAAGGTATTGTATCCAAAGAAAGATGTTTATCCCAATTCAAGAGAGGAGGAAAATTAGAAAGTAAGATTTCTCTGTCACAACAAGTTCTGCACACTCAGCAGCTGGTCCTAAAAACAGAAGTCATTTGATAAAGCAAAAGGTGAAGGGATGGGGTTCCCAGTAAGGTCTAACTACACAGCACTGTGAAAAAAAAAAAAATCTGTAGCCTGACAGCTACTTACACTGGGTCTGCACTGCTCCTTCTTGCAATCCCACAGGAAACATGGGGACTTGGGAGACTTATTCTGCTGCCTAGAGAATGAAATTCCATTTATCTGCAGGAGATATTTGACATATAAAAATTTCTATACCTGTACTCCCTCCATCAGTAGGTCTTTATAGGGGTGCTCTGAGCTTGAGATGAGAGTTCTTCTGTGCAGCCTCCTTCAACCCCGTTGCCCCATCCTGTCTGTGCTAGCAAGAGGTACCTTTATTCTTAAAATTCCACATCTTTTCTAAAAAACAATGAGCAGAACTGTAGCTGAAATGCTAGAAAAGTGGACCAGCTTAGCATCAATCCAAAAGAGAGATTTGTTTCCATTCTTATTGTGAGGAACAAAGAATGCTGTATTTTTATTTCAGAGCAACTCTGAATGTTTTGTTTCACCCCCAGGTGCTTTGTTTAGTTTTCAGTTTATTTAATCCTCACAGAGAATTGTTTAAATTCCATGCTGATACAAAGAATCATTTTGAGATAGAGAATTCCAATTTTTTTTTTTTTTTTTAAAAAAAAAAGGCCTCTGCACTGTTTTTATCTCAGAGGAAAAATTTCCCTGAATTTCTGTATCATTTTAGTTCTGTTATCACTTAAAAAAAAAAAAAAAGTCACACAGCTCTCAGTGCAAGTCACTGGAAGAATTAACACCAGATGTGGCTATATCCTGAAGCATGTTAATGTCAGGTTGCCTTTAAGAAAGCACCTTCTTTCCTGGAATTACTTTATCTCTGTGTGCACAATATCCGCACTAACCCAAAGGCTAAGTAATGGTTTTTAAAGGCGACAAAAATAGGATACAAAGACTTTTCTTTCACAACCGCCAAAGGCATACCTAGAAGACTGAAAGCCAGATCCAGTAAGTAGAGGAAGATCTAGAAAGATATGTTTGGGGAAGGTAAATGATGGATCTGGGGGATGAACCATTATGGTGTTTCTACTTAGATGCCCGACAGTTGGCATTCAGAGCCACAATGTATTCCCAGCTCTCCTGGACAGGAACCCAGTGTCGCTGCTGGACATTTGCTCTCCTGTCGCTGTCTCCTGCTCCAAACAAAGATACCTACTTCTCTCTGTGGGGTGGAAACAACTGCCTAAAAATGGCATAGGAACCCAGAGAAGAAACAGTGAGTCCCCTGTCCAGCTTCCTGCAAGAGCATGTCACTGTCAGTCCTTCAGGAGAGGGACATTTGTAGAAAGCTGCATTCCCATCTTTGCGGAGGTGGGAGCTGAGCCATGTGATCCCTGGGAAAACAAGCCAAAGTCTTGCATTTTAGACAGTCTAGGCCCTTTTAAAATTACAATTTCCGTTTGCACCTAATTTTTTGTGGGCGCTAGGGAGCATGGAGATAAAGCAACATTTCCCATGCAGGCACAAGGTGCATTCAAAGGACTCTCTCCTGCACCACCTTCCCTGTGCTCCTCGTGTCCTCTGCAAAGCCCTGTGTGCTTCTTTGTAACCTCTTTCCAATCCCTGCTTAGCACAAAACATGACTCACCCTTGCCCAGCCCTCCTGTTTGTCTCCCCCACATCTGGAAGCCATCTGGGTCACACTGATGAGCCTCCTCAGCTTCCCCTCCCCGTTGCACAGGCAGCCCAGGAGGAGAAACCCTGCTCCAGCCATGGCAGCCTCACTTGTGCCCCAACCTCCCCGGCTCTGTCACTGCAAGGCTGCACCAGCACTTCCCACAATCCTCCAGCAAATGACTGTGGGCTGATGGGACTTGTGACTCTGGGTCATAGAATCACAGAATCATAGAATGGCTTAGGTTGGAAGGAATCTTTAAAGGTCATCTAGTCCAAACCTCCTGCAATAAGCAGGGTGTCATTTGAGCTCTGGTTCCCTCATGGTCATCCTCCATGTGTTCCAGCTTCTGCAACAGTGGGCTCTAAGTTTGTGGGCTTTGGAGACAAGGTTACAAGAGGGGCAGTACTGAGATGAAATGTTTGGTTATACCATATCCCGTCTGCAGCTCTAGCCAACAGCAGGTCCTTCAGGAGAAACACAAAAAGAGGGAAAATGCAAGGTGATACTTCTCCAGAATACTCTCCCAGCCACCAGTCCATTCTGTCTTAGGCCTTCTTGCACCAAGGGAGACATTTCTTTTGATCAATAACCTGGCGCGGGCATTTCTTCTCTAGGCTTATGGAATGCAGATGGTTAGCTTCTGCAACATCTTTGTTCAGGGAGGTCAATGTCTTCATGGCACACTATGAAAAGGACCACCTTCCTGCTTGTCATCCTCTCAAGTGCGAGTGGCATCATTTTCATGGCCACCTCAGGCCACCCCACTTTGTTGCCAAAAGGCTGTCAATGGCACCCAGTTTTCACACCCACATTCATATTCCCTGCAGTTCATGAGTGACTGCCCAAAACAGGCTCAAGGAGGAAGAGAAAGCAAATGGCCTTGTCCAGGACACTGAGCTCTGTGATCCAAGGGTTCCTTCATGTCTGTGTGCTCAGTGGATCCTTGGCTGCTGCAGCAGCCCTTGAAGGAGCCAAAGATAGTTGTGAGCATAATTTAGAGCTCCCTAGAGGCCAGTCTGGAGGTCCTCTGAGTGCCAACTTGAGATGGCCAGAGGAGCAGGCACAAAGCCATCTTTGCCCAGCTTTGTGCCAAGCAGAGCTCTGCTGGAGCATGAAGCCAGAGAAATTCTCTGTAAAAGCATCCTTTCTTTTTTCCCCTTTCTGTTTCAATTGCTGTCTTTTCTCTCACATTTGCTCTTCTGTCCCTAGATGAGGTGAAATGTTAGTGCACAGTGTAAGGCTGGACCACATAATGGGATGAAAACAATTTCAGAAAAAGAAGGGAAAATCTATTGTCCCCAAGACCCCAAATCCTCCTTTAGGTCTTGCAATTTTCTTCCCTGGTTTCCAGATAAATGCTACCTCTGATCCAGGCATGTCCTGCAGTAGAGCATTCCTCATAGAGATGATGATATTGTGGCTGAGTTTACATGACGCCCTCGACTCCACTGAGATACTAATCTGGGTCTTTCTTTCTCTCATTTGCTCAGCTGCTAATTTTCACAGCACTTATAGGAACTTCAGGAAATATAAACAGCATGTAGACACCCACACTGTCAGTGCTGGTCCCTTCTTGTGTTAATGACCCTTGCTCCTCTAGCTGTGCAGTCAGACAAATAGTGTGTGACTCCTCTGAGGCCTCCAGGGCGCAAATGCCTCCAGCAGAGCTATGGTAAGTGAGAGAAATTTTGACTTCTCTGATACATTCATCTCATCTTGTCTATGGATTCCAAACTCAGCATCTTTGACACTTTCAGCTGCTTTGTTCAATGGTCTGGACATTGCTGTACAAATTACCTAACTAATTTTTGAAAGCTTTGAAAGTTGGGAGGAAGAAGGGGGATAGGCAAGCATTGAAGATGCACTGATGGAGAGATTCATTTCATTGGGAAATGTCATGACAAATGGCTTACCAGGATCCTGATTATACTCTACTGCTGAAAGAGCGCAGTAAAAGCAAAGGCGCCACAGCAATAAGACTCAAATTGTAACCTCTTCCCAGTCCTTGCATGAAAAGCTGCTTGCAGGGCTGTGAACCAGAGGAGAATTCCTGCAGAAGACTGCAGCTATGGCCAACTAGGGACACTGGGGTCAAGAGAATATCAGTGAGTGGTCTGACTTGAAGGTTCATTGCCTTGCACATAGAGACACCTACAGCAACCCTACAACCCAGAACAACCCTGTGGTGGAGGCAGCCTCTGGTATCTCTCTGTCATTTCTCTGGGACATGGACTATTTTTATTTCTCTCTGCCACAGCACCACTCACGTCTGTGTCATTCTGGGATCTCCTCCTGCTTGTTCAGGACAAGGTATATTCCCTGGGCTGCACCATTGTGGTACAGCTCATTTTCCCCCTTTATTTTCTCATTTGCAAGCTCTGCAGTGAAAGTTATGCTTTCCACATTGAGAGTGAATTTTGGGCAAGGTGCTCCATTCCAGAAATAAACTTAAACACTTTTCTAATTTCCTAACATAATATGTTTTTCCCTTTTATTTTAATAAAAATAACAATAATAAAACAAAGCACCCTTTCTCCATTTCTTTTCTTACACAAACACGTAATCCTGGTGCCTTAATGTCTCATCAAGAAAATCCAGACTGGAGGCTGCAGCCAGGACTCTGTGCCACCTAGATATTTTGGACACATATTTGGACTCACATATGCACATACGCACACACTTTGCCTTCCCTGCCTCAGCAGGACAAGACTTCAGATCTTTCCTTGCATCCACAAACTTGAATGGATACACTGAGCCTCAGCAGGGAAAGGTCATTTCCACTCATTGACATTCAGGCTGTCTCCACATTTGTACCCTTGAAATTATATTTATGTTTTAAGAGCATCAGCCTGGCTGAGGAGAGACTTTCCATTCATCAAGATTTCTCGGAAGAGAGAACTTTCACACCTGTAGGAATATGGGGTTTTGACAGAAAAATAACCAAATCCTAGTGCATCTTCTCCTAATGGGCTTGCTTAATTACTGGACTGAAGCTGCTGGTTGTTCTGTGATATGGTTTACCAACAAAAGAAGGTTTTTGTGAACACACGTCTTGTGCATGGGAGTGCATAGCTGCATGTCTGCCAAAACATTCTCACTCTCTTCAGTTAACAACTTTTGACCAATTTCAATTCAACTTCATAGTGAGACTGTATTTTTTTTAAAAAAAAAAGTTCCTGTATTAAAGCAACCAGGTAAAAAAAGCAAAATCTAGTTAATTAACAAATTAGGGGAGAGATCAAAAGAGCTCAAGCCTTAGCAGACACAAGAGACTGACACAGTGAAAGAGGGACTTGCAGGAATAGCTATATTCACTTCACTGTCCTGGGAACATGTCCATGTTCTTCCTTCATGAGCTGAGAAGAGTCTGCGCACAACATATGAAGACCAGGGTGCACACAGACCGATGTCTAGATTCTACAGGGCAAAAGCATTTATACAGCTCTTTGTACAATGGAATCTCAAATCACAAATAGGAATTCTTCTCACCACAGCAGTAGAGATAATTTCGTATGTTAATAATTCACAGTAAAACATGGCTGAAGACTGAGGAATAACTGATGTAGGGAGATTTAGACAGATAGTCAGTCCCCATTTTAAAAAAGCTGCTCAGGGTGCTAGAGTTCTCTAAAGATGAGTCTTTTAGGGTGTAATCGGGATGGGAAGAGAGTCCCAGCCAGTCTGTAGAAGTGATTGCCTCTATCACTCAGCTCACGTTCCCACTCCACAAGGAAAACAGTCTTAATGGATTGACTATACCCATTATGAGATTAGGCTGGGATAGGGTAAATTACTGTGAGTTTTGCACATCAGAGGAAAGTTTACAAGACAGAGCAGACCTCCTTCTGGCAGCCCAAGTGCAGTTGATGAGAGTCATATTTCTATGGGGACGGGGAAGAAGAGCAGACTTGATTTAGATCATCAGGATGCAGCAGACATATTCTGTTCAAAGGGTAGTTTAGGTATGAAAAAGCCTAGTTCATCAACTCTGGGCTCCTCCTGTCGCAATCCCCATCCATCCACTTGTCCTCTGCCTCCCCAGCCTGTCTTATGCCACCAACCAGAAACAGAGATCTCGGTGTCAAACCCCATTATCCCAGTGTGTCTCACAGTCCATGCTCTATGTGCTCCCAAGGCCACAGTGAGCACCACACCCATTTTACCAAGAAAGAATGACTTACCCCAGGTCATCCAGCAGCCCCACAGCTGTGCCAGGAATGAAACCAAATCAGATAAAAGTGTCAGAGTGAGTACAGCCAAACTGTGCTCTGGAGCAGTTGGCCAGATGAGGTAACAACCAGGGAAAGACGCCGATGGAGTTTGGCAGGAAGCAGGAGTCACACGCGCCTCCCACTTTGGCAGAAATCAGAAGTTGCTCAGGCTTTTCATGTCTGTTGGTTGGAGCATTTACCCAGCACTGCACAGGTTCACAGGAGACATTTGGGAAGTGTTCACCCCCCTCCCTGAGCATCTCATGCCTTCCTTCCACACACACCGAAAGATGTTAAAGAAGGTACATCATGGGCAAAGTGAACTCTGTGCTGAACCCAGCACTGAAGTATTAATTATTTTGAGAACTCTGGTGTGCCAGAAATTGCCTAGAGAGGCTGTGTAGTCTCTGTCCTTTGGCATTTTCAGGACCAGACTGGATAACGCCCTGAGAAAGCTGTCCTGGCGTGCTAGCTATCCTGCTTTGAGCAGGAGGTTGGACTAGGCACCTCCTGAGGTCCCTTCCAGCCTGAACTATCCCATGTTTAAATTGCAAAGTTCAGCTGCACCTTCACCATCCGCAGGGTGATGCTACCCAGTTCACTGCAGTAATAACACCAGACATCCTGCAATAGCATAGCTAGATAATAGATAACAGACAATAGATAGTAGAAAATAGATAGATCCGGACCTGCCTGCATGGAGGTACAAGTCCCACACGCTTCCTCCCTCCCAAAAAGTTGTAACGCTTGGCTGTTTTTTCACATGTACCTTATTGGCTGTGACTTTCCCTCAACATATAGCAAAACTTGTTTTCATTTAACCTGCAATGAGAGCACACCGCATTCAGCTCATGGACAGCATCTTGCTCAGCTGTCATAACCTGACCATGTGCCTACTGCTCTTCTGTCTCTGCTCTTCACCCTGGGACTTTCCAGAATTTTGTTACCCATCCAAGAGACTTTTGTGATGTGAGCACACTGCTTTCATTTCTGACCCAAGGAGGACCTCGGATCAAACATCTCGGACTCCAGCCATCAGCCATATCACCTTCCTTTCTTATTTTCCATCATAAATTTCCCCCTGCTCCCTGGCTCTACTTCCAGGACTAACTCATCCATTGCTGAAAGTCCTCCACCACTCTCCCTTCCTTCCATAATCCCTAAGACAGCAAAGGATTTGATCTCTCCTCTTTGGAAAGGCCAAAGGGATAAGCCCTAGGCCTCCTTGGCCAATATGGTGGAAAAGATTTCACACCAGGTAATCCTATTGTTCCTTGTTCCCCTACCTGGCACAGTCTTGTGGTGTTTTGCTGCAAGATCCCAGACGTTATAAGATGATGGGGGAAGTTCAGCTCCGTACTGACGGCTCCAAACACATTAGTATTAAATTCTTATACAATCAAAGCTGCCCGCAAAATAAAGCCAATGATCTACCTGATTTGGATGGTTTTGGCACAGGACAATAGACTGCAATTTTCCAACAGAATCAACTTGTTATAACACAAGAACTTTTTTTTTTTTTTTTTTTAACGTTATCTTGTTTTCTCTCCTCTTTGGAAAGGCCAAAGGGATAAGCCCTAGGCCTCCTTGGCCAATATGGTGGAAAAGATTTCACACCAGGTAATCCTATTGTTCCTTGTTCCCCTACCTGGCACAGTCTTGTGGTGTTTTGCTGCAAGATCCCAGACGTTATAAGATGATGGGGGAAGTTCAGCTCCGTACTGACGGCTCCAAACACATTAGTATTAAATTCTTATACAATCAAAGCTGCCCGCAAAATAAAGCCAATGATCTACCTGATTTGGATGGTTTTGGCACAGGACAATAGACTGCAATTTTCCAACAGAATCAACTTGTTATAACACAAAAACTTTTTTTTTTTTTTTTTTAACGTTAGCTTGTTTGCCCTCCTGCCAGATTTTGTTAGTAATACTATGGCATCAGGCCAACTTGCAGCTTGTTTGGAGTTCATCTAAAAACCTCTAGTAAAAGGAGATAGAGGTTCCACATTTCTCTTGAAAGATGGAAAGCTTCAAAAGGCCATTTGTGGAGGAATCAAGCCGACTGTCTGGGGTCCCAGTCCTCAAGCAATTACCTCATCCTGCTAATGAGGAGTTTGCTTCAGGCTATACTGAATAAAGTTCTCATTCTGACTCTTGATTTAGAGGAGCAGTTGTTGGCCGAATGAGTTCTCTTACTGGTTTTCCTGTTTATCTGTTCCTTTCAAAGTACAGATCTCTAAAGGAGAGATGAAAATTAATTTAAATGTGCTCTGATTTTCCAGCTCAGGATATACCATCTTTCAGGTAAATCAGCTTCCTACCACAGTCAGTTTTAATTTGTCAAATTATGTGTTTGTGCTCTTTTTCTGAGACAGAAATTTTTCATGAGAGTTTCCCAGTGGTGATAACCGAAACAGGCAGCATTTTCAATGCTCTTTCTTCAACAAGCTGCTCAGTGATCTGTGGACAGCACTTTCAAAACATGGATGCTATTTCTCGTGGCACAATAATGGTGACAGAAGACAGTTACATTTTCCATAGAAGTTTTCAGAGAAGTTACATTCACTTTCTCAGTAGATTCTGCTTCTCTCGTTTTTGGCGTCCTTACAAACACTAAAGACACCTGGGAGACATCACTTTCTTCAGACTTTGGCTTGATGTAAGCCTATTACCTTTGGGCTATTAGCAGATGTGAACAAGGATTCATGTAAAGCCAACTCAGTAAACAATTCTGTTAGTGATGTAGAATAGTGATCTGACTCCAGATCTCTCCAACTCCCACACTTGTGTCTGCTTTACAAAAGTCAAAGGCAGTGAAGAAATCTGTTTTTCACAACATTAGCATCCTTAACTGAACACAGTCTGTCTGTAGGGTGTTACAGTTGGGTGTGAAATGGTTTTCCTATTCTGTGAATTTTATGTTAAAATCTCAGCAAGCTTCCCATCATAAATTGTGATAAAAAGCTGAAATATTCAAAGTGCTGACACCCAAAAATCTAGTGATGGGGAAAGGAGGATTGTGGGCTTTACTGAAATTGTCTGGGTTTGAACTTTTTAAAGAAAGCTTAAAAGCTTTCATTTTTATTTCAAACATTTTGATTTATGTTTACAATTTCATTGCAATTATTCTTAATTTCAAACAAAAATCCACATAATTTGGCCATTTAAAATATCATGATCATAAAATATAAAATATAATATTAATAAAATATAAAATATCAAAACAAAACCATTTCAGTACATAAAATCTGATGTGAATCAAGAAGTTCCTCTTTTCCCTTAAAACACACAGTTTGAAGGAAGAAGCATTTTCTAGCACAGAGGTGGTTGTACAGATGTGGTGGCTGAGACGTACTTTTTACAGAATTTCTTGTCCAATGGCAGAAATACTGACTTCTGCAGAGCCAGGGGATTTCCTGTAATACCAGATAAATCTGCAATGGGGAGAGTTTTCTTTACTAAGGCCTGGATAGAAACGTTGAACACTTTTGTCTGGAAGCACTTTGAGACACACCTTAGCGTTATCCAGTAATAATGTGGAAAGTAACTAAGACTTTGCCACAGGAAAGTTGATGCCATCTCACAGCTCTGGTGTAACTACATACAGTTGTAGTTTTTTCCCAATATCTCCTTCCAGCATATCTCTAGCCAGTCTGGTGTTTAATTCATGTGAGAAATTAGCAGTTCAAAGCAGCCCTTCCTTGCCTGGAGTATTTCAGAAAAAATGGTGGTGTAGTGTTTCCACTTGATCTGTGGCTTTATGTAATCCCATCATTTACTAGTTCAACCCAATCTACGAGATTGTCATAGCCAGGCACTCCTCCTGTAGAGGGTACTGTCAAGGGACATGAGCATTAATACTCAAGGGCTCCATGAGTATTGGATTTCTGCTTCCTTCCTGTTGCCCCTGTTGAAGAAACAGTGAGGAAGGACACTGTCTGCTAAATTAAATCACTATGGATTGCTTCAAACCATTCGATGACTTTACATGCAAGTAGTCAAGGATGGGACCAAAAAGAACCTTCCTATTGCAAAGGAGTCCTTGCAGCATGGTTTTAGCACACCAACAAATAGTTTGTAAGAGCTTGCTATAGCTTTTCCTTGTTCCGTACATCTTCTTCAGAGGCACTGTTCCAGGACACAGATACCTGGGTTGGCATTTCCACACAAAACTGCTATGACATTTTTATTTCATCTTAGTTTTCACTACAGTGTATTAGATTAAAAAGGCCTTTCATTGCCACACTGTTTGGACTTTCTGCTCTCCTCTCTGTCTTTCCCTTTGTGAACGTCAACCAAAACCTGAACTCATATTGAATTCATTTCCTCTCTGAATACCTCATTACTAAACATTCTGTGAAAAAGACAGTAAGCTGACCTTCTGTGGAATTAGGAGCTCCTCCTCAGCTAGGATCTCAATCCTATCTGAATATTTCAGTCTTCAGCAGCACTGCAAAAAAAATGCATGTGAAAACCAGGACCATGCATGTAAGACCTATTGGATTTGAGGGGCTTCAAATCACTGTGAAGCCCGCAAAACTCCACTGATTCCCTCACCTACAGTTCAAGCCAGTTAAAGCAGCCAGAAGATTGCTCAGTTTCTGCTGAGTGTCCAGGACCTGAGATGGCTGCCAGATGATGCAGACAAAAGTCTACATGTCCCATTATCAGGAAATCAGGACAAACCACCAACAATCCCAATGTTCCTGGAAAGCCTGGTCTACATGAACATCAGGAACCACAAAGGGGAATCAAGAAGGGGAACCATTTATGGAGGGTGGAATGGATGAGACATGTAGTCTGGATACAAGGAGAATTGGCAATTCTCATTCAGCCATTGGGAAGGTTTCCTAAACAAAAATGCTGGAAACCCCAGAATATATAAATCTGAACAGTTCAAAACTAGGAGTATGGTTATGTTTGGATCTAACCTTCATGACTGTGTCTTGGCTTTAAAATAGCCGTCTCTCCCCAGGTTGGATCACACATTTCTCTCAAACTGAACTGCTCAGCCAGAAAGCAGTGACCTCAAGGTAGAAATCAATGGATGAAATCCTAGAGTTAAGAGGAAAGTTAGTGCTGGATGATCACACTGGCCCTTTACAAATCTGTTCATTTAAGGAAAAAAAAATCCTCAAAGTTTAGAACTTTGAAGAAGTTTGGATTCAAATTCTGATATTTTGGCTGAACTCCAGCTATAGAAAATACAAAGCAGCTAACCATACTACAGCATAAGCTGAAAGTCAGAAAGTCCTTTTTTTTTCCAGAGTTTAAGAAGTGGGAAGATCAAGTTAAGGGTTTTTCATACAATTGGTAAATCTCAGAAATTTTAGAGGTTTAGGTTTGGACAACTGTCAGACCCTGACTACTTATCGTGGTTGCATTTGCTTCAAATATCCTTGATTGAGAAAATTAGGCAGGAAATATTTTTGCAGTGTCCAGCACTTCCTGAGCTGGAGGAACCAGAAATCCCACAAGAACAGTTCTTACTCATGGCATTTTCCTTACCTTAAGACTTCACCCAGACAGAGCTGGTAGTCCACAGAATCCAAGCAGAAAAGCAAAACATGAAAAAGAGTGCAAACTTTATCTTAGGGCAAAGTACTCCTGTTCCCTCTGCATTATGTCCCAAAGCCCTGTGATCTGTATAGATGATTCAACATTGTGGTAGGACTGGTGAAAGGTTATACAGTTTAAATGCACATGTATTCTATTCTCCTCCTTTGGCACCTCCGATGATAAGCTAGTGGCAGACACAGTTTCAAAAAGAGCTAATTAGAAATAAACCCAAATTCAGTTACACTTTTGTTTTTTTGATTTATTTTTAATTATTTTCCTCAGTGGAAAATAGTTGCAAGAAATCATGGATCAAAAGTTTCACAGAGCGAACACTTGGGTTGCTACCAGGTTTGGATGAAATTCATCAAACACAAGGACATGAGTGTTCATCTGCAAAGTGAATGTTCATCTGTGAATCTGCATGTTAATACATCCATAAATCCTATATGCTTGAACCATACATATATGCACAGTGGGAAGATGACAACCTGTATGCACCGGGGAGATGCTAAGGAATTACGCACTTGAGCACCAGGGGGGACGATTACATCTTCCATTTGACACGGGCTGTGCTATACTATTTAGCTACTTCGGGACTAAGCTTGGAAACTGCACATGATTTGCACTGAATTTTCTCAGTCAGTCTGAATCAATTGCACATGACAGAGCACATGGATTACAGAAATGTCTATGAGAGTCCCCACCTGGTGTCTGAGAGCTGCCAAGGTTTCAGACTACCAGGTGTTGATGTCTAATGGGCACTCACCCAAAGGGCTTCCCTGGCTTGTGACAGATCTGTTGGTCCTCCTGCAGGTGAGTAAGCTCAGTCCAACCACAGCCTATAGCAAAAGAAGGACACACAAGCAAGAAAAAGACCTTTCTTTGCATCTTCTGCCCTTTGATCACCTATGTGTACAGAGAGGATTCAGATGGGAAACTGTTTTCCTGCAGAAGTGTGAGGAGGATGAACCCATGGAGAACCTCAGGCATGGATCCCTGAATCTGCTTCTGTTGAGAGCAGCGAAGACAATCACAGTGACTGTGATCCTGAGATTGTCACAGTGCTGTGAACCTGCAGGGCAGGGAGCTTCCATACCTCCTCTCCTCTCCTCTCCTCTCCTCTCCTCCTCCTTGTGGGACTCACCAGGGTCTGCTGGTGGCAAGCGTCCAGCCCTTCCCACTTCAGATCCTGCTCTAGGACTGATTTTTCCTAGGAAGTTGGAGCTTTTCCTAATCAGTTCCTCAGAAAGGCTCCATTGCTGGTGGGGTCTGAGAAGAAAGGCTGTAAAGCCAGGCCTGCTTGCGGCAGTGGGAGCGCTGCCATTGCTTTCTTTGGTTCTTACACTTCACACTGCTCTGATTTGTTTTTCAAGTTATTCTATTTTCTTTATTTTGCCCAAACATTTTCTTTTCCCCATAGGGATGGCAGATGCCAGGGGCTGACACCAGGATCACATGCTCACAAAGGAGCTGCTGCCCCCTCTTTCCTCATTTTTCTAAACTCTTGAACTGTTTTGGGCCAAGCAGATTTTTCTGGTTATTTCCAGAAGAAAATTATCTATGATGCTAACAAGGTACTGATGGAAAAGTCAAGTCGGCTGGAGAGCCTCTCAGCATCCCCTCCTCTTCTTCCTCCGCTTCTCTTCTGAGTGGGTCTGTAAGAGCAGGGAATGCAATCACTCTGACCATGCATAATCCAGATCCACTTCCTCCCTCTTAAAAAAAACCACATTGCCCTCCATTAAAAAGATTTCCTGGTTAACAGTCAGAAAAAGCACTGGCAACTAGGCTATATAAAAAAAAATATATTTCCCACCTCCCTGAGTAAAAGACAACAACCAAAAAAAGGCATGAGGAAGATGTAAAAATCACAGATTATGAAAGGAAGTCACAGAGCAGATACAGTGAACAGAACATATGGAAGTGCCACATTACCCAGGTGGCACAACCACAACCAAGTAAAAAAGAGCTTTGATGGGGGATTTAAAAGTAACATGCCATAAGGAACCAGCCTGAAAATCTGAAGAGTTATCCTCTCAGCTGGTCTCACTTGGTCAGGGTGAATCCTTACAGGGTTGGTATCTTTAGTGAACATATAAGAGGGGGAAAACATATACTGGAAATTAAATTCACAGAAAATTAAACTGTGGGAGTGAAGCTTCAGAGAGTAGCATCTACCCTGCAGTTTCCTACCTGAGCCTATTAACATGACATTCCCGCATCATGTGTCCTCTAATTAGCATACAGCAAATAGGAGTCCAGAAACACCAAATTGAGAGCCTTGTCTGACTTCCCCAGCTTTCTTTTTCCTGCTTGTATAAAAGAACAGCCACCCCCAGTCAAGAAAACCTTACTGAGGTGTTGCTCAAGGCTGGTGGGGCTGGCTCTGGATGCAGCAGTGAGGATCCTGTCCCAGGGAAGACAAGGTCTTCTAAGAGTATATGTCAAGATGACAGGGGGGAAGATTGTGTGAACTACAATTTTTTGAACCCCAATACAAACAACTGTCCTCTAACCCTCTTACAGCAAGGAGTCATCAGCCCCCAACATCTCAAAATGCTGTTTCCAACATTAATAAGGACTGTTGAAGTTGCCTGACTTGATTATGTGCAGCAGCTCCCCGAGGAGCAACTCTACCCAACAGGAGCTTATTCACAGGAAACCTTCTGCGGGGTATTTCTCCTTGGTGAGAAGTGGAGCTGGTGGGATGAGACCAGCCCCAGCCGGACGAGGGCAGTTCTTGGGACAAGGATTCAGAGAAGGGTGTGTCAGCGGGAGGAGCTCCAAATCTGGGAATGCAAAATTCCCCTCTTCCAGTGGGGTTTCTTTGAAACCCTTCAAGCGCATGCTTCTTCCTTGAGTGCCTGTGCCAAGAAAACTCGTTGGCTGCTACATCAGAGGGAACCTAATGCAGAAAAGATTGTGAGCCCAGGGGGACAAAGTTTCTTTGAAAAGCCCACCCCAGGCGTGTATACACCAATGCTCACACACGAGTCACACGCACGTCTGCCCGTATGCACACACAGCACAGCCATGCATAGCTGGGAACCTCCCGGGGACGAGTAAACACTTCAGGGCTGTCCGAGCCATGGAGAAAATGAAGCTTTCATAACACTAAAGGCAAAGCTGACTGCTTGAATCAGGCTACAGCAGGCTGTGGATTTCCCTCCAAGCTCAAGCCATGATTGAAATGTGCCGACCAAGGCTAACCCAGGAATGTTCCTATACAGTTTAGGATGACGTGTGCAAGCCTACCCACTCACATAAATAGTCTGCACACACACAGGGGTTCCCAAACAACCATTTGCTGGCGCGCTGACATGGTCTGTACCTTACAGCATCTCTCTGACCACTGGGGATACCACAGGGGCCAGCCCAGCAGCCCTGATGCCTGTGGGGTGGGAGCAGTGACCCAGGACAGTGTGGAAAAGACAGCTGTTATTAGTGGGGCATCCCTGGAATGAGATGTGGAATGAGATGTGCCAGCCACTTGTGGTCAGACAGGCATCACAGCGCATTTTACATAGGCAGGGAGATAATAGCAGTTTCACTAGCCTAACTCTTCTCTAAACAGGGAATATTTTTGACCAAATACAGCCTCTGTAGCTTGGAGCAGATGCTTTCATTTATGGAAATGTCTATGAAAATGCCACTGGTGCAAAATGTCAGCTGTGCCCCAGAGGGAACAACACACGCTCCACAAAGCCATGGACCAGCAAGACACCTCCCCTGGGCCATCTGCAGAGACTGATGCACTGCCTTCCTGAGAAATGCAAACACTGAAGACAGAGTTAGTCCCCAGGAAGTAGAAGATGATCTTACTAAGTTTAAGATAGCAGGTTTTCCTATCTAAAGGAAAACACCTGTGGTCCAGGTCTGCTTGGTCCTGAGCCTCATTTCCTCTGAGATCTGCTTGCCCTCCAGTTCTCTGTACCTGTCCAGGTGATGGTTCTCTCCGTTCCTGCACAGGGATGCAGGTCTCAGAAGCTCCTTGGTGCTTGTGCATCTCCGAGAGCCTTGACCCAGGCCCTGGTACCTTCCCTGTCCAGAGAATACAGTTGGGAGGGGATTTATCCCAGCAGAAAAAGAAGAGAAGAGGATACTGAAAAAAGTAAACCATCCCAAGCTCGGATGCTTCAGAGACACCTGCGAAAGGTGCCTGGCTTCCCCCAGAGCAGAAGCTGCAGGGCTCGTATTTCTGAGCAGAGCGCAGGGATGAGTCAGGTTGTTTTCTCTGCAGAGAAGTGTTAATCCCTGCCGTGAGGAGCTCAGCTGCAAGGCAGGCTGCTCGAGGAGCATTTTCCCTCTAGCGGAGGACTACAGGAAGGGATTCCCATGCTGGTAGGAGATAACTCAGCCCTCCAGGCCTGAGTTTGGCAACACATTGATGCGATGCTGGGAAAGCCTCTCCCATGCAAGTGCTGCAGCCTCTAGGACCAAAACTTTCCTCTGCATGTGGAAGGCAGGAGCCCTCTGCCTGCAAGTGTTCCCAGGCACAAGGAGATGCACTAGGTGAACTTCTGCTTAGTGCTACAGCCATAGGGCAAAGCTGCTTCCACCATCAGCACCTGCAGAGGCCTTTTAGCAGTGACCCTTTGCCTCTGCTCAGTCAGTCAGCAAAGCAGCCACACAACGCAACAGGAAGGTTTGCAGCCTGGATGCGTGTGCCAAAGGAATTTGGTGAAGCCGCGTTGTGTTCAGTCTGTTGACTTGGATTGGCAGCTGGGGCCAAATTACTGGAAGTATGTCAAGGCTTTGCTGGTAAAAGGCCATGTACTAAAAGGATCAGCAGTCTGTAGCATGTTCCCTGAGCTGTCAAGGTTGGGGAGCCAGGGTTTCATCCCTGGTCTTTAGAAGCAGGAAAAATTTACCAAGCTTTATTTCCTGGAAAGTGTGTTCAAGTAGAAACTTACAGTATTATTATTTTTTTTAAGGAAGAAAACAAAAAAAAGAATAGAATATAAAATAATTAAAAATAACATTAAAAAATCCCAGGCAAAAAACAACCCTTTCTTGGGATGACAAATCTGACCACTACCAAGTAATACCCCGTTTTTCCAAGAATAAGGATTTCATGAAAGTATAAAATAATTTCCATTGAAAGAGACTTCCAGAGGTCCTCAGGACCTCTGGTCTCACCCTTTCTGAAGGCAGGATGAGTAATGGGGCTTGAAATATTGATCATCAAGCACTATTAGTCACTTTGCTTACGGATGCAGGACAAAGTCCCATTACGGCCAGTGCTCACCCGGCCCTTGAGCCGCCTGTCATGGAATCGTCAGGAACAGTCCTGCAGGGAGTCTGAACTTCTGGACAGTGATTATGTGACTGAGTCAGAGCTCTTCTGGGCTGAGCAGTTGTAGAGGCAGGGCCCATCTGGTTGCGATTGTGGAAATATTCAAGATCCAAACTGTCTCTGGTGGGTAAAGGCTGGGAGGCTTCTGACAGGAGATGGGATGACAATGCCACAGCCTGCAAAACAGATTGCCATCCGTGGTGGGAACTGTTGGGACAGAGAAAAGCTCCCCCCTACTGCTTACCTCCCTTCCCTCTGTGCATGGGTGAGCAGTCACTGTAGCTGGCTCTGACATGACCATGATGCCAGCAGAAACACTGGTCTTGAGATGCCACACTGAGGTCTCGGTTATCTGATGGCATTTCTCCCCTCAGGGACAAATCCCCAGTGCTGGAACCACCTTAGGGAGACAGCATTCCCACCAGCCAGTGGTTAGCAGCTCCTAGAGCTAGAAATTCTGATCTGGTAAATGCTGCAATCCTTGGGTTACACAAGTATATTGGTTTTGGCTGGTGCTGTGCCTCAGAGCATGAGTTTCAGGGCAGAGGTTGAACCCCAAGTACTGGCAAAAAATCCAACCATCGTAACAAAGGAAGAAGGACAAGGATGAATCAAATGTAGGGGATGCCACATCTGATTCCCATATCTGAGGGTGGGGACACAATCCCATGGCCTGCAAATGAGTTTGCAGCTTGGTGAGGCTGCTGCTGGGAACAAGCCTCGGAGACTCACCATCTCTCATATCCTTGAATGGAGTATGAAGACGGAAATGCTATCATCCCCCAAATATCACTCAGCTTTGAACCAGGGAGCCATTTTCATGCACCAGCTGCTGACTGATGGACTCTTGATTCACTGACTCAGAGGTTGAGTAAAAAGAGGAAAAGAGAGGTGATGAATGTAACTTAGGATGATACAGGATGGCCAGACCCTGGATCAGAAGGACACAGGACCTCTTTGACAGCAACATGTGGGACTGACATACAGAAGCTCATTTCCTTCTACCTCCTTAGAGGTCACATCTAATTATGCAAGATTTAAGGGACATATCTTAGTTTATTTTCTTGCTTCTTTTTTTTTTTTTTTTTTTTCTGTTTTATCCATGGAGTTCATTCAAAGCTGATGCTTTGACCCAGTCAAGTTCCAGGCAAAGTCTACCTGAGATGTTCTGAATGCGTTACCATCCCGATGATCCAAGAGTGCTTGAGTTGGCTTGTTGGCAACATGCTAGTTCAGAGCAGGCTGAACTGTATTGTATGGAGAACATTTCCTCCCAGAGATGCCCACTGCCAGCCAGACCAGACTGACTTGGACCAGTTTCACTCTTCCCCAGTGCTTGCCAAAGAGCTGAGACAAATCATATTTCAGAGGATCTCTCCAAAGGGCTTCCCCTGGCTGCCCAGCCTGCAACATGAGCCTGGTTTCTCCCTCCTATGTCCTTGCTTCAGCCAGAAGGAGTAACATTGGTGCTGGTGAGACCTCTGGTGAGGGCTGTTCCACCAGGACCCAAGGCTCTACAAACCTCCCTAGTTGCTCCCTCATCAAATGCACACGGCAGCCTGAGACTCTCCAGTGATATTTTTCTTAGAGAGCCTTATTAATCTGCAAAGAGACCCACACTACTAGGATTTACATTAGGAATTTTTTGCATAGCAGTGTGAGCTCTTTGCAGCCGCTGTGATTTCTCTCTCCACCACCAGAAGGGAAGATAGAGTCTGAGATTTCAGGACAGTCTCCCTGAATCCTCTGCCTTACAGAGCATTGTTTCATCCATGAAAAATGCCAAAACTACTATTCATCTCTTTATCTACTTATTCTGCTGTCATCTTCCCTACACAAAAATACCATCATTTACTTAGCATACCCCATACCCTCCAATCAGTACCAGAGTCTTCCGTGCCACTCAGTCTCTCTGTATTTATGTATGTATTTATTTATGCATATAAAAAGCATTGCATTTGACCTGTTGATCAAGGATTCTCGGAAAGAAACTGAACAATTTGACCTGTTACTATTAAACACTTCATTAAGGATCGAGATGAAAGCGGAAGAAACCCTAATAATGAAATTCAAGAGTGGGACAAGGATGTGGATAGGAAAAAAAATAAAGAAAGTGCTCTGGAGAGCTCAGTAGCATGGTCAGGAAATGAATACACAAAATCTTCCACTTGGAAAATGAAAGTTAAGACTGCTGGAGAAAGATGATCTGAAACAGCTATTCAGCTCATAAAAGTAACCTGGCAGGCATGAATCTTGAAACTAATGGAGCAGGGTCAGCTAGGAGCATGTTGGGTAGGCAAAGTGCCTTGTCACCCCCCTGAAATCCATTTTCTTAAGGGTGCATATGCTGTTCTGAGGGGCGAGTGACAGTTAGGACAGGCAGAAAACATTCCCTTGAAGTTGTTTTTCATTGGAAAATTGGATTTCTAACACATGAAAACATTTAGCAAAACAATATTTGCTTTCCCTGACAACCTGGCTGGTTTTTTTGTTTTTGTTTTTTATTGATGTATAGATTAAAAGGTGAAAAGTGTAACTTTTAACCCTTTAATATTATTTCTAGGTTCTGACTGAAGCTGAATAACTTAATCTGTTTACTCTGTATTGTGCTCTGTGATTTAGGTTTGGATAAAACCTATTGCAGGCAGGTATCCTACAGACTCTCAGATAGGGAGAAACCCCTGGGGTTTGGGTTAATTGTTTTCAACTCATATTTTATGATGAATTGAAAGACTCTGCAGACACTTTTGGTATACCCTTCTACAGAAGGGCAGAGGAGCTGTAAGAAGGAATTTAATAACCTATGTTTCCTGAGTAGTATTAATCATTAACAGAGGTAATGGTCACTGCCAAAGACCAGAGACACCAAGATCGCTAGGCCATGAAAGTGTCTCCTTGGAGATGCTTATTTTAACAATGCGGTAAAAGATTCAGAGAGTAATTCAATCCCACCCCTCTCTAATCTTCCCTCTTTCCTTCCTCCCATCGTAATACTGGCTTAAATGAGCTAAGCCTGTCACTCTTCCCATGACACAGCTAATACCACACTCCCTTTGCCACAGCTACCACAGAAAAACAACGTTTAAGCCTCCTCTGTACCTATCTATTGTTGTGGTTGAGCAGTGTGTCTCCAATGGGACCATCCGGCTTCATACAGTGCCATTGAAAAATCAACACTTCATCACGGACATGAAACATTTTTCTGCTGCAGCTCAGGGTCAGGAGATACAAACTGAAAAAAAGAGAGATGGAAAGAAATAAAGGAGAGAGGGAAGGAGGGAAGGAGGAAAGAAAAAAGGAAAATATAGCAATTATTCAAATACTACCTCCAAAGAGATCTCATAGCTCAGGAATCTCTGTCAATCTGTCTGTCAGTTGAAGGCATTATACCAGATTCCCCTCTGACTCTTCCTGACTTTACCCCTTTTCAGATGGATCCATTACTATCCATTACAAAGGAAAGATTTTTATTAATTTCAGTGAGCCATAGCTGTGGACTTACTTACCTGCATTGCAAGCACATATCACCCACTTGGGCACCCCCCAGTGACAGGCTGCAGTCCCCACTTCACCATACAGGCTACTATAGAGGACTGAAGATGTGGCAATGCGCATCTTCAGGGTACAAGTGATGCAGTGACCGAGCCCCTTCTGCAGCAGCAGTGTCCGGTAGGCAGCCGAGGCACAACACATTTTAGGGTGCAAAGGGACATCCTCGACACTCAGTTTTTACGTGGCTAGAGATGGAAGAGCTGACACCCCGGCTGCAAAATTGTCATGGCCTCAGTAGTAGCTGAGATATACAAAAGTGATAATCCTAGCAGAAAGGGGGACTGTCTCCCCAGTCACGGTCTTTTTTGCAATTCACAACCAGTCTTTTAAGAGGTGATCAAGGTGCAAAGCACTGGCATTCAACCTCTTTCTTTGGGACTAAATTTGTGTGTTCTGGAGGGGGGTGGAGGGTTTCTTAACCAAAAAAATAAACAGCAAAACAGCCCAGCCATTCATAGGAAATGCTGAAAAAAGGGCAAGTGTTGACCCGTGTGCTGTTGGAATAATTGATTTTTTTGTTCAAACAGCCTCATCTCAGTCTCGTTTCAATTCTTCAAGTCCCAAACCATCTGTTCTCTGAAACCTTAAGGTTAATAAGCATTAAGAGCTCCTCCCCTAAGATTAATAAGAATGAAGAGCTCTCCTTTTCAGGGCTTTTCTCCACCTACAGCACGGCCTGCCGAAGAAAGCCAACGTGTGCAAATTCATCTTCTCCACGCACGTCTCCAAACCCACCGCTCCAAATCCATGCATGCAGAAGGAAAGTAAATAAAATAACATCTCTGGCAGCTGCCAAAAAATTCCACAGTTTCTGAGCTGTTGCAACTGTATTCGTCAGTGAAAAAAAATTTCCTGGAAACCTCACTCAGATGGTGATGGCGGGAGTGGGGGGGTGGGAGGCAAGGGGCGGAGAGAGTGCGGTCAAGGCCAGGGCAGAAGTTCATGCAGTTGGTGGTTTGCGAAAATGTGTTTTGTTTGTTCTGGATTAGGCTGTGGATTCTTAAAAGAAAACATGTTTTAGTAAGCTAATTTCAAATCAGGAGGGGCAGGAGCAGGGTCAGGGGGAGAACAAATTAGCATCTGGATGTCAGCAGAGTGAAAGGAGGATTCAGACGTGGAGGAAAGTGGGTTACTGAGACTGAGGGCAGCCAAATTGCCTTGGTTATACTCCCCCTTAAAAAAAATAAATAAAAAATTGCAGCCCCAAACAAGCACACACAGCAGCAGTACACTGATGCACACACAGCCCAGGCAGCAGCTCCCGGGGAGGCCAGTGGCCCACTGGACAGCAGGGTGGATTCTGCCAGGCTGTCACTGGGATGGTGATCAGTTCACACTCAGGCTGCGCTCAGACACTCCTTGGGATACACGAGCAGCTTCTGCATCTGGCACTTGGGAGACTGCCTCCCGGGAGGCTGTTTCCAGGATCAGATCAGAGCCTGATGAAGGCAGGGTGGAATTGTCCTATAAATCTCTTCTCAGTACAATCACATCGGTTGCTGTGGGTGAGGGGGGAGGGAATAACCTCCCTCTGTTAAATGCACGAAAATACATGTATGGCCCCAAACAACCTTTGCGGCTTCATCCCCCTCTCTGCTTTCTGGCTAGCCCCTGGCTAGCAGTGAGTGGCAGATGTCTGCAGTTTCAGACACATATGCAAAGCCATCACTCCTGCTCAGGGAAGAAGAAAGAAGAAGGGGGGATATGTGCAAGCAAATACAGCTGCCGTGACCAAAAATTTCCAGACAGGCCTGCATAGCTCACCTGCAGCTGAGAGCAGAAAGATCAGGCTGCTTGTGATCACACAGAGCAAAAGAATTACCTTGAGTTTATCACAGTTTGGGCACAATAGCCAGAGACTGGACTTGTCCTGGGAGGACTCTTCCTCAGTGTTGGTGTTTTCCCAGAGCTCTCCCTCATCCTGTGCTGAAAGGCAAGTAATACTGAGGTTGGACATGTGACAGGGCTGTTCCCCAGTGTCCCTGTCCAGCTCTGGTTGATCCAAACCATGCTCAGGTCCCTGTCAGTGGCAAAGAGCAGGCAGATCTGAGCAGAGAACATTGCACATGATTGGTATGATGGTAGAGCATCTCCCTGAGATCTGAACTCTTTCTTCTGTATGTGATTCTTCGGAAGTCATTAACATCTGGCCTATTTTATTAATCTTTGTAATTTTTATTCTTTTTTTTTTACTTATTTTATTAATCTTTCTAAATGTTACGGGTTTTTTTCCCTTTTTTTTTTTTCTTTAGACTACAAGAAATACTCTGACTTCTGCAGATGGGTATATTAAAAAGAGAAAGATAAAGGAATAGGAGTATTTTGGTTTGTTGCTTCTTGGTTTGTCTGTAAAGATCAGTGAGTGAGACTTCTATGGCAGTAAGAAGAGTCTAAGTTTAGCATTTACTCCTGTCCTGCTGTCTCAGCTATAAATTTACACTTATGTGCAATTATGAACAATGAGAAACAGGAAAATTCCTTGAGTGCATCAGATCAGAATTAGAGCCTCTTGCCCCATGTCTGACAGTGGGCAATACTATATGCGCAGAGAAAATGTTAGAAACTCATTTTTATGGAATAATTTCTCTGTAAGGAAAATAATTTTGTGCTACTCCTTTCAGAAACCAGCTTTCAGCAGTAAGGTTTATACTGCATCCCAAAGGTGACACTACTTTTGAAACTTAACTGCATAGTCCTGGAAATACCTGTCTGAGTGCTCCATAACGTAGTCAATCATGGTGAAAGCAGAGACTGTCACTAGACACAGATCATAGCTTTTTACCCTTTTTTTTCACATGTAAACATTTATCATCTTTTTCATCTCCTCTATCCATGCCTTCTCACTGACAACTTCCCAGTGCCCCATTCCAGTTCTCCTCCCTTTCATACAGTTCTCCAGCCTTTTCTCAACGCTCTTGTCTCTTTTACCCCTTCCCTGTCAATGTAAACGTGCTTCAATTTCTCCTAAACCTGAAGTCTAACCTGACTCTCCCTGTCACTTCTCGTATACATTTGTGCAATCCAACATCCATCTACTGTCCTTCACTGAAATTGCTCCCATTACAGTCTTTATCAGTCTTCCCAGCTTCCCTTCTAGCCCATGCTGGATGCATGGATGGCTTGCACCTGCCAGCCCCATCCATGTGGTCACTGGACATGCTCTTCTCTTTGAGAACTTATTCTTCTTGATTTCTATTACTCTTCCTGCTCTTGGTTCTACTCCCATCTCTCTAGTCATCTACTTGCTGTCCTTCGCAGGATTCTCCAGCTCTCCCCACTCGCTGCCTATAGGACTGTTACAGGGCTTTGCACATGGTTTCTTTTTCCTCTCTCCATCTCTCCGGGAACCTCATCCACAAACACACCATCTGTACTGATGACTCACAAATCCACCTCTGTCTTCCAATATGTCTCTCTTTCTGTCCGGACTGAAATCTTGACCCGTCCTTCTGGCTTTTTCTCATAAATGTCTTGCCAGCAGCTCAAATCTAGTCTAGACTGGGCTCTTTTTATAGTTAACGGGGGGGGGGAAAGGTAACTTTCAGGCATGATTCCACCTCTGTCTTCCAATATGTCTCTCTTTCTGTCCGGACTGAAATCTTGACCCGTCCTTCTGGCTTTTTCTCATAAATGTCTTGCCAGCAGCTCAAATCTAGTCTAGACTGGGCTCTTTTTATAGTTAACGGGGGGGGGGAAAAGTAACTTTCAGGCATGATTCACCCCATTCTGATGTAGATACCTAAAATAAGTAGGATTAATCGCAGCCTGGGAGTTCCTGTTTCTGCCATGGAAGTCTAGATGACAGGTAGGGAAATCCACACTGTTGATTCCTGTGTTTGGATGAGATGAGTTTGACCTGGTGTGATCCAGGTTCCAAATCAACCCCTGAGACGTTGTTCAGATGAATGTGTGACTTTGGGCTTTATGTTGAGGGGCTGGTAGAAAACTGAAGCTGAAAAGTTTAGTAGCGTGCATGGCCACCAAAGACCCTCACAGGGCAGCTACTCCAAGGCCAAATGGGAAGAAATGGAAATCAAGGACTCCACATTCCTCAGGAAGGGATGATTTACTTGTGTGCTGATAGTAAAGAAATCTCAGGATTTAAGACACATCTAGTGTTGGTTACAGGAAACCTAACAGATTTTACAGCCTGTTTTAGTCCCAGGACTGTCCTGTCTTCCCTACAGTGCCAAAGATACTGCTCAGGGATTGCACACGGTATAAGTATCCATGAAAAGCTGCAATGGTGAGCCCTACAACCCTATGCATTGTACTACCTGAGTGCTAGCACTGTCACTGCTGGGGAGATTTTCAGACACTGACACTAGCAGAATCTGTCATTTGCCTTTGGGAAGCATGAATGAGACACTTCTTGGTTTTCCGTTGTGACTTTGTTAGTTGTCCATTACAATCTCAATTTGACCTGTGTTTGGATAGATCAAAGTAATTTTATTCACATCAGGAGCTGGACTGGGTAAAAGCACGACTTCCAGGTAAGGGTGACTCATGCAAAAATTTCTGTTCCCCTCAGAAGTGGCAGTATCCTGTGTGAGAAAGCTCAACTAACATTTAAGTAGCCTGCCAGGATGCGACAAGATGAGGAGTCATCTAGTCAAAGGATTCAATGTGTATTCCCCTGGCAAGCAAAGACATTTGTGCCATTTTCATGCTATATTATCTGCACTTGCATCTGCCCTCCCTCTGGTTCCCTCTTCTCTGTCCAAGCCATCTTTCCTCCTCCTTTTCCAAGGTCTTTTCTGGCCAGTGTCCCTGTAGCTTGTGGTGAAACTTCTCACAAGCCTCTCAAACCTTTAGCACATCCTGCTCTTTGCTTCCAGGAAGATTGCTCTTCAGCATACTGGCTATGTCCCCTCTAAAGCTCTTTTGGTCCAGACCAGCAATAACATGACTGCTGGGCTGCTAAGAAAACATTTGTCATGGTGGCTAAGACTGAGCTTTTTTTCCTTGAACTTCCAGCTTGTAATCATAAGTAACGTGCATGACATTGATGACCAGTGCTGTGGGGAAAAAGTAATCTCTGCCTCTGCTTGCTCATCAGCAAGACCAGGGCTGTGAGGCAATGGAGGAGAAGGAGGAAGAGGCAAATGCCAAGGCAACCAGACCAGAGTACAAGTAGCCCTTTCTGTAGTGATGATGTGGTGATAAAACATGCAGAGAAGGAGTTAAACACACACAAACCAGCTCAGAGCTCAGTGAAGCTCTTGGAGCAACAGAATGAGAAAAAGTGTCCATTCAAACAAGCTTACAGACCAAGGAATAAATCGTGCCAGTGCAGGAATGGCAGCATCTACACTTCGGGTCTGTTTTAGGATAGAATTTATCCTTGGGCTGAAACCTTCTCAGCTGGGGACCTGTTGCACCTTCCACTGGGCAGCTATTACAGGAGAGATGTTGACACCACTGGAGAGAATAAAGACGTTTGGACCTTGACTAGTGTGATGAAAATGAAAAAACTAAAATACAATATCATTGAAAGGTGAGTGCAGGTTTTGTATCTTCCTGGGGCCACAAAAATGGATTTTATATAGTCCAGTCCTGTGAGGGTGACTGCTGGAATTCCTCCCACGGTATTAAAGGAATAGGATTCAGCTCCCGGTCATAGACCCTTACGTTAAAGTGTGCATAATGCAGATATCTGTATGTGTATTGAGCATCTGTGCTCCCAGACAGTTGCCAGAGACCCAATCAGTGCAGTCTGCAGAGTTATGAAACACACTTTAAGTGGAAACCTCTGTTTGTTTTATTGCGTATTTCAGAATGGCAAGTGGTTGCATGACAGGATGCAGGACCTTCCGGTGTTCCCTCCTCTTAAGGTCTCCCCCTGGGAACTACCTGCTCTGAATATATATCTGTGGTATAGCTCCACAGAACAGGAGGAAGACCATGATTTTGGCTTTTCATTGTATCAAGGACCAGTCTGGGGGAGAGACATCAGGGACAGCTGTAGGACTCACACCTCTGTTAAAAGGAGAGGTTGTGCTGTCTTCTATGTTTTGCTGGCCTTTCCAGCACAAATTGCCTCTCCTTTGCCCTGGTTTCAGAGGTAGACCTGCAATCTAAAAGGATAACCTATTGAAGAATAAGGGTTTGACCTTTGCAGGGTAAAATGGGGCTTCCAGTCTAAAACTGGATACCTCTGAGACTTAGGCAGGGAGTGCGTGGTGCTGGAAAAAAAATAAGTTGTTAAACTAGCCATGAACGTGGTGACTCTAGTTCTGGATCATTACCCTGCTGGCTGGCAGCAGCAAGGTCTTCAGCTTCTGAAGGAATTTCCACCCTGAGACTGGTGAGAACAGAGCAGCAGTAGCCAAGTCTGTGCATGAGAGCGTGAATTAGGACCTGCTAACTGCCCTGGCCATCATCATAATGGGAAGGAAATTCCAGCAGCCACCTAGCCCATTTTATGGGGATGCTGCGGAGGTGTTGGGGGTGGCAGGGGAGGGAAGCAGTGGAATTCGAAGCAATGGTAATAAGATGCTGAAAGGGGAAGGAAATGGAGTAAGGAGATGGAGGTTCCACCAGACTTTTCTTTTTTTCCTCACTGGAGGACAAAAAAGGTGGGGAGGGGATTTGGAGGAAAAATAAACAAAACCTGGCCTGCATTCAGCTCTTCTGACGGGTGCTAACAGCAAGGAGCTGAATCTGCCACAGATGCATTTAAGCCCTTCCAGCCCATGAATTCTTTTTCCAGAAGTTTCCCAGAGCAAGTAGAACTAGTCCAAGACCCAGAGAGCTTTGACATTTGGCTATAAATCTACGTGTCAGCAGCTTGGGAGTGAAAAGGGGAAAAAAGAAGAGAAAAAAAAAAAAGGAAAAACAAACCATGTAACGAAAGAGGGATGAGCTCAGCACTTGGAGGAGGTTTGGAGCTGGGGCACAATGTCACAAGGGGAAATTGGGGGAGAGGAAGGTACAGACAGGGCCAGGGGAGGTGGCAGTAGTGCAGTGTGGCTGATGCACAGATGGGACCGTGCTTCTCCGGCACGAGAACTGGGGGGATGATCGATAGGCGTCAAGCACTAATGGTACCGTCTGGAAGGAACAGGATGGTTAGTGTAATCTGAGTCCCATTGGGGGAGCAGCCTGTAGGTCACCCTAAGCTGGCCATGTGCCATGGGTGTCTTATACGCCTGAATGTGTCTTCCAAGTGAACTTTCAGAACTTCAGGTTTTAGTATGGCTTTTTTTTCCTCTTCCTTTTTTCTTTTTTTTTTTTTTTTTCTTTTTAATACAACAGAATCTCTGTTTGTGCAAGGGGGGGATAATGGATGAGGGCTCAAGCAGCTGCTGTGGATGCTGTTTAGAGTCAGGGGGTGTTTTCTTGAGGGGATGATTGATGGTTCCCTTCAAGACAACCAGGAACATAAGCCTTCCCTCCCCCGGATTCAGAGATGGGCTGCACACATCCAGTGGCTGCTTCATCAGGCAGGATCGAGGTTAAATCCACCCAGATGCAGGCTGTGAAGGCAGATAACCAGTCTAAGAATCCTGCAACCCTCAGTCACACTGTCCCTCAGAGATTAAGGCCTTTCAAGTTGAAGCGGCCAATATGTTTTCGATCAGTCCTGACAGATTTTACAGGAACTGCTTTTGTCTTGCTTTAAACCCTCAGATGCTTGTGTTAAGCTTCTTCCAGCTAAGCGAGGTCAGGCTGGATTTCCAGGGAAAGAGTTCAAGGAACAGATAGGGAAAGACAAGATCTGCATTGCATGTCAACAGGAGCACTCTTATATGGCATAGTGTTGCAGCAGCGTTTGCTAAAGGAGACATCTGATCTGAGGTCCCCAAACTACAGGTCACTGGTCTTCCAAAGTGCTTTTCCCCAGAGTTATGTGTCCCACCGCCCTTCCTGAAAGACCCCAGTATGGATTTGGGGAGGTTGGAATTACACTGAGGTTTCCACTGAGGAGTTTTGCAAAGTGCTGTTAAAGCAGCTGCTGCTCTCTATTCCAGACTTCTTCTCCATGGAGGGGGGAAACAGCTCTGGTTCCTCCCAATCAAAGAGTGCTTTGGGTGGTCAGGGTGCACTGCAGCCCAAATGGCCTTCTTGGCAAATGCCTTCACATGAACCTTCCTTGCCTCCTGAGTGTATTTAGACTGCAAGGTCCACTGTGACAAGGCATGAAAAATATTTTCTTTTGGTGGCTCAAATATGTCTCTGAGGGATTAACATTGTTTCATGGAAAATATCAATGCAAATAAACCACATCCCCTTTTCTGGCCACATTGGTTTTATTCTCATCTTAGAACCTTAAAAGAGATCCCTGCAACTTGGCAGAAGCATGTTGCGGTTCTTATTTTTTCCATGTTGTCTAATCACACAGATGATGGGACAGACTACACCCTAACAAGGTTGTAGATTACACCAAACTGGGGGGAACTTATTTTTAGCTGTGACTTGGAAGAGATCCCGCCAGAGGTCCCTTCCAATTTTATTTATTCTGTGATTTTATGATGACCTCTTTAAACCTAGAAATACAGCACATCCCTGGACCAGCAGGTGAGAGCTGGGATAAATCATGACCAGTCCATTGAACCCAGCTAAGAAATGATGGGAGAAGAGAAACTGGCAGTATACCGTGCTGGGAAATCTTTCCACTGTGCAGGGTATACAATTTAAAACTATCCCTATTCCAGCACTCTTCAAAATAATCTCTCATGTCTTCTCTCACTCCCTCCCCCTAACTCCCTCTCAGCCTAAGAAAACCTTTTGCCCTTAGAAAGTCTTGCTCTTCATTTAATGAGAAAGAGGTGTAAATTTTGGGATGTGCTGCAGCAGAGAGCCTGAAAACAGAGTGACAAGTTTCAAACCATTATTTTTTACAGATGACTTCTGCCATGCATGCTTCCATGGGCATTTACAGACCCTCCAGAAAAAACATTAATTCACTTTATACTTCAAATCTATATGAATCAATTCATACAACACAGCTATATGAAACTACTGGAAGGCTGGAAACAGCTTCAAACAGCCATTGGTTGATTTTTTTTGTCTCAGCCATGCCAAGATTTACATAAAGCATCTTTGGAAGAAGGTGAGAAGAGAGCAGAACAAATCAGCAGTATAATGACAGGACACAGGCCACATCTGGGCCAGCAGATCTTTAATGAACATGTCAATACATCCAAAAAGCCGCCCTGGTGCAATCAGACAGAGCAGCAGATCAGTGGCACTGAATGCAGATCCAAAAGACTTTGCTGGTACCTGGCATCTGGACCAGCAGGCATCACATCTGCCAAGGAATTCACAGCCCCATTCATACACACACACACTGCACCAGCACAGGTGACCTGGAGCCTAGCCGGGTGAATAAATACACTCATCTTCTAGCCTGGAACAGGGGATTCTTCATGCCGCAGAGTTTGCATCTGTGTTTCCCTTGGGCTTGTTCTCTAACTCGGATCTGGTTCAAGGCAAGTTGAAGTTCAGATACTGCAGGGAAGGAAGATAATTATTACATTTTTAACATAGTAACAATTCTTCTTTTTGCAAGCTAGGAAACAGCAGCAGCCTGCACGTATCAGAGAGAGTTTACTTAGTAGCAGGAAGCCTGAAATTCGATGCTGTCTCCACAAAAATCCTCAAGTACATTTAACAATAGCCCTTGTTTATAGGCATCAAGTCGTTTGTTTTCCTCCCTATTCCTACAGTGATGCAACAGCCACTGCTGAAGAATCTGGTTTCTGAGCCAGAGGCTGATTTTCGGTATGTTTCAGTCCACAGAGTTTTTGGGTTTATTTCCAGATTTACAGGGAGCAGATTCTGGCTTCATCGGCTAAATTTCTTCTACGCTTTTGGAGGGAGGCTGGCCTCTCCAGGGGGTGATTCATCCTTTCTGGAGTTGGTGTTCAAAGGGGTGCATAAATGTAACTCAAGAACAAGGTTCAGAAGCGAGAACATGGATTTTTAGTCATGTTCCCTGCTACAGATTTCCTGTCAATGTCCACCCACCATGGGAAATGATGAGTCTCTTGAAGCTTCTGTTTGCATCTTCAACATGGATGTCATAGTGGTGTGCCAAACAAGAGGGGGTATACTTACCTGAGCACAGATCATGTCCAGAAGAGGCAGTGAAAGGAGCAGTGTAAACACATCTGAGACACTGCCAAAGGGGTGTTTTGATGCTGAAGTCCTCATTCGGGCAGTATGGTCCAGCGGGCACAGATCTGCTGGACTAGGACTTCAAAGACCCTCTGCTCTAGGCTTATCCCCTGTCTTGGTGGATGAGAATGGATGAGACACCCTGTGAGGTTAAGTCTGCGATTCAGCTAGCCCATATTCTGGGTGGAGTCAGTGGTTATTTTGGGCCATATTCTGTCATCTTCTACCCCTGATCCCCCAGCAACCGCAATTGCTGCTCTGGGGATGTGACACTGTCCATCCCTACCTAGTCCCTTTAGAATTCACTTATTCCTTTGTTCAACAATTTGTCTGATCCCTTGCTGATTCCATCTGCCTCCTGTGGCAGCCACTTCCAGAAATTCACTTCCCTCAGTGCAGAAGTACTTTTTTTCATCTATTTTAAGTATCCACGAGTTTTGTTGACTGCCTTCTAGGTCTCGTATTATGGGATTTGGTGAACAGTTTGGGTTTTGCATTCAGCTGACCGAATTACTTTTTCCGAAGTTTAATTATACCCACTGCATCACCCTCTCCTCCAAATTGAAGAGTACAAATCTTTTCAGTCTCTTCTTATAGGGCAATGCAAATACCTTTGGGCAAGTTACTGCAAACTTTCTGTGCTAAAATTTTCAGCCTTGGCATCTAGGACTTCATTCTTGATAGCATCCTTTGGCTGCTGCTTTCAGTAAGATCCTTTCTCTCCAAGAAACTCCAGCATATTCATGAGCAAATGAAATTAAACACAATATCAGCAAAATGCTGTGGGTAGTGCAGGGCCTAGGACACACAGCTGTACAGGTCTGAATCCACCTCTGAGTCCATCAATGGAATCTTATTCTGTCCACCTAAAAATTATATCCTGTTTTTTCCCAGAAGAGCTAGGACTCCAGCAGCATTTCTGAAGGCTCTACCTTATTCTAGAGACACTTGCAAGAAGACATGACTTATTAATGAAAGGGTAGATGAGGAGAGGTTCCTTGTTGGTTTGCAGAAGAAAATTATTTCATGAAACTAGCCCCAAAAGGTTACCTTGCAATACAATCCATGAGTGGACTCTCAAAAGGTGTTTAAGGCTGCACCAACTGTCTTATCTCCTGTGTGCCAGGGAAAAGAACATCGCCTACTGTTTTAGCAAATAAGACATCTACATCCCTCAAAAGACCAGAGACAACCTTGCCAAGCTTCACATCTGCAGGATGACTCTCATATCCTTTCCCATGGTTCAGAGAAATTGTCAAAGTACTCAGCTGTGACAGGGCAGGGGGGTGCTGATGGGGCGGAGGGTGTGGGGGGCAGACAAAAATCATGTGGCAACCTGCCAACATTGTCCCATGACTGCTTTCAGAACCAAAATTATCCCCATCATACAACCCTGGTACAGCACTGTCTCATGCTTAAAAGCAAAAAAATATCTTCACAAAGAGTATGTGTTTTGTGCTGTGTGTGCAATGCAAAATGATGGGAAGAAGACATGAAAGGAGCATTTCACCACTCACTAGGTAAATATTACCTCCTATCACCTTACTGTACAGGACTTCCACGTACTGTTGTGGCGTCCTGGGTCTGCAACGAAGTGGGCAGCCTGGGTAAAGCATCACACAGCTCCAGATTTTGTAAAGTATCTGTATCTGTTCTGTGAGCAACATGGATCCTGACGCCTCTAGAAGCTGAATCACAGACGTCTTCCACTACTCCTGGAGCCAGGTTCCTTAATTAACAACTTTCTTTGGAGGATTTTGAGTGTTTCTTTGAACTCTGTTGTTTGCAGCTGTTCCTAGGATCTTGGTAACAGCCATGGATAGAAATGATGGTTTGTTACATTAATCTCACTGTCCTTTGAGTTTAAGTGACATCTTCTGCCTCTCCTACAGATCCACAAGGCACTTTGAGGAGGAATGTGGGTATAAAAAAAAAATTAAAACTTGCCATTTGTAAACATCAGATAGGAGAAAGAGGAAAGAAAATATGTGCTATATATAAGTTCTGTTGGATGAAAAGCTGGATTAGGACACAGAGAAGTGTCTTTTTGAATCTGTCACCTTCATAGCATCACTTGTTCTTTCCATGGATCTATTTCTGAGCCTTCTATTTCTCTTTGGATGGCAATTCTTCACAGGGTGTATTATTTCTTCCAAACACATTTGGTGGCATGCTTTATCACAAAACAACTAAGTAGCGGTAAGCACATACCCTGTATGTTCACATTAATATGGAATTGTACTCTCGTTCATAAACCCATCAACTGTAGAGATGCCTGATAATATACCTAAATGAGGTCTTGATATACCCAGATTGCAGTTAGAGTTAGTACATGGGTCCCTGAACCCGACTGTGCAGATGAAAGTACAGGTAGTGGTGAGCAGGATCCAGAATGGGCTATATCTTCACAAAAAGGTTTTGGGGACCCATGTGGTGCCAGTGCTGTGAATAAATAAAACGTGCTTCTCACTATCCATACATCCAGCACCTCTCAGCATCCCCAAATCCCCTTTAAATAGACAGGCAGGAAGGAACGATCCTTTATCTTGCAATGCAGTGAAAGGCAGCATTGTTGTTCTGGATGGTTTCATTACCCCCTTGTGTGCGATTTTGTACACTAGAGCTTATGTTCTGAAAAGTGAAAAATGACCTGTTATGTGTGTGCATGCATGCATACACAGCTTCTCTCCACATCTCTGCAGCAAGGCACCCAGTCAAGGCTGGGTTGTTACATACCTTGTCAAATGGACAAAGCCCCACTCTGCGGTTCTGCATTTTTTGGATTGGCTCCGTATTCCCTTGTCTCCAGCAGACAATTAGGAACAGGCCTCCAGGAGTGTACTGTGCTCTGAGAAACCAAGACAAGCCTCTGTCAATCCCCCAGTGACCCCACGACCCGGAGGTAACATCCATACTAAGCTGTTTTTAAGACAAACAGAAGGAAATACTTAGGTGTAAAATTACTTGGCAGAAGCCGACCCGTTTCCTTTTTTGACAGGGGCAAAATAAATAGAATAATCATCCATGATTCTGAAAAACTCAACCACCCACTAAGAGAAAAGGGGGGATGCATGCTCCTTTTGGATGCTAATCTGTTACTCCTTGAACTGGAGAGTCAGAACTACCCTAAACTCTCCTCTACAGTCGAGTGCACAAAAGGAGCAGTGAGTGGGAGCCAGCCAGGTTCCTCTTATATCCCCATCACTCTCTTATCAAGACCCTCCTCTCCTCCCTCAAGGGCTCTTCTGCAGGCTGCAGGGCTAGAAATCCAAGGAAAAGGGCTGGAATACTCTCCAACTCCCCCAGGATCCTTTGAGATTGTTTTCAAGGGATTTTGGGCAATTCCAACTAGCTTCTTCCCTCTGCTCCCTCTTCCCAAATGCAAGACATATGGAAGCAGCAGAGACCTGGGGAGGGAGGGAATCCAATGAGAGATTTGCCAACATGGTAGCCCCCATCTTGGTTGTCCCAAGGGGGACCTCCAGCCCATCCATGAACCTAAAGCAATGTGAACACAATGCAGGTCACAGGGAACAACATGGAAACAGGCCCTTGTCACACTCTTTGGCACTTGAGATCTCACTCTCTGAGCCAAAGTAGGTGACTAAAGCCAACACCACCCCTCTCCAAGTTTGCTGTCTAACCAAACCTCACCTTCTAGACAAGCCTTGTGAGTCAACAGAGGAAGAGAGACCTCTCCAGAGAGTGCTTTGCCCATTCTAAAGGTTGTACCTAAGACAAGGAAAATTAATTCCCTCCTTAACATTCAATACACCTAAACTTTCAGTAAACTCACTCATGGAGACAGAATGCAAGAAGCTGAAGGTACCTGAGCAGCCCAACAAACTTCACTTGTCTGGGAATTGTTGCCATTAGTTTGAATTTACTTATGGATTTCATTTTGTTCTAGATGGAAAGCAATCAATGTATAGGATAAGATAATATTACACTAGGCACTCTCTGTAATGCAGCTAACATCGGGGGCTGCAGGCAGCAGTTGGTGCTAAGGCACAGAAAATGTTTTATATTTGAACAATTGCAGGCCAGTGTGCTTGTGCGTATGCAATCTGATGTGCTCCTGTGTCATTTTATCACATACTTTTCTCCCCCTGAATCCAAGTCCCATTTAGTGCAACAAGTGAAGAGCATGCAAGTAAACGGCGCTTCAGTATGGGGTGATTTGGTTGCCTATACACCAGCAGCTTGGACTATTTGAGGGTGCATAACATTGTCAGGTATAACACAAGATTTGAGAGACTCATGCCTTTCTAAAGGCAACTGGGACAACTCTACAGCGCTGCAAATCAGCTAGCAACTTGTACATAGACAACAAAATTAATCCTTCATATTAAGATGAGGTTTGAAAAAACAACATTTTTAAGACATTTAAAGACTGAGGTTGTTGATTCTACAGCAGAAAACCAACAAAAACAGCTGAAGGGTGTAGAAAGAGCTTACTAACATATGAATGTTACTGCAGGGACTGAACTCCAAGTCCCAGTGGTTTTTAAAAATAGATTATCCAAACACCTGTGAGGCCTCTTACACATTGCCTCCAGAAAGGAGGCATGCCTCCAGAGGATGCTGTCTCCAGAAAGGAGGCTATGCCAAGTGACCTTTCAGAGACCTTAACAGGCATATATTTTGTGTTTCCTACAGCAGGTCTGTGCTCCAACCCTGATGAGATATAGGAATGCCAATGTGATGTCACAAGACAGAGTCTCTGTATTTCTTGGAGTTACTTTGTTATATTGGAGAAACACCGACACTGGAAATGAAACAAAAACTATGCTATAAGGAGATTGGCAAGATTGCAAAGTGAACCACTCAAACAATAGGAAATACCAAAATTCAGACTGCCTTTCTCTTTCCTGGATTAAACTACCTCTTCTTCTCCTTGGTCATCATGGACTAGGCATCAGGGCAACGAAGCTGAGGAGGGGTCTGGAGAACAACTCCTACGAGAAGCAGATGAGGGAGCTGAGATTGTCTAGCCTAGAGAAAGGGAAGCTGAGGGGAGACCTTATTGCTCTCTACAACTGCCTGAAAGGAGGTTGTAGAGAGGTGGGAGGTGGTTTCTTCTCCCAAGTGACAGGCAATAGGACAAGAGGAAATGGCCTCAAGTTGCACCAGGGGAGTTTTAGATTGGATATTAGGAAAAATGTTTACACTGAAAGGGTTATTAAGCACTGGAACAGTCTGCCCAGGGAAGTGGTTGAATCACCATCTCTGGTGGTATTTAAAAGACGGGAGACATAGTGCTTAGAGATACAGTTTAGTGATGTTTTTTGTCAGTGTTAGGATGATGGTTGGACTAGATAATCTGAAAGGTCCCTTCAAATCTAGGCAATTCTATGATTCTATGTTCTATTACCCAAATTGCTTTTCTTTCATCTCTCTTTCCATGTCTTTTTGAAAGGACACTGACCCATCAAGACACAGTATGTCAGCTAATACATCTTCCACTACCAGAGTGGAAAAGCTGCTTACGTGTCTTACAGAGTATTAGTTTGTTTATACACCCCAGGATAGTACAACAGCAGAACATTGCTGACTCATATTCACAATGTGACTCATTGTAAACCCCAGATCCTTCCCCTCCTGCTGCCCCTAGCCAGCCTCCCTCCATCCTTTTTAAGCTGGTTAACCTCACTTAAGCATAGGCATTTGTGTTTGTGCCCATGGACTCACAACCAATTTTTCCAGGCTATTTCTCCAGTTTGTGGAGTTTGCTTTGGACTCCCTTCCAGTCTGTTGGCAGGCCTTTTCCTCCTCAGCCCTGGCCAATGCCACCTGCACATCTGATAAATAAAATGTGTATCCCTTCTTCGGAGATTTTCAAGATCCGCCTGAATGCAGTCCTGAGTAACATGCTTTAACATGCTCTAGGTAATCCTGCTTCAGCAGGGGAGTTGGACTAGATGATCTCCATGGTCCCTTTCAACTCTAAAAATTCAGTGAAATTCAGTGAAATTCTTTATGCAGATCACCAATGGAGATATCAAATTTCCCTGGGGAACACAGCTCTATAGAACCTTCTGCTTTGGCAGCAAATAAACCTGTGAATTTCTTTTTGCACACATTTCCATTAATTCATTCAACAGAGCTGCTGACACTAGTGGATGTCCTCTTCTCTTTGGACCAGCAAGAAAAGGGGATGGGATACTTAGCCAAGGGATGTTTGAATAGTTAATGAAGCCATGAAAAGATAACAGTGAATGGCTTTTGCAAGGAAAGTTGTTCCAAGTTAAAATACCTCCCTATGACCATAACAGCATCCATCACAAGATGCCAACAAACCTGCTTCACAGCACTATCAAGCTGTATCTTCAGAAGACTTCATAGTTAACTAAGAAGAGACGGGGTTTTGTGGGAATAGTGAACAGTACATTTGTAAGACAAAGACCAACACAGCTTACTGCCTAAATTTCAAAATGAAGCAGTGCTCAGTTAAAAAAACCCAAAGCACTGAAAACCAAAAAACAAAACCAAAAGACACACCAAACCAAAAAACTCACTACACACAAAATTTCAGAATTCAAAGCAAACATTCCGCTCCCATTTTTCCTCACAAGTAACTAAACTGTTCCAGCTAAAAAATTTAAAGAAGAAAAAAAATATATAGGAAAACTACCACCTTCACACGCTCTCCCAGTAGGGGGAAATGGGGAGGGAAAAAAAGGGAACTAAAATGAAGTAATACCAGTAGGCTAGTATATAGTGAGAATTCCTCCTCACTAGTTATACCCAATTTTCTAAAGGCAGAAAACAGAACCTGTCCTGAACAAACTGAATATTACACAAGAGAACTAATTCCACCTGGAGAACAGGGTGACTCGAGGAGATAACAGCCTACCCAAGCGTAAGTGGGCTACAGTAATAAATGCACTGAGCTTCCCAGTCAACTTAAATCAATTTTTCCCTATATAGACTCATTAAATCCCAGGTGGATAAGGTTACACTCTCTGTAATAACTACTAGGGGCAAGTTACTTCATGGTATAAATAAGGCAGTGGTCTAAACGGCGTACACCTAATGATGTAAATGTCTGGGAGCTGTAACTGGGTAAGGGCAGGCTCATTTTCTTTCTGCCCCCATGTACATCCTGAGCAGTGTTTGCTCCAATATGAAGCCCATTGAATCAACCAAAGTTTTCAGTGGTTTCAGCTTGGGCTTGGGCATAATTTGTACAGCAGGCACAGCTCTTTGGGATGAGTTAACAAGAGTTAAGCTTAAATGAAGTGCCAGGATGTCCAACCACCCTGGCATATTCTCCCCATTTTATTTATGTTTATTTCATGTTTTCTGCGGCTTTCAGCTGCCGTCTAGAAAGAAGGGAAATAATTTACATCAGCTTTTTCCCTGCTGCAGATTCTTCCCAAGTGTATCATAGTTTTTGTGATGATTTAAGGGCATGAAGTTACCTGCATGCTACTTTTTCTGCCGGCTGCTGCCTTCATTCCCCTACATTCATGTAGGAGATTTTAGTAACTTTCCTATGGATTTCCATCCTATTTCATTTGTGACCCAACATCAGTTGGTTTTTGTTTTTTTTCCAAACCCTAGTTGCTTATTGAACAGAGACCTTGATAGAGTGTTCTATCACAGCTGCCAACTTTCTTTTATGATCCTGTAATTTTGAAACTCAACCAATAGGTAAACCATTTCCAGTAAAGCTCTAAAGCATAGAACATGTTTGTTTCTTACCTAGAATTGGCTTGGTTTTAAGACCCTCAAAGTTTGAGGGGCTACTGTGATGACAATGAGACAGGTCACTTCAAATATCCAACAGTTATCTTAAATATTGTTGAGGTTCTGTGGTGTCTGTATTCAAGAGACCAATTCAGAACATGTGCTTTCATGGCCATGACACTTGGAAACTAAAGAAAGAGATATGGGAAATATCCAGAAGTATCTACAGGACTTTAACATCGGGCATCTCACACCATCTGCTCAACACACAACCTGCTTAACTAGACCTGCTCTGAGCAGCAGGTTGAACTAGATGGTTTCTGTAGGTCTCTCCCAATCTGTGTAGTTCTGTATTTCCTCGATCAGTGCATTATATTGAGAAGTAGTGTCATTGGTACTTAGGAGAAGAGCTCTGCTCTTTCAAACCTTTCAGCATCTCTTCTTTCAAACCTTTCTCCCTTATCTTGAAATTCATCTCAATGATGGCAAGTCCTGCAAGTTGCTTTCAACCAAAAATGATAGTGCACCAGAATGTAAGATCTTGGCCAACAAGTAGCAGAAGCCACCAGCTGCAGAAGCTCAGAATTCCCAAATGGGGAAAACAGTTATATAGCCCCGGCTGGGGCTTAGTTAAAGCAGACTGCCATCTCCAAGAGTTTCCATGATAAGTGCTGGAAAAGAGCCCAATCTACAAAGTGCAGATCTCATTACAGTTTTACTATGGTTTCGCCATTAGGGACAGCATAGGTAAGAATGTCTAAACTTGTGGTTGCCTGAAACTTTTCACTTTAAAGCCCTGTTTTCATCTGCTTACAGTGCTGTCAAAAATGAAGCAAAGCACTGTGAAATGCAGGGTGTATGCCATAGGCTGAATTTCCCTGGATACTTCAGCCAAAATGCTTCAGCCAAAACAGTTTCTGAGAACAAGGCTTGGGTGGGGGGTGGTGAGGGTTGGGGGATGAGGGGGGTGGAAGCGGGAGAAATATATTGTTTTACCTATGGCAAACGATTCTGGAAACCTCCTCCCTTTGGAAAGCTGCAGCATGCCTTTGACTTTGAACAGGCCCTCAAAATTTAGCAGGGAGCACCCTGCTAAATATCCCTGTTGCAGATGTGTCTTTTGGCACTGATGAAAGAATTTCCCCAGATTTGGTTGAGTTAAAATCGCAGAACGTGTGTGCTCTCAACAAAGAGTTGTAATAGATGTGCAGTTAAATTGTCTGCCCCACCCAGGCTCCCTCCATCCAGAGTCTCCTCTGATTTAGGCTCTTGAGAAGCTGAGTACTGCCAGAGGTGTGGGTAAGGTGAATTTAATGTCTTTTTCACCTTTGTCCATTAGAGAGGAGAAAAGGCTCTGACTACCTTTTGACTGAGGCTGGGGACAGCCTTTTGCCCCCTCCTGGGACAGCTCAGGGCAGGAGCTTTTCTTTTTGGCTTCTTTCCTCTGGACAGAGAAGGTAGATCATTTCCTTGTGTTCAGCTGCACTGCTGAGATGTCTACAAATGTTGCTAACAGCATATCAAGTGTAAGAAGCTCTTCTATACCTTATTCCATCATCTTAAGGTAAAAATCTATGCAGTAGGGTGAGGTTTTTTTGTTTGTGTTATGCTTATGTCACTTAGTGTTGACATTAGAAAAGGCTGGCACCTGGAGCAGAGGATGAGGAGGTTTGCAAAGGTCCTTAATGGACTTTCCTCTGCAGTCTCAGACTTACACACCTTCTGATAACAGACAACTGTGTCTGGGACAGCTCCATTTTTTGTTCCAGGGCTTTAGACAGTCATTGGTTCTTGCTGGTTCAGCTCCTGGGGCACTTTGAGGATAAAGATTGAAACCTCTAAATTAGTGTAGGATTCTCTGAGAAGGTGTGGAGGTGAACAGAGCACAAGTGTTTGTTGCTGTCTGATAGTAACAGATGTTGCTTGTTTTGCCAGGGAGGCAAAACACAAGGGTTTGCACCTGTTGGCTCATGTTGACCTGGGATTTCATTCTGGTCAGTCTCTGGCTAGATGGCTCCAGCCATTTGAATCAGGCATCCTCTGGTAGCTAACCTGTATTAGTGTGCTGGATTTATACAGCCTTTGGTGAGAGGTCATGGGAATGGTAAGCTTGCACAGGGTATACTGCCTTTCGGGTCTACACTTATATACCTCAATCTATATTTTCAGATACTCAAGAAAAGGAATGAGGGCACATGTGAGTAACAGTGACTTTTCATTAAAAATTTTTTTTTTTGTATTAAATTATTTTTTTTCTAGCTGGAAAATTTGAAGTGTAGTATGAAGATATCAAAGTGCCTCAGTCTAATCTGGTTTTATGTCCAAAAGAAGAGCCAAAAATTATTAGCTAATCCATTCTTTTCATCAACAGGCCTCCTAGAAGCAGAGAAGCAGAACCATACCATATTCCTCTTTGAGAATACCAGAATGGTGGGAAAGAATGACAGGACTGTTCATTAGGAAAAAGTAAGTTCATCTATTTCTTGGAAATTACTTCCAAGGAAATACTTAACTCTTATACAATCTCACATACACACGTGTGTGCAAACACACACATCTACAGATTTAGCATGAGAGCAAGGACCTGCCTTCATTATGTGAAAGACAGAGAGAGAAATCAAAAATTAAGATCTGAAGAATGAAATTCAATACATTCACAGTGAAAATGTTCATCTCTGCAGCAGCAGCTGCTGTTCAGTTGCATGCAGGGCTGTAGTTCTGTCTCTGCCACTGATCTGGTGGGTATCCCATACTACACCTAATTTGCTTAGACTAAACTGAAACTATGGCTAGGGAGTTATGATGTCCTAAGAAAATCTTCAAGGCAGATATGAAGGTGCCTTCTCTTGGATGTGACACACAGCCAGGAAGCTGGGAACTGCTCAGAATTAGCCAGCAGATTCAGCTGGTTTGCACTGACAATTTTTTCATTTGCAGACTCCCTGAAAGTGATTCCAGCTCTTTTCCCTGCCCATTTTTCCTCCAAGCAGGAGAGTTTCATAATGCATAGCATCTTGGATGAGCATACCTATGGTTCAATTGACATCCAAGCCTGGAAGAAGTCCAGAATGTCACAGACTTCCCCTTTTTGGACATGTTCCTTTGAATATGGTAGGTGACCCTGTAGCTTGTTCCCTCTGACCGCCACCCCCTCTCTGAGTCCTGTTTTGGCTTTTCCTAGTGACCACCGCTCAGGGGACACAGGACACAGCTTGCATTTGGGAAGTTCAGTCGCAGAGCAGAGCCCCTTATACCTAAACAGCGCTTGGTGTGACATCTGGTCCTCTCTGGCTTGGTTCCTCTGTCTGTTAAGGGTGTTTGTACGCAGAAGCACAGTAGTGTCCATTGTATGTACGGAATAAATGATGAAACTCTACCTTAATGTTGCCATGATGTACCAAAATAGAGCATTTTACCGCTGCAACTGAGAGCAAAGGCACGTTGCCTGCAATGGGGGAGGAAAGAATGAGGGTGAGCTCTCTCTTCCCAGCTCTAGCATTTCAGGCTTGGATTTAAAGAGCAGCCAGAGGAAATCTGGCCTCACGTTCCTACTGAATTTAGCCATTTTACTGATTTAGGTGCCTCTGACTAAAAAGCTAAGAAGGGAAACCCTTGTTTTTGCTGCTTCCAAAAAATGCTTGCTGGAGCCCTCTCTTCCATCAGAGACAAGCACTTTGAGATGTCACCAGGAGTTTCCCAGCTTCAGCCAGTGGGCAATGCTCTTTGCTGCTGTGTTTTTCTCTTCACCGTGACTCCACCCTGCTGACCTTTAAGCAAAGTAATAGGTTGACGAGAACACTTCCAAAGCAGAGCACTTTTCCAACTGCCTTACAATCCTTCTCTTTCCCTCTGTCTATCAGACCCAATAAGTACAAGCCTCAAACACCAGTCCCACCGGCATCTGCCAGAATAGATTTCCAAGTTTTTTTATGGGCTTCATAAAGTTGGGATCAGGGGGATTTTTCCATAGGACTTGAGTAGAAAGTAAGACTTTCTCCACCTCTTTTTTTTTTAACTTCATCTTTCGTTCTTTCATTTGGGAAACCAGCTCATTCTGAGAATAAAAATAACCACTTGATTTGTGTACTTCTTCCTTAAAACAGAGCAAGACTTGTTGGTGGATCTAATAAAGTTTTTTTCTCTTTCTTTCTCTCATGCACTCTTCGGCTGTAATTTTATCCAGATGCCTTTGCTACTAATAGCCTTCCACTTTGTGTTTTTCTATTTCATACACACACATCTGCCAGGCCATCTTTTCTTGACATATTTCATATCTTTTCGCCTTCTCCTGAAGATCCACTCTGATGGTCATCAGAACATTTTTACTTGCTCTGGAGACAATAGAAATGTTGGCTACTCAGCACCATGTTACCCCAACTTCTACCTGATATCATCCAAGCACCTGTAGATGAATCGCCCTGCGTTGTGATCATTCTGTGTAGAAATTTGTCCTCTCTGCAGTGCTTTTGAGACAAGGCAGACTTAGGAGCAAACATCAGCTCCTCCAGAATTATTGTTATTGCTCCCTGGTTGAGGGCCCCAACTTTTTCTCCCTTAAACACAGGCTTCTCAGTCATTTTCTTCTCCAGCTGGCTAATCTGCCACCATTTGTTCCTCAACAGTGTGTTTGGACTTTTTTGGGAGGGTATCATGACAAGATCATAACACCAGTGGAGCACCGTAACCAAAGATTCAGCAAAGCAGAAGCTGTGAAGGTTCAGTGAAATGTTTCCCTTGGACACAGCAAACTGCCTGCTCGGTGAGGGTCATGGGTGCTCTATCTTTATCTCAGCCATCTTTATAACCCAGCTGTTTTGAGTTACCCCTTCAGGGTCAAGGGAAACCTTCCAGTTCCCTTAGCTTGTTGGCTTTTCTTTTTTTCAAGACTTAATGAGCGACTTTGTCCCTTAAATTAAACCCCTTTCCTGTTTCAGTTTCCTTACTCTTGTGAGCTCAGGCTTCCAGACCATGCTTTAAGCTTTGGTGTTTAATTTGGCCCAGGTCATATTTATTTGAGTGCCAATTAGGGGCCAGCACTGCAGAGCCCTGGGTGGGCTGAGTGGCAGAAAGAGGCACCATAGGGTGGTAATGTGAGGCTGTGCCCACCACACAGTTGGCTGCCTGCACCTCCCATGGAGGTGATGAAGAGCATGGAAAGAAGGTGAACCAGGTGGGATCAGGAGGAAGGGAGTGTGACTGCCAAGAGTATCTCATCTCAAGTCCTGGTGTTGCAATAAGAGGCCTTATCTTGGAAAGTATCTGACAGCTTGTGTCTTTCACTACATTAGCTTGTGTACCAGAGGGTGAAATCAATGAAAAATAACTCACACGCTGCTTTTGTACCTGAGTTGACCTGGATTTCTCTCATCGTAGACTGTGCATCGTAGACAACCTCTGCCTCCCCTTATGAAGAATCATATAACAATACAATGGTTTGAGTTGGAAGGGACCACCAAATGTCATTTATTCCAACACCCCTGCAGTGAGCAGGGACATTTTCAACTAGGTCAGGTTGCTTGGAGCCGTGTCCAAGCTGATCTCGAATGTTTGTAGGGATGGGACACCTACAACCCCTCTGGGCAACCTGTTCCAGTGTTCTTCCTTATATCCAGTTGGTGAGGCAACCAGTCCTCAGAAATAAATAGGTTTCCAAATCAATGTCATTACACGCTGATACACATTGATAAATTAGAACTAATCTGTAGTAACTGACCTCTAATCATAACGGAAGGAGCCACCTGGTATCTACCTGGGATGCTGTGGCCATATGGCCATATTTTGTCCCAGTTTCACCCCAATGTGAGCCACAAAACTGCTTTTCTCCAGTCCTTGCTATGCGCTGAGAGAGGACACAGGAGGTACAATCCACGGGGTTCTCACAAGGAACCATCACAAGATGGAACACAAGAGAGAAGGGATGAAACAGCACAGTACTGGGCTCCCATTTGCATTTGTGGGCAATATGCAGCCAGCCCTGTTGCAAGAGCTGAAATGGAAGTGGAAACATGACCACTTGTCTCCTCTGCGTAACAATACAATGGTTTGAGTTGGAAGGGACCACCAAATGTCATTTATTCCAACACCCCTGCAGTGAGCAGGGACATTTTCAACTAGGTCAGGTTGCTTGGAGCCGTGTCCAAGCTGATCTCGAATGTTTGTAGGGATGGGACACCTACAACCCCTCTGGGCAACCTGTTCCAGTGTTCTTCCTTATATCTAGTTGGTGAGGCAACCAGTCCTCAGAAATAAATAGGTTTCCAAATCAATGTCATTACACGCTGATACACATTGATAAATTAGAACTAATCTGTAGTAACTGACCTCTAATCATAACGGAAGGAGCCACCTGGTATCTACCTGGGATGCTGTGGCCATATGGCCATATTTTGTCCCAGTTTCACCCCAATGTGAGCCACAAAACTGCTTTTCTCCAGTCCTTGCTATGCGCTGAGAGAGGACACAGGAGGTACAATCCACGGGGTTCTCACAAGGAACCATCACAAGATGGAACACAAGAGAGAAGGGATGAAACAGCACAGTACTGGGCTCCCATTTGCATTTGTGGGCAATATGCAGCCAGCCCTGTTGCAAGAGCTGAAATGGAAGTGGAAACATGACCACTTGTCTCCTCTGCGCTCACAAAATACCTTTCCTGGTGGGAGGTCTCTGAATGATCTAATAGCCCTTCCTTCTGTCCTCCCAATTTGTTGTGGGTAAGTACCCAGTTCCCCACTTTACTAAGGGATATGTGCCCACTGAAATGGTTGTAACGTGTCTCAGGTCACAGATCAGAGCAGTGGTGCTATGAAACGCAAGTATGCCTCACCTTCTCTCAGTCTCATTAAGCTCTGGATTCACAGGTCAGTTTTAATGAGAAAGGAGATTCTCACAGACAGCCACTGTGTGTGATTCTTCTGGTTTTCCTTGGCCAGGTGGGAGAGGAGCCTTCAGTCAAATACACAAGTGGTCTGACAGCAGACCGTGCTCTCTGTCTCTGCTTCTGATCTTACCTTGTAAAAGTTAATTATGAAGATACTTCTCCCTCTTTAGACTCAACAGCTATAAAGAAATTGTCCATCTAGGTCTCAGCAGCACTGCATCCCCCATGTTCAGGAAAAAGTGATGTTCATTCCCTCCGACTTCCATCTCCCTCTCAAACCTGCTTTCTCTGCTGACATTAAAAAGCACACACATGCAAAGTCAAGCCACCTGAGAGCTGGGACAGGAGAGCTCCAAGAAAATGCACTGCGGTGTCTCAGTCCATCCCTCTGCAGCTGTCTAGGACAAGCAGGAGCTCTTAACTATGCTAAATGATAGAAGCAGGAGCACAGTGCATCCAAACTCTGGTGGCACGGAGGAGGGGGGTGATAAGAAAATATATAATCTGCCTTGTCCCTCCTGCCTCGGGTAGAGAGCAGGAACAGACTCCCCCACCGAGGTCGAGAAGAGGCTGTGCATTGCGAGTGGAGGAAACGCCAGCGGCAAAGCTCCCTGTGCAAAGCTGAAGTGTTAACTACATGGCCTGCCATTTATGAAGGCAGGACAGCACTTACTAGCTTACACTGCAGCCTTGCAAGGGAATGGCTATTCCCAGTCAGAGGGAGGCTGGAGCTTAAATTTAGCAACATATTCAGTCTCTGCTAAATCGATGCATTCCTTAAAAGAGCTGGGACATTCATGCAGCATATTTTCGGTTTACCACATGGCCTCTTGAAGTGATAGCCAATGAGTAATCTGAAAAGGTTCCCACTTCAATCATTTTTAATATTGCACTTTGGTCACTTTGACTTAAACGTGAGCCGTCCCAACCCCATTAAATCTGCCCGTCAACCCCTCTTGCTAAGTAAATGTCAACAACAACATAAAGCGCCTGGGATTCATTTTGCCATTGAATCATACATGATTGGTGGCAGGTTTTCAATCGGAAAAGCACTGGCTTCCTTTCCCTCCCTCCCTACCCCCCTCCCTGCCTGACTCACTGTTCCAGTCCCTCGTGACCTTTTCTACGCTTGCCTTGTGAAACTGTCAAAGTGCCACCAAAAAACAAACAGGGTTCCAACCCAAGGGGGATCCGGGATGAACCAGAGGGGTGTTGCTGCTAACAGAGATGTGCAAATCATCCTTAAGAGAGAAAGATGAACAACAACCCAAAAAAAGAATATTGATTCAAATTTAATAGTTCTGTTCCCAAGGAAAAAAAAAAAAGAAAATTAGACCTAACTCCACAGGCACAGTGGAAAAGCTGGGAAGGATTTCTTTTTTCCCTTGATTTATTCCTTATGTTTCTATTCCCTTGTTCCTTTTTGACCGATGTTAAAAAAAAAAGGGGGGAGGTGTGTGGAATAAAAAGGTCGTTCTGAGGACGGCAACTGTCAGTGACAGTGAAGTAAAGGGCCCTACTGAGATGATCCACACGGGTGTCTCCTGTTTCCAGCAACAGATTCTTGATCTTGTAAATCATTCATGCTGCTGCTTCTTCCCTCCTGTCCCTTCAAAATCCATCATGGAAAAACAGCGTCTGCACCATTCCTGGGGACTGCTCGGGATAAATCTGGATGGTTCTATTTATTGCCATGTCTTTGATGAAAACTGCCTCCAAAATGGAGTTAAACAAGCCAACTGGAGAGGTGGATAAGTGCATGTGAGGGGAGCCGTGTGAAGGCTCACACTGAGGCGAAGTGGAAAGTGATGCTTTTGCCACAGGAGATAAGACATGGAAAGGAATGACATGCCAGACATTGGGATAACCAGGAATGAAGGACGCTTCTAGGGAGGCTCTGGAGGAAGGGAGCGCCAGTGCATCCTTAGCAAGTGATAACAGAGGAGAAGGCTGAGGAAGGACAGCCAGAAAAATGACAAGGAGACTCCTGGGAGAGTGGAAATAGGACCACAGGCATCCCTGCTAGCTCCCGGACGCCTCTGAGAGGGGAGTCCTTCCTGATGGCACAGAGCATTGGCATGACCTTTACCTGATAGTTTTAGGGTAATGCCAAGAATTTGCAGGCATCATCAGAAACCTATTGAGCAAGTCAAACATTGAACCAATGCCCAAGATATCACACCAACCCCTTATGTAAAAAGTTCTTTTAAATCAGCTCAGCTTTAAAAGCCTGAGTTTTCCCTATCCTCCAAGCAAAGTCTGAAGAGAACACTTATCTACACCCCATTCTTCACATCATTCCCTGTGTACCTAGCCATGGCAATGCGCTTTGTCTCTAACGTGATGCGACTATCCACACAGACGAAAGGACTCCTTTTTTCCACAGACCAAGGGAATGTGGGGCACACAGCATTGGCTGCATCTGCCTCTTTCTTGCAGCTACCCAGTGTTCCCCACAGTGGCTGTCCTGCTCACCAGCAGTAGCTGCTGTGGTTACACATATTGCGTTGAATGAGTTACTATGAGCAAAAGCACTGAGACAGACTTCAAACAATATCCATTGTGGATTAGGCTTGGAATCCTAAAAATAAGGAGATTGTGCCCTCATATGGTCAGATGAGTGATGTTTTCTTTCTGAAATGGATGGAGGTTTCCAGGTCAAGAGTGGTGTTTACACTCATCAGTTGATTGCCCTTAGAGTGGCTGTTAAACTTCCCCAAGTTTATTTTACTTCATTCATCCCAAGACTTAACCCTCCTTTGGTTGGTTTAAAATGATTCAAGGAGGCAATTGAAGACAAATAAATAATGAAACTAGTATGAAGTGAAAAAGATGGGAAGGTTGCATGTAGTTAGCCCCCAAGTAGGACGCGCTATTTTCTGTGCCCACCAAATGGGGTCTGGCCAGGTCACTGCTAGAATGGGAGACCACAGGGGAAAACACTCCTGAGAGGCTTTGGTGGCTTACTGATCTGAAGGCTGATTTAATACCATAGCTCACCCCCTTCCTTCCTCCATCAGTCTTAACACAATTTTAGAGGAGGCAAAGTTGCTTGTCTCAGCAGAGATGGACAGTGAACCAGGGAGGTTTACTGAGCTGTGTTTATTGAAGGCCTTTCTATAAAATAGAGAGGTTTAGTTGCTTGTGCCCAATCAATCCAATCTGCCCTTTTAATATGTGTCCTTAACTAGTGCATGATATTTCCCTGTGGCCACAAAACAGCTGTTGGCTTTGCCCCCAGAGGTGGCTGTTTTTCACTGCTAGACAAAATTATTTGTTTTGTAAAACATGTGAATGGGGCTTGTGGGGAAGAGAAATCATTAAAAAACAAACAAACAAACAAAACCCTCAAGACAAGATATTATAATGAGGCAATGAATTGAGGGTTCCTACTATATACTTGGGAACCAGAAAATAGCTCTCCTGTTTCTGTCCAACCGCAGAAGCCCATTGATTGCCAAAGGGAAGTAGGCCTGGAGGGAGGAATGTACATCTTCTCATTGCCTTTCCAGGTCTCCAGTCCTTTTGTTGTCGTGACCCAAGAACAAGACCCTACCTTTCACACTTTTAACCTGTTGTATGGGAGAGGGGCTCATTGAATAGCCGTCTTTGCTATTTCTTCTCCAACATCTGTAGTCCTGTTTTATTCCAGTGTGGCATAGATTCCTCTCTATAAATTACGGTGCGCTGAAAGGATGTTTAGGTATCTCTTTTATATCCCATGGAAGTTGCTGATGGACCCCTGGGAGCACATGGACCACAAGATAAAATTCATAGACTTAACATACTTATTCACAGAAGTTTCCAAAACTTTAGTACCAGTAAAAAAGTTTCATGGAACTTGGTAGAAGAAAGCTAATTTATACTAGCCAAAACTGTTTTCCAAGGTCCTTTCAGTCTGTAGAAATTTGTCAGTCTCTATAATATTCCCTTATCACATGATTGACATTAAGAAGTCTTTCTTGTGAGTCAAGTAATATGTGAGGGAGAAGAAATTGATTTGCATCAACAAAATTTACAGATGAAGCTAAATGAAAACACACTGATCCGGCTGTGACAAATGTCTTTAATAAATGCAATGCAAGCTCCCAATGTTCTAAAGAGCTTACTTGGCAAGGTGAGGTTGCCATTAAAGCTGGAAGAGAAGGATTTTGTGAATGGGAATTGTACCGCTGCCCTGATCCCCTTTGGCACAAGCTTCCTGGAGGCAAAATGGAGAGAGACAGAGAGGGAGAGACCTTCAGAAATGATCTGCAGATGGGATAATATTAACAATTACACCATGAGAGCTGCGTCAGTAGAGATGTCAGATTCCTCTCCAGTATGTTTAGCAGACCAAAGTTCAAGTGGATGGCAAACAGTTTCTGGGAAATACAGCCTGAGAAAGGTGGGGCCTTGTCATATGGGGTGGGCTTAAGGCTGCATTGCAGGCTAGTGGAAGAGCAGGAATTCTGCTGCAGAAAACATGGTATTATATCATAGGAATGTGGGGTTGGAGGGGATCTTAATGGGCCACCTCACCCATTTCTCTGCTTTGGCGCAAATTCAGATATAGCTCAGGCATTCCTGACAGATGTCTCTCTAGCATGTGCACGAAAATTCTCAGTAAAATCCCTTTAGGCAATCTAACTCAGTGTTTTGCTGTCTTTATCACTAAATGGTTCCATTTTCTTTTTTACTATCACACTTAAACCTGCTTTTTTGTGATTTAAAACCATGACTTCTTAATCTGTCCCAGTCAACATGGAGAATAGATCATGTCTCTCTTTGCAGCTGATTTCAATGTGTTTGAATACCATCATCATGCCTTTCGTCAGTCCTCCAAGCTCTAGATTAAACAGCTGTAGTCTGTACCCTTACTCCCATTTGTGTTTCCTCCTACGTCAGATTGTGTGTAACCATATCATATGAACAGAATAGAACAGAACAGAATAGAACAGAACAGAACATTTCAGTTGGAATGGACCAATAACCATCATCTAGTCCAAATTCAGGGCTGATCAGGTTAAAGTGTGTTATTAAGGGTGTTGTCCAAATACCTGTTATGCATGTATAATTCATCATGGACCTTTCTTTATTGTCATGGTAGAATAAGGCTCTCAAAATCCCTACCAATGCAACAGGATACTGTTCCAGACTTGGAGATCTTGGTCACAATGGCATTAGTAGTATTTGGTAACAAAAAAAATATGTTTAAAAGTAATCCTGAAAATTATATTACTGCAAAGCCAATAACTATTCTTCTAATGGTTTATACTATTCAACCTCTTCTTGTTTATTGGTTGCTTTTTTATGCGGTTAAGAGGTCATGTCTTGTGCCTGCCCCTTCAATCTGAAAGTCCAGTTTGGAGATAGCAAGATGTCACAAGATGTCACAAGATGTCAGCTGTGGAAAATAATATTTAAGTTTTCTGGGGTCATTCTAAAAAGGCACTTAGGATATGCTTTTCCTTGATGTCTTTAACCATCCAAAAGGTGGGGATCTAATTTACAATACTGGGGATCTAATTTACAATACTGTTCCAGGTTCTTTCTCTGGTCGTGACTCTAGAGAATGCTTAACCCACATGATTTACACACCAGTTTTAGGGTATAACAAATCACTACATGAAAACGCTGACCTCTTTGAATAACTGAAAAGGAAATCTAAATGGATGGTTTGCACTAGCTGCCTGACTTTTAGAGAGGAAACGCAAGCTTCAGGTGTTTCTGAAGTGAGGGCTCAAAGTACGACAGATAGTTTAATTGGATAATAGGATGAACAAAGAGAGAAGGAAGAAAATGAAAGAGCATGAAAAAGACAAAGGATGGATGAAAGGGAGAGTGAAGGGAAGTATATTCTCTCACGAATTTCGTAAGACTCTCCTTTGCAAAACCTCTCATTATCAAGGTTATTTGCTTCTCCTTGCAGAGAGAGTTAGAAAAAGAAGCTGTAGAAAAAAATGAAAGAAATGGTCAGGGGAGGGGAAGGCAGGACAACACACACAACTAAATTTCACTATTTCACTTTAAGCCTCCTGTGACAATGGCATTCACAAGCACTTCAAAACCAGACTCTGGAGTTGTGAGAAGTTCCTATCCAGATACAGAAGACCAAACTAGCTAAAAGAGTTTGCCTACAAAAAAGTAGAGCCAAAACTTCAGATTCAGCACTATTGGGGCTCATGGAGTCCGCGTAGTGCCTAAATCGATGTCTGAAATGCATTGCCTCCATTTACAGTAGAGGAGCACTCAGTGTAGGGCCTTAAGTGACAAAAGACAAATAGGGCCTTAAATGACAAAAGACAAAGTTTCCTCAAGTCCCCAGAAAAGTTAATGCATTGATTTAGTATAGTTTAGAGAGGCCCAGTGGGACAAGCAGGCTGAAATGCAGATGTTCTTCCAAAGCTGCCTTGAATTGTTGTCAGCATCTGGGGAAAGGGTAAAATGACAGAAATCAGTGGGATGCTGCACTATCCAGATCAAAACCACATGAAAGCAGGAGACTATTTTTCAAAGAGGGAAATTCCAGAAGGGAAATGGGGTATCTGTAGCTGACATCACTCCCCATCAGACCAAACTGACGAGTGGGAGAAGATATCAGCACCGACTTAAGCATCCCTGCTGCCTGATACACAACCAACCAAATCAGCAGCTCAGAGCCCTCAAAAAGGAACCAGTTGTCTGATCCTATTGCATGGAGAAGATCAATGATAGGATATAACAGTGCTTGGGGAAGCACAGTAGCTCTGCCAGCCAAGCACAGCCTAAGGGAGCCATCTACCAACCCTTACAGCTCCTCCAGAATCCTCCCACAGACTTCTACTACCACAAAATCTGGGAAGGCTTGAGTTCATTTTCTTTTTAATATTTTTTTTTCCCTAACATTCATAATTTTCCAGGGCACAACTTTGTCACACATTTTCCCAGCATCTGTTTCTCAGAGTGCTCTAAGAGTGAGACAGAGGTTCTTTCTGACCCCACACCACGCTTCCTCAGGCACAGAGGGACAGTTTGGCCTCCTGGAAGTTTCTATTTGCAGGGACTTGGGGAAGAGACAAGGGGCCTTCAGAAGAATTGTTATATTGCAGATGAAGAGACTTGGAGAATTTGGGAGCAGGCTAAGTGGCATTTCTTTCTCCTCTTTTTGGCTTCCTGTTGCATCACTAGACCGATAACACAGATAATATAATCATTTGCAGAGACATGGCAAGTCAAAGCAGAGACATGATGGGTCAGATGCAGCCTTCAATTTAGGTCCAGATCATCTGTCTTGACGTCTAACAGGAGCATAGATAACATAAAAGTTCAAGAAAACAATTCAGATTTCTTTACTACAAGGATGGCCTGATTATGAAGGCATGCACTTTTAACTGATGCAGTAATTTAGGACTGAAAAATTCTGTAGGCACTAATATACAAGATTTGCACAGCTAGGACCACGGTCACAGTCAGACACAACTAGCTGTAGGCCCTTTTGCATACTGGGGCCTACAACACCAGCTCTCTAGCGGAGCTAAGAAAAGCTCTAAATCTATCCCCATCTTAGTATTTTGGGGTCTCCATAGATAGAGATCATAGAAGATCACTTGCATTTGGCCTCCTGTCACTCTCTACCTTGTTATAATGTGGAGACCTTCACATTTCTTCACTCTAGGCCTGTGTAAACTGTGAGTGCTTTGGATAGGAATTATATGTACAGCACCTGGCACAGCAGAGCCCTGGAGCTCGTAGCTTCCAGGCTATTCAGAAATAGCTCCATGCTGGGTTCCCTTGCAAAACCGATCTTGGACCAGGCTGACCACCATCAGGTTCATGGAAGACTCAGAGCCAGCTCTGATCCTGCGGTGAAAGGCACTCAGTCTGCCATAACTCTTAACCCAGACTGAACGGATCTTTGGCAATTGCAGGTCTGAATGTTTGCACTGTTCAACCCTGACTCATCCCACAGAACAAGAAGAGCAGCAGGAGGAGAACCCACAAGCCCTGATGGTGGAATAAAGTTTCAAGTTAAAAGGAATAAAGGCTTGTGGAAATCCCTAAGAGCCTAACCACACTATCTTCAGCCTCCTACTTTTTAATTGTGTCAAGTCTGGATGGAAGAGACAGACACCACTGTTGTCACCCAAAAGAGATGTCAGGTTTTATTTAGACTGATTTTAATATACTCCTGATCCAAGGCTTTTTGTGCCTTATATTTCACTTAGAAGGAATATAAATCTCCTGTTTGTCTCTGTGCGGTATGGTGAAACAAACTATTTTAAGGATTATGGGACAAAGCAGAATGACCACTTTGAAAGCATTAATACTCCTGGTAAATATCTACATTTGTATGAGGGGAAAAAAGGCCAAGTAGAGATAGATAACTTGGATGAGTCATAAAGCTCCATAACAGAAAGAGGAGTTTGCATTGAAGTTGAACTATTAAATCCAGCAAAACTGTCCATGCACACACAGCAGGGGCCAAGGGTGGAGGGGTAGGGAGGAGGGCTGGGGGGCGGGGAAGCTTTTAAAGCAGTGCTTAGTCAATCCGTAAGGATTAGAGCACTCTTTTTTTATACTCTCAAGTGTGGACCAACCACAAGCATGGCCTACAGGGAGTTCCTACTTAAAAATGTCCAATGATCAACTAAATCCTGGATATTCTCAGCAAATTCCAAAAAAAAAAAAATAAAAATCCTTATTTAAAAAAAAAAAAATCCTCTTTAATATAGGTTGTAGAAGATGCACAGGAACAGGGTGTGATGCCAGAGGCACTTGATGTGTGCAGTCAGACATGGACCACTACAGCTTACCTCTGATTTACAGCTAACACTTCCTGACCTGTGCCTGTACAACATGTTGCCTATGACCACAGGTTATGGAATTGGGTCTTATGTCATATATTAGCTTCTCCAACTTCTGGGTGTTCACATTCAGGGTAAAGTTTGGATTCATACTGTGTAACAGTCTAGACATCAAGCAGGATTATGCCATACTTCTATGCATCACAGCTTCTTCAACAACAGATCTGCAGAAGGAAATCTCCAAGAATAATATATTTAGGAAAAATATTTTCATATAAAAAATGTGAAAGGAATATATTCCCAGTTATCAGGTAGTTGCAGAAAACTGTACTGGAAGGAACATGAAGATTTGCAACATCCCTCTTCTGCAAAGATTCTAAGTATCTAAGCCATGTCTGATAAATCATCAATAAAATTAGTCTTAAAAGCTTTCATTTTAGGAGATTCCATAGCCTCCTTCAGACATTGGAAACTCCAATATGGCCAATGTTTTATCTCCTAGTGCCTCATCTAGATCTTCCTTTCTGTAATGTAACCCTGACTTCTTGCCATGGTCATTGTGGATAGGGAAAAGAGGAAGAAGTGATGATAACCTTAACACAATAGAAAAGTTAGCTTTTCCATCAGAAATTGGCATAGCAGGATTTTCTGTTGTGGAATTGTGCCCATTTACAATCTAAAGAGAAAGTCTTAGAAAACTTTATTCCACCAAAAAATTCTAGAGTTGAATTTAGCCCATATATAATTGGTCTTCAGCTCTAGCTGCATTTCTCGTAGGCTTTTCTGTCCCTGGAGCCCTTTAGCCAGAATTCTTTTGTGTTTGTTAAATTGACTCATCCACAGGGAACGAAAGTTCAAATTACAAATACAAAGGATTTTGTGAGCAGGAACCAGCTCCAAAAAGCCCACAGAATTAAAATGTGAGTTGCTTGCAAAATGTCAGACTCCGTGAGGTTCACCCACTTCTAACAAGTCATATTCCTCTTGCTATGCTCCTGCACAAGCATTGAGTGAAGTTCCTGGAAGCAGAGCATATCTCCTGGGTAGTACAGTTTCCTCAGTGTTGGAGGGATATCTGGCTGGTTTTTTGAATTTTCCCTGTCTGTGTGTATTCAGGGGCGTATCACCCTCTGTCTCATCTTTGGTTATAGTCCTAATTCTATGTCCCTCAGCTTTGCTCTTTTTTTTAAAAATTCCTTCCCATATTTACATGAAAAGGGATTAAAACCTGTTGTGTAGTCATTCCCGACTTTCAAGGGGAAATGTCACTTGATTGATCATCTAGTTAGAACACTACAGGCCTGCAGATGATATGTCTCCTGAAAGGATAGGAAATGGGACAGGATTATGGACCACTTCTGTAGATAATCAATGCCTTTGCTTTAATGGGTTTCAAATAGAAGTTTTCAGTACATGCACGCCTAACAAACAAGTCAACTATCTGTGCCATTAAGGGCCATTAAAGACTTTCTGTTAACAGCTGCAGAGAAGCTGTTCATTTGCAGGGCATCACACATTTAGAAGGACAATAGAAGTGTTCTTGCTCTTACCCTTGTTCATGTTGAGGTCTCACAAATAGTGCTCACCACAAGCACCAAAAGCTTGTGCTTGTCCAATCATTGCTGCAGTTATCAGCTTCAGCAAAGAGACAGGGTACTGAATGGACTAACTGAATTGTCTGACTATGACTGTGTTGCCTTCGGTACATGCTCCAAGGAATAAGAAAACTGAGCATCAAAGAGCAATCTGAAACAATGCTGTGCAGAACAAACCTCTTCTAGAGCTTACATGATGCAGCCACCCTGTGGCACACTAAAACCAGACCCTTACTCAGAACACATCCATATTTTTGGCACAGAGTCAGATCCTGGGATGAGTTTTAGCCCTTGGATAGTGCCTGTGTTTCTTCTCAAAACAACCTGGAGAAGGGTGTGAGTGGATGTGAATGCACTGCTGACATTTGGGGAGATGTAACTTGTGCACATCATCTGAGATGGGTTAGGCCAACAGACTAGATATTTCCCTTCATTCCTAGATGAAATGGGAATACCCTTGGAGATAAGGTAAGAGAGAAATTTGCATCACTGCAATCTGTGGTCTAGAAGGCACTCAGACATCTCCACATCCTCCAAAACCTTTCATCTAAGACAGTAGAGTCAATTCTAACAAACAAATAAATAAATAAATAATAATAATGAAATAAATGGAGGCATCTCAGTCCAAATGCAAAAGAGAATATTGCTGTGTGCTATCTCACTGGTTGGTACTATCAGTGAATGATTTGACTTGACAGGTCACCCTCTAATAACCTGCTCTCCCATGGCTCTCCAAAAACCATATGTTAAGTGGGAACAACTTCTGGGCCAGTGCCCCTTTAACTTAAGAAATCTCCGTTGCTTGATTCCTTGCCATGAAACGGAGTTAAATTGGGACCCATGCTGGGGAGCTGCCTAATCAGATCTCTAATAAGGAAGAACTGACCTTGAACCATGTTCCTATTGTGCTGGAACTGCTGTGGCATTGAGAGAGGTAAAATACCCTTTCACTACCTCCACACCTGTCTCTGAGATCTCATGGTAGGAGGTCTTCTGGTTTCAGGGGGTTCCTGGCATGATCACAAATGCTGGCAGAGATGCACATTGTGAAGTCACCCTTGAGTAACGTGCTAAGGACCCCTGAAGGGACACTTGCTCCTTGGTGACTCTCTTTGACATTAGTTAAGAAGGAGGAAATGATAGATTATTAACTGTGGAATTCCATGAACCAGAGGTCAGTTGTGGTTCAGGCCTTGGCGGGCTCTGTATATCATAGGACCAGCTTTCTCGCTTGCTTGCTCACTTCTGATGTACATGTTTACTATTGAAACAAATTATGGTGGTTGAACCTTGACCCTTCATTATCCAATGTCTGAATCAGGATCTTGAGGAAAAATCATTAGGACAGTAAAGTCCCTGAAGTCTCCTACCATCCTTAGCTAAAATTATCAAAGGGAGACATTTAAAGGAGGTTAAATTTGTGATATGGCTGCTCTCCGTGTTAACTACAAAGACCTAAAATCTCTTCAGAGGGTCTCTGAGCTACAGAAATATTCAGGAAAAGCATCATTAAATGCTTGCCCTGCTTTTATATTCTTTCTTAGGCATCTGTTATGGGCCACTGGTAGAGAGAAGACATTAAGTGAGGTGGACCATCGGTCTGACCAGTCCAGCGTTGTTCTTATGATCACTGAAGAATGGAATGAGAATTTCCAAATAAGCTTTCAAACAACCATTGGGAACCAGACTCCAACTGCTTCCAGTAGCTGTTGTTCCGCTGTGCTGGATGTGCTTCGCTGGTTAGAACAAATGCTGGCTGGCTGGCACCCTGAAAATCCTCCACAGACCTTCTGATCCCTGGGCTGATGTGTGAAGTGATATGATTAGCAAACATGTACATTAGATCATGCTCTGATATCTTTTAGACATAGAGAAAAAACCCCCCAAACCCACATTTCTCACAATCAGAAAGGAAGGGGGAAAGATCAAGGGAAAATAAGGCAAGAAAAGGCATTTCATGTGAAAGTCCAATAATAGGAATGTTCCCGACAGCTCATTTGCAGGGCTTTGGTCACACTGATCCTGTATTTCTCTCTTCAGACTTCTTCGTAGCCTTAGAGAATTTATTGGAAAGTATTGTTTCCTGAAATTCCTTTCCTGGTATTCACCCTAAATTAGCTCTTTTCTTAATTGTCTCCCATTATTTTTTTCCCTTTCTCTCAATCCTGGTCCACTTCTTCACTGCTGCCAATTCTTGCAATAGTACCGTAAGTCTTGCAATATTTAGTATTTTACTGTAATCCCCAGCATCTGGAAGCAAGTGGTTGTGCAAGGATTCCAGCTTTCATTAAAGAAGTCTTTAGCCCTAGGAGTCGCTTAGGAAAGCTTGAAAATATAACCTGAGTGTACTGTAAAGACAAAAGAAAAGAAAAAAAAGAAGAAATACAAAATCACAGAAAAGGCCAAACTACAAGGAAATGTATACATGAGAGTGAAAATAAAGATGGCATTAATTTCAGGGTAAAGAGTAATTAAAAAATTTGACTATTTGAGACTGATGATATTGGTGTTTGAAACCAAGCCTGTAGGATAAATATATATTCCATTACACAACAGCTGAGTACACAACAAGGAGAAATGATACTGTTTTCCACATTCACTGAGGACAGGAGGAAATGTCACCAGTCTAAATTGCATTAGACAGTTGAGATATAAGAAAAAACATCTAGTAAACATAAGCAAAGTTAAAAAATTGTACACTGGCTTGAGAGAGAGTGGACTTCCCTTCTCAGGAGATCTTTAAGAGTTGGTAGATAACACATCTATCAGTAATGGATTTGGGAGAACCTTGGTGGAGCAAGCTAGGAGCTGAGGAGAGATGGGAGAGAAATGGCAGCATGAGCTCTGAAGGCCACTACCAGACCTCTGCACTAGGACTTTTTCCTCTCCTCTAGTCCAGCTTTTTTTTACATAGCTCTTTAACTTTACCCTCAACATGATGAGCAGCTGGAGAGAGGGAAGTGAGGTAATGTGGTTGGAGTGATATATTTATCTTCCAGACTCCTTGTACGGACAAAGTCACATAGCTTGAAGCCTTTATTGCTCACTACTAATAATGGCAATGATCCCTGAGCTTTTTGAAACCTAACAGAAAATACATTCAATAGGGAAAGTAGTATCTTCATCTAGTTTCAGGGCAGGGCCTTAAGTCAGCATGTAGGTTTATAAAGGCTTGAAAGATTGAATGGGGTCCTGTCTTATTCTGAGAACATCCAGAAGAAGGTTTTCAGTAGGGAAGGAGGTAGGTACCTACAGTCCATGTACAGAAAGGTTACTGCTGATGTTTAACTTTTTCTGGAAAACTAAGAATTAGGAGATGTGGTAGGGAGGGTCTGTCAGACCAGTGAATCTACCTCCCCCTCCCTTTTTTTTTTTTTCAGGACCCTGCATCATACAAGTCATTTATAACTAACACAGGTTGCTTGCCCTTCACTCTGGCCCAGCACAGAAGCTTTCCAGGATCTTGCATCACTAGCACTTTAACTGTCTGATTTCCAGTCTGACTTCTATCTGTGGCCACTTTCCCACCCCTTTGTTCCTGTGCCAACACTGGCCTTCAGCTTTAATAGCTGTCTCCCCACTTTGGTGTATTACTCCCAGATGTATTTCTAGTCACTAGTTACATCCCTTCTTAGCGGTTATTTGCTAAGCTAACTAGGCCAAGCAACTCTAGATCCCTCTCATCACACCCATTCTCTGCTCCCTGATTACCGTAGCAGCCTTTTTCTGCACCAGCTTCAGTAACAGTCTCATAGGCATTAGTTATCTTGCTGCAGACCTCAGGTCTTTGCTTACCCCTTTGAATTGGGCTATATCTTTCCTCTCACCACAGTGGGAGCAGCTAGGTACTCATCAAATCTCAAAAAGGATATTGTATAAGTCCTAAACAACAACAAACTTCACAGGTCAAATGTGGGGCTGCAAAGCCTGTCATCTTGACAGTGACTTTCACTTAAATGGGGCCCTCAAGTGATTGGGCCAACAAGTTGGTTTTCAACAGTATTTTAGCATAGGAGTAATCAAACCCCAAGGAAACAGTCCTCTCTCGCTAGCTTTCACAGGAGCCTGGATGACCAGGTGCAACTAGACACTGAATTCAGGAGCTACCAAACCATGAGATAAACTCTGACTTAAATCACAATAGAGAGTCAGATCCCCAAACTGGCATTGAACATGACTGCTGCTTAGTAAAACTCTACTGAAACCTGGCAGAAAAAAAAAGCCAGCTGCAGTTGTTGCAGTGGTTTATAATTGACTCTGGAGGGGACTAGCATCTTGGAAGTTCACAAAAGGCTTCATTTGTTTCCGAGTCTATTTGGTAAGATCAAAAAAAGATGAAGTAAGCAATAAGTAAAAGATTGTACCAGCATGTGCTACAGACACTGACTTAACTGAACTTAAGTTTGTGTTCAATTCAGTAAAACTGAGTCCTGATCTACATTTAAGACTCCTTAGGGATATTGTAGTTAAAAATAATAAATGAAGACGTGTTAAAAATGTGGACAAAGTTCTCCTGTATCTTGTAATCCCTAGCTTCTGATTGACACAGCAGGCATTTTGTTATTAATTTATATACTCTGCGTTCCCATAAAAGACAATGGCCACAGAGAAAACTCAACAACAATGATGACAACCCCATAAAATTTGGAGAGAAGATGGGATTGTGCTATTCTGCTTGCAGGGATTAGAGGGTAAGGGAATTCTCTGGCATTGACTTCATGCCAAGTAGTTCAGGACCTTTTTATCCACCTCATTGGATTATCCACAGGAAGTCTTCTGACTCATTAACTCCATTGAGAAGGTCAAATAGGATTTTCAGCAACCTTAACCTCTCCTCAGCAAGTGGTTGTACGCTGCAGAGATCGCCTTGATTTCTGTCGCAGTGCAACAATTTCTGAAAAGACATTGTGGAAAGATTTCTGGTTTTGCTTTATTTTGTGAGTGATTAGCATAAAATGGTCACTGAATATGAGGACACAGAGGCCTGTGGATTTTTATCCTTTTTTCAGGGATATTTTAGGTCTGTGATGGGTTTCTCAATTTGAATTCTGATATGAATTTTTCTAGCATGGGTACTGTCAGGAGCATAGGAAACATGACTAAGATACATTCATAAATTTGTAGAGAAAGGCGGGAGAGATCAGATTAAGAGAAGCACCTCAAAGAGTGAAGGAACCCCTTAGATCTGAGTAGGTCTAATTAATTTCTTTCATTTAATGAAAATCATTTATCTTGAAGGTGTAAGCTTCTGATCTACACCTAGAGGTAATATGACAGTACTCTTGTTGACTGCTGTGGAGATAGGACCATAATCTAAAAAAAATGGAGATGTGCACCCAGGCTACGGCTAAGAAAGTAGTCTGCCAAGGTGTGCATGTCTTTGAGTGGTTGAGATCTGTAGAACCTCAGGAGTCCAAGGACACTGCAGCAGGATCTACAAAAGGAGAAGAAGCAGGCACTGGAAATGGAGATCTTACCCATTTGAGCGGTGCCAGACTGTGGACCAGTAAGGAAATGTCATTAACCCAACTGCTGCACATGCAGCTCGGCTGCCTCACTGACCAGTCATGGCAGCTTTCTGCTAGGTGACTTGGTACTTCTGAACCACCTGTCAAGGGTAGGTTCAAACCTCTGTCTGGGTCTTTGGACAAGCTTCCTACAGAATATTGTTGTGCATGAAGGGGTTTTATGGGAGGTCTGACTGTCCCGCTGTGGACAGTCCCTGCCCTATGCTGTCCTATGAGATATGACCAAGCACTGACTGGGAGATGCTGGCCCAAACCCAGGATAGGCAGCAGACAAAAACTTCACAGTATGTCTCACTGCTGGCCATTATGTCAGCCAGCACTCAGGGCCTATTTTGTTTATGAGTGTGGCTGTAGCCCATGTGTGGGGACCAGAAAGACACACGTCCATTCCCCGACACATTTCTATACAGCTAAACGAACAGAGCATGAGCATTTTGACTCAGTAACATCTTAAGCAGCTGTGGTTTGTTACTTGTTTCTGCGCTGTCTGGTTTGCGTTCGCACCTTGGGAACTAGTGCCTATTTGCTGGTTCAGATCAGACCGGAGAGCTTAAGGTCTGCTATCACTTAAACAGATGTTTTGGTATCAGATTCCGACTAAGCTTAAAAAAAAACCATGGGAATTCGGTATGGATTTTATGGTACTTCTGTGCTGTGGAAATCACCTTCTTAGTGTTGTACTGCAACATAAGGGACAGTTCACAGAATGCCCTTTGAACACAGATGACCCTAAAAGATTTTCATTTAAGGGAGCTCGGGAATTGCTTCAGCTCTGCTTTCAGCTAGGTCCTTTACAAACTGTGTTCAGTAGTGGCTTATACATAGAGAGACGTTCATGTAGTGAGTGTCTGCTTAGCAAAGGCAAAAAAAATTTCCTAAGACCTATGGGATATAAGCACAGAAGCAGCAAAGAAAAAGATGGTGCTTTACCTTAGAAAAGAGCAGCGATCACTCTGGTATAGAAACACCGATCTAGTTATGGTGATGGTTTAGAGGAGAAGTGAGGAAGCGAGTGAGCATGCTAAAAACACTATTAAAGCAATTCAGCTACAAAAAAACCCCTCCAACCTTCAAAGTGAAAGACCTGTTCAGCATATCCAAAAGAAGGTGGGAAGGGATGTTGTGCATCATATGAGGAAAATACAGGCAAGAAAATATTCTGTAACCTAGAAGGAAAAGGTAGGAGGAGAAGCAAAACAGGGCAGCTGAGATGGGAAAACTCAGATGCAAAGTGAGAGTGGTTTGCTGTGGGAGCTCTTTTCCACAGGACAGGGATGGAGTCTTTCTTATTAACAGCTCATTGAATCTTGATGTCTTTTTGCAGAAGATAACTGTGCACTAGTTATAAAGATTTATGCAGGGGTATTGGGGCAAGATTGAGAGATTCTGAAAACAAAGGTCCAACTAAGTGATGAAATTGATTTTTTTTTTTAACTTATTTCTAAGACTTTTAGTCTGTACATAGCACTGGAAGGTACCAAATGCTGCATTGCAGAAATGCTTGAACGTCACGCAAGAATTAACCAGAGTCCAAAGGAGTCAGACATGTGCTTGTCTCTGGGGGAAGAGATACTGGAGGCAGGAAAAGGTGCCTCTTTGCATATTCCCTCTTCTCATATTGAGGGATTTATTTATCACTCCCTAGAGGCTTAGGCTGTCCTTTTATACACCAAAATGTGAATCTGGAAAATTCAGACAATGCAAAAGTTGCAGGAAAATGATGGATGGGAAACATGCCCCAGAGTACAGCTGCAAAAAATAGGCTGGAGATGCAAGAGCAGCTTTGCTGTGTGAGAGGAGCCATATCTCTAGCACAGTGCCCTGTCTTGGGCCAAGAACCTGGGTCTAGGATGGGTTCATGCAAACGTATGGACATGCCTCAGGGACTTTGCAGGGGGCTGCAGCAACCTCAAGTTGGTATGCCCAGAAGAAAGTCACTGCATGGTGGGCACATCTTCACAGGAGATCTCTGTGGTAGCTGTCACACTGTAAATCTGCACTAACTCAGTAGTGCCCTATGCACAGAACTGAAAAAAAAACTAGACCAAAATGTGCTCAGTGAAGGCCTGCATCCAGCAGCATGTCTCGGGACCCCACTTTTAGAGGAAAAAAAAAAAATCAATAAAAGTCTCTGTTGGTTTTTTGCATAACAAACCGGGGAAATCTATGGCTTGAGCTGGAAGAAAAGGACAAAACCTGCTGCAGATAGAGAGCTGATGTCAGCTGTCATCCTCCTTTAGAAAAGCCCAGGACAATGGCCCTGAATTAGGACAAGCCTGAAAGACATCCCGGTACTGGGAGCTTGGGTGTCCTGCCTGAAAGGGTGGGAGGGCCAGTCATTATCTGCAAAGTGAGGTCCCCTTTGTTAACCCTGTCACCACTCCTCCACCCACACTGCTTGGGCCTGTATTCCTGGTGGGCAAGAAAACAAAACCCGCTCCCATTGCATTGGGAGGAGAGCAAGGCAAGAAAAGAAAGAAGAGGGAGGGCTGGGAGAGAGGGGGAGTGAGAGAAACTCATCTTGAATGCGCTATCAGATAAGAACTGTTGAAATAAGCCTTTTTTTCTTTTTTTTTTTTTTTTTCTATTTCCATAGCTCCCTCTGCAAGCAGTAGCAATAGGAGGAAATAGATAATTAAAGGGCCTTTTAAAATGGCCCCACTGTTGTCGCAGGGCTGAGAAGGTACGCTGGCAGGACAAGTGAAATACCCGGCGAAGCAGACCTTTATCTCTTCCTAATGACTCAAAATGAAAAGGGTTTTTTTCCCCAGGCCCTGGGCTCAGCCTCCTACCCTGGGAAGATTTCATTCTCAAGGCCAGGAGAATAAGTCCTCTTGTCCACTTGCAGGCTGTGGATAAATGGACAGCACTGTTGTGGCTGGGTTTTGTGCCTCCACCGCCCCAAATGTCCTGGGCTGCTAATGAAAGGGGAGAAACTGGAGGAATTGATCTCAGACATGGACATTTCCTCCTTTTACCTGTCCCTCCCTCCCCACCCTGTCTTCTGAAGTTTTCTCTCGTTTTTTTGTTCTTCAGGATACAAAGGCATCTCAATCTTTCATCCTTTCTGCCCCCCCTTCCTCCTGAAGCATCTTGCTGCGGGTTTATCCCAGGTGCTCCCAAATCCCAACTGACCTTGGGGTAGCTGAAGTAGGATGAACCCAGCCCTACATTGATACAGATTTTCGTCTCATTACTTGGCTCAGGTCATCAGAAACATTTCTGTCCATGTCACCAGTTCCCTCCTGCGCTCTGGGCAAGTCCTTCTCCTCATTGATACCCCGTGCCTCAGTTTCCCTATTCATAGATAGGACGATGTCCTCTTTCCTGACCACCAAGGAGTGCTTTGATCCAACAAGACAGAGGCAATGAGTAAAATCTTCCATTTGAGCCTGCTGAGAGCAGAGACCTGGGAAGCAGATGAGCTACTCCCACCAACAGAGGCAACCAGCTGCTAGGCAGCCAATAGCTCTATCCCCAGGTGATCTCCATGAAGGAGATGTCACCAGTACTACAGCATGGTGAACAGTGCTGGCTCTGTGGTGCAAAGCTCCACACACCTATAAGTAGATGGATTTTGCCTGCAAAAGTCTAGATTTATAGTCTAAATGAAACAACAAGTCACCTAACTATTTATGAAAGCATGAATATTTTTTGTCTTCCTATTCACAAAAGCAGCGTTTCTTGCTCTTGGTTTGTTTTTTGTTTTGGTTTATTTTACTGAATTTTTGAAGGAGGACTAGCAGCCAGATTGTCCTGCATTGCACTACTGCCCAATGGCCAGGGGAAGAAAAGATGGTAGATAAAGTTCTTCGCTGGCTGGCCAAGAACATTTTATAGTGTTATAAATTCTTTGCTGCTGCGGTTCCACTTACTAGTAGTTTACTTCAGCACAGGAACTGGTCAGGAGCTCATCTCTGAAAGTGTCTGCCAGCTTCACAGAAATGTGAAAGTGAATTGTTTGCAATCTTTATTGCTGGCTGTTCTCTGGTGCTCTGCATCAGATCCTGCAACAGCCTGACAGACACAGGTTAAGGAACACTGTGCCGGGCTTTCCTTGCTAGGCTTGAGCTGAACATTGTCCTGAAGTCCATACCATCTGCAAACACTGATACCTCATTCCAGGATATGTGCCAGGCAGACAACAGGCTTCATTTTCGCTCACCCCACTTTTCCCTGCTATATTTTTGAAACTTCCCCCAGTGTTTGTGCCTCATACAAGAGCCCGTGTTGCTGTGCTCTCCCAGCCTGTAATGCACTTGCTTTCCCAGAAAATCCTGCTAGGGAAATTATTAGGGACTCTTTTTCTGTTCTCATCCCATCTCTGTAAGTCTCTGCATAACTTTCCCTCTCTGTTTGCCTCCAGTTTCTGATCTGGCATGGGGTAAAATGAGAGTCTTTTTAGTTCAGACTACCTGAACAAAAAGGGTGTTAGTCTCACGAAAACTCAACCTTTGCTTGATACTGCCTCTGATGCTCTTACAAAGTCCCAGCAGATCCCAGGGGCAATGTGCAGTACCCCTCCTTGCCCCAAGGTCAATCCAGTGAGCGAGGCTAACACTGTGCAGGAGTGCATCCGTGTCTTGCTAATCAAGGGGAAGCCTCTTCCCTGCAAGTAAAGAGAGTGAGACAGACAGTGGGAAGGAGAACAGGCAGAGGATGGGAAAAAAACTCCTTAATCTTGCCAAACATTTGAAGTAGAGGAGGGAAAGGATGAAGAGAATAAAAGGGCAGTGTTGTCTGAGACACTAATTAATGTAAAAACACAATTTGCTTGGGCTAAGACAGATCTTTTTACTGAGTGGAGACAGTTTTTATCTGCCCTTTGCAGCTCTGGCTATTCTTCCTCTTGGCATCTGGTCACCTGTTTAGCACAGTGGTGCACACGCACCCCCTGGGCAGCACAGGCAGAGTCCAGCCTGTTGAAGTGTTGATTACTCTGTTCATAATGTTCAACAGTTTCCTGGTGCCTTCAGAAATCCCTTGCACAGCAGTGCTTAGTTTGCTAGCGCATCATCTGAAAAAAGGAAAGGCAGAGAGACACAGTAGTTTTGACTTTGGACTCTTGATTTTGTACTCGGTGCCCTGAATGCCAGGAGGGCGTAAGTTGAGGATCAGCTTCCAAATGAAGGAAGAGATAATATTCAGGTTATTTTTTTTTTTTAATGGTGGGATTCAGTTGTCCAAGCAGAGCGTTAACACCACAAGGGTACAGATCTGCACATCGTGTATGTTGGTCCCATGCAAATCTGCCAGATAATCCAGAGCATCGAAAACTAGACACCTTCTTTAGACTTCTGTGTTCAAGGATGTGTCTCTAGGTGATGAATCACCACCTCAAATTTCCTTTTTTCTCCCTTAAAACTGAAGGGATCCCAAAGACTCTCAGAAGACTCTTCTGATCTCCCCGGGGTTACTTTAACCACAGCCCAGGGGTTACTTTCAGCTTTGATGGACAGAATAACATCAAACAGCTTATGTGTATCTAAAACACATTTCTCACTACAGTCTCAGAGCTAGGTCTTTATGGAGGTTGGTTGAGAATGGATTCTTCTCTATTACTAGTGAGCCCCTTGTGCCTCCTGGATCATGAATGAAGGTCTTGTGTTTTACAACTTTTGTCAGGCCCAGGTATAAAATTAAAACTTCAAAATCTGACAGTCCATATCTATTTGTCATGGAGCACAGTTGCAAAACACTGTCTGGAGATATCTGTTTTACAGATTATCATTTTTCTCTTGCTAACCTCCCTACGTTCAGCTCAAACTAAGTTACTTGTGTCTCTCTTCTCCTTGCATGACAGTCCTTTTGCCGTGTCTCCCTTTACTAATGCACCTCCTGGCAAGGACCAGCCATCTTCTTTCTCTCTACCATTTCTACTTAAACTCAGAAGAGCTGTTCTCAGCTCGCATTTGTCTTTGAGGTTTATGGCTCCTGTTTCACACTAGAAAGAGGGTGCACTTCAGGATGCACCTGCAAGCTCCTCAATGTCCGTACAGTTATTCCAGCTGTTCTAGCAGAAGGAGTCTGCTCTACCTTCAAATCTTCTCCTTCCTATGTGAGTGACATATGTGATAGACATATTGCCTTGCAGAAAGTCTGGGGTCTTCTGGACAGTGCAGCAAGCCAAAACTGGAGTTTCCAGCAGTTCTTCTGAGCCTGGACCACTGTGTGATGCAGGGAAAGCCACTACATCCCATTTCATCTCTGCCCACACCATCTGCTCTGTTTATTCATCTTTATTTAATCCCAATTGCAGGTTGTGATTCACATTGAGATGCTGGTTGTGGTGGGAGACTCAGACTTGCCATTACCATTAAAACAGGTGGTAACTGATATGCCTTATATACTGTGATGTACTGTGTAAGCAGGAAAAACAAACAGTCCATGGGGAATCTCCATGTTGTATGAAAAACTGAACCAGACTCTCAAATTCTGTAGGTTCTCTACATGGCTCTCTACTTGTTTGGAGCACAGCAAACATAATAGCCACAACAGCAAATAAATTGTCTTCTGCAGGGCTAGACAAGGTCAGGAATATTTTAGTGAAATATTCTTTTCAGTCTTATTTTAACTGCAATCAAAATGACTAAAAATAAGTGGGATGACATCCGCACCATTTTTATTTAGATCTGAATTATTGAAACACATGGATAAAAGTTCTGTGTTTTATTTTCTTTCATGTGGAATTTACTCTGCCTTCCAAACACAAAAAAAATGCGTGTGTGTGTGTGCATGTGTCTGAATATGCAACAGTCATATTTATATTCTGTGTTTTAGTTATTAAAAACAAAGTTTCAGTCGAAACAAAACATGTGCTGGACCAGCCAGTAATTGTTATTTATTTAGCCAGATGTCACCTCTTGGCGAATAGCTATGCACTTTGGGTTTTAGTCATAAAAAATAATACATTAAAACTGTGGAATGTTCCCCAAAGTGGAAATTCAGGATAGACAGACATTGCTGAGGAAGGGAGGACATGGAGGCTACTCAAGCCCTGCGCCCCTCCCTATCCACACTGCTTCACTCGCGCCTTGCTTGCTGGCTTTGTTTCGGACCACCCCAACTTGTTCCCTCAGAGACATGGTTGTGGGGATAACTCAATCCTCTGACCCCACCCCGTAGCCTGGAAGGGTGAGATTGCACCCAGCTGGGCTCTGGTCACACCACGCACTGTCCCAAACCTAGCCTAGAAGGCTTTGCATCTTCAAACAGGCTTACAACACATAAACTCATGCTATAAATGTATTGTCTTGAGGTATTGCAGCAGAGTCCACATAATTTCAGACACTTTGAATGGAAAAAAACACAGAAAATATGAGACTCAGACGGGGGAACTAAGAGGAGAGTGAGGTCCAGCTGCTACATGATGGAGATATGGCCAAACTTGTTTTAGAGAGGACCAGACCTAAGCAGCACAGAGGTCAACCTGCCTGTGCCCCTTGATCCCTGGTCCTCTCTTGTTTTTCTCTGCACTGATACCTTGAATTCCTCCCTAGGTCTGTTTTGAATATACAATGTTTTTGAAATTCTACATCAAAAGATAAATAATTCACCTGGCTAATGGAAGGAAGGAAAGAGAAGTTGCTTCTCCCTTTTTTGTGTGCCCAAGGTCAACTCAGTCATCTCTGGGGCAAGCCAGAGGGAGCTGGATCTATCTTTTGGGATTTTGGGGCCATACTCGGCAGCAGCTGAATCCAACTTATCACCTTGACTGTCTGCAGCAAAGACAAGCTTTGCAAATTATTTTGTTGATGGTGGCAACTGGCTTTGAGTTCAACTAGACGAGGAGGAGGGGGTAGCAATTTATAAGGAAATATGGGACAAAGCTGTAAGCTTAGCTGCTCTTCCTCCTGCTGCGGGTTGGAAGGGAGGGAAGCCAGGTGTAATTGCGCTGGAGTTCAAGCGAGGTTGGTCCTAGGCTTCAGTCAGCACCTGCTTTTCACGGGGATGACAGCCCCTCTGTTCCCAGCACAGAGGGAGCTCAATGAGAGCCTGTAGAGCCAGGCAGCCTGGCGCAGACCCAGGCTCCCGTGACACGATAAGCACTCTGTCTCTCTACTGCTCACAGACATCCAAGAGAGAGGGAGAGAAAAAGAGACGCAAACAGGCTGGGAGTTACATACCATGTGGAGAGGAAGCTTTTCCCCAGGGATTGATTGCAAGATTGCTTCTGTACCAAACACTTGGCCATCAAAAGCTGCCTCGCAGAATGTGTTAGCAATCGCAGTCATCCATGCAAGGAAGAATATGTGGATTTGCTACCGAGATGCACCTTTGAAAAAGGAGGTTAAAAAAAAGCAAGACCATCATGGCAGTTATGCATTACACCTGACCCTGGGCAGCTTGCCTCCAGGAGCCTGAAGGCGCCTATGGAGCTGGAAGCAGCAGAACTGTGGACAGAGAAGGAGCACGTGTGTGTGCCCTGTTTGAGGGTGGCTATTGTTTTACGGGAGGACAGATAGAGTTAAACAGCATGAACTGAATGCACCATCGCACATGACTAGCAGACCAAAAAGGTATTGCAAACCCCAGTCTATGTATCAAATCATAGAATCATTTAGGTTGGAAAAGACTTTTAAGATCATTGAGGCTAACCATAAACCTAACATTGTCAAGTCTCGCACTAAACCATGTCCCAAAGTATCATGTCTACACATGCCCTGCCTGTTGTTAGATATACCTGAAGCCTCACTAAGGACCTACATTTCTGTGGATGTACCCTAAAACACCCAAATCCTTGTAGAGCTCCTAAAAATTCTAACTCCCAAGAAAGCCCTGGTAGGATTCCCAGATTAATGTCTCAGCAGAATTTCAGATGAGGCTTCAGAGGAAAGATAAGATGCTCTAACAGTCAAAAAAATTGCAGTTTTTCCTGGTCCCATCTGCAGTATTATGGGAGCTCTGATGCTTACTAAACTCTCAAAAAGTTAGTGACCTTTCTTTTCTAGTTTAGTTCTCTGCCAATTAAATGAGCCAAAACAGAGGTTAAAAGAGTGCCAGAGGGAATGCAAGGGAAGGATGAGGACCATGTGGCAAGGAGCCTCTCTGCAGCTGTGAGCTGCTGGATCAGCTCAGACATCTCATAAAACCTCCTCCCCACAAAATGTCCTAGGCACACCTACATGGGCTTTCACACGTGTCCTAACCACAAAAATCCTCCCACTCTTTTTATACCTACAAAGCCTGTAGTTAGAGTACAAATTACTTTGACACCAGAATAACCCAACCATTGACCATTAGGATATCCTGGATGGGACTTTTACCACAACAGCTCCTGTCAAAGCTATTTCACTTTGAATAAAGTACTTCAGTATTCATTGCTGAAAGGATGGGGGCCCAGGCATCCAAGATGCTGTCGCAGTGAATGGGAGACCGAGTCCTGAGCTAGGTGTTGGGGCTCCCTGTTCAGTTTACAGGGAGAGCAGGCATCTGTTCTGCTGCAAATTATGTTAGTCTGCTACTGTGACATTAAAAAAAGCATCTAGGGGGAAGAGGGAGACGACGTCTGCGAAAGCAGAGCTGGAGGTTATACATGAACTTGGACAGGTCCCAAGGAATTTCACCAGCCTATTAAGGAAGCATTTACATCAACCACAAGTTGCTTAATGTTTACTATGTTAAATAATCCAAATTCCATGGAACTCTTTGTTCTTATGTGTTCAGGGAGAAAAAGTGATACCTATAAGCAGTGCTCTCCAAGCTTTAATAGCTTTGGCCCTGTGTACTTGCTGTGTTCTGGTGGCTTTTGTGCAGTTACCCAGCAGAGCATTACTCCTTGCAAAGCGTGCGTTCCTGGAGAGACAGGTCATGCTTCTGGGCTGCCAGACCACCGTGCCAGGACCCTTGTGGACCCATCGAGGTGAGAGTTAAGCCTCTTTGCCTGAGAAGTGATATTATCATCTCTTTTCTCAGAGAAACCCCATTATGCCTGAATAGAGCTGGAGCGGGAAGGATATAGGCAAAGAGACGATAATGATTCCTTTTTTGAAGCAACATAAAAGAGAGCGAGGACCTCAGCAAGAAACTTGAGGAGTTAAGAGGCAGCGCTGAGGTCTCAGTGGAGATGGGGTATTCTTCTTCCCTTTACCAGACCCTGGAGGTATTTTGGAGTGGTCAGAGCCAAGGGGGAATTAGTAACTGCCTGCCTGATAAAGGGATCATTGACTGTGGAAGGTGAGCATGGGGAGGAGGGTTTTCAAGTTAGATTTGGACCAGGGCCAATGGACTTAATCATCTTGGCTCCCAGGCTGCCTCCTGGTAGCTCCAATCCCGCCCTTGTTCACTCAGCCACTTTGGTATTGGTAAAACATGAGTGAGGTCAGCAGAAACCCTTGTGAATGGAGGGTTTTTTTCTGCTGCAGGCTGAAAAGAAGAGAGAGGGGGATTCAGACCTACAGATCTCAGCTGTAATGGCTGAGTTGGAAAGAAAGCAAGGCTTTTCCTGCCGGCCCAGCATGATGGGATTCAACCCATGAGGGTCCTTCATGCTCTTCTCTACTAGGCAGAATGCCCTGCAACAATGCTCCCATGGATAAAAAAAAACAAAACAGGAGTTTGGGTACTTGGCAGAATTAGCTGGCTTCAACAGCACCAGTGGCCTTTTCCTTCTCCTCTGTAGCATCCCACATCCAGTCCCTTCTGCAGTCCCACTTGTCGGAGTTACACAATACTCACATAGACTTGCCCCTGTGTTTCTCCAGCACTTGCACCATTATATCTATTGGAGATTTGTTACAGAGCCCAGACATGAGGCTCTGTATGGCTGTGCTGTCTACTAGCTGTCTGGTATTTCAGGCTGAGCTCTCAGTGTTACAGACCCATGGCTGCAGTGAGACCTTGCATGTTTGCAAAGTGATGGCAAACTAGGGTCTTCAGGTTCTTGTGCTTTTGGGTCTGACAAGGTTTTTCCTCTGTTTTTGTGGCAGAGCACATGACAGCCCTTGTGTTGTGGGATTCCAGATAAAATTTACAGCTGTAGTGTAAGTGGTTTCAGATTATTATCCAGTGACTCCACCAAGAAATCTTCACAAGGCAGACAATTACTGCAGAAACAGCTGCTGAACATGATGGAGAAGGTGGAGGGGAAATTCCAAAAAGAAGTTAAGACCTGCGTTGAGAGAGGAAAGAAAAGAAAGGCTTGGGGAGAAGACAGATGGCTGAGGAAAAGACAACAATCCTGCCTCTTGTATGATTTTCACAACTGGATACCATTTCACAAATCTCTTCTGTGTTCTTGGTTGTGGGTTTACAGTAAGTGGGGAGCTGGAGTTGCAAGACCTGAAGGCAGAAGCAAGGATGGTTCAGGGGACTTGGAGTTAATACTGGAGTAATGAATGTGTAGTGGTGGAGGTCTGGGGAACCTGTCTGCTGCTGCTAACAGTAAAGTATGCATCAGATCCAAAGATGATGTTGAAATTTTAACAGGTGGAAATTCTGATGGTTCCTCTTTGTGAAAGAGGTGTCTGGACTCAGAAGTGGAGACTACTGCAGTGAGAACAGCAGTAAATAAACTGCTATGCAGAATCTACCCCATGCTTAACCTCTGGATCTAGAACAGGTTGTCTTCTTCTGTCATGGAAGAGGAAAACTGAAATCAAGCCTATGTATGCTTACCTGCACTCTACCACTTTATTTCTGGACATCCCCAAATATAAACAAGCATCATCATTTGCATTTCGCAGTGAAGGAAATGAGCTATAGGAAAGGAAATCACCAGGCCATAAATGAAGCCAGGAACAAAATGCAGATTATATGGCTTTCTTTTCTTGAGAAGCTATGGATGAGTTTCTCCATTTGCCAATTAAGGTTTTCAAGGATTGCTCATCATAGCCCAGAGAAGTCACTCACTAATACCTGCTTCCAGCCCACAGCTTCTGTTCAGCAGCATTCAAAGTCTCTTTTCACCTGGTACTCTTGCAACACAAGGCTACCAAGAGCACTTAGGAATTACTGCATTTGTAAATAGTCATCTGTTCTGTTTTGTTTTCCCAGAGGGTTAAGTACTAATAAAAAGTTAATGGCACTTACAAAGAGTTTTCTGTGCAAAGGTATACTCATGAATGGACCCCTGCACCATACCAGCAGCAAATCTGGGCAACCCAGAGTCCCAGGGAGCAGTCCTCTGCCAGCCTTTCGAGCAGTTTAATGAGTAAAAAGTTGTCCACGCATCCAAAGCTGCACCAGAAATTAATTTCTTAGCCCTTTCCAAACAGCTGGAAGGATGCCTCAGGAAGAAGACTGCCTGACACTGATGGGAAGGGAACGAGAGCCACAGCCTTGCAGCAGGACCATCTTGGATGGAGATCTAACCTACTGCAGAACCGGCCTCCCAGCGCTGCACATCTGTCAGATTGTGCCCCTTCCCTCCCATGGGGTTACTTTGAGTGCCAGAGAGAACTGTTCCAGCTAGGGAAGCAAGAGAAAGGATTGCTTCAAACCTAACATGGTCTTTGTGGGTGGTGAAAGCCGCATTGTTGTGATACAAAAGTCAGAGAAGGTACCACGTCTTGATGCAAGATCCAAATCAGTCTAATCTACCCTGCACTTTAACAAATTGCCTCTAAACTGGTTTCAAGGCCACATGCAGTAATCATCAATAGTTTTCTATCTGATAGAGGACACTTGAAGTTGGCTTTGAGGTGAGGCCCCAGGTGGACCTCTTATACACCTCCTTCCTTAGTGTGGTCTTCCCTGGAATGTCCTGATTTGTGGCAAGGCTGTTTGTGTGATGCAGAACAGAGATAATAACTCCAGGCTCTTTCCAGAGAGAGACTCCATGTGACCAAATTCTGCTGTCATCTAAAGTACCTATAATGGTGACATAATGAAATATAAGTTGGGAAAACTCAGATATGGGTGTGGAACGAGTCTACTGGGTGCACCAGGACATTGCTGGGAGAGGCAATGGGGTATATATATTTGGAAATCCAGAAAAAAAGCAAAAGGCAGACTTGTTAGAGCTTATTTACAGACACATGTCCTTGGTCAAAAATAAATAACAATCAAGAAAAGCGATGCAGGAAACATATGATGAAGCATCAGAAAGACAGAACAATGATCTGTGTCAAGAGTTTCCAGGAGATGTCGGCACTTTTTCTGAAACTGTGGGCAGAGCACGCAAGGCCTGCCTGAATTTCCCTTCCAGCCCATTTGGAGCAGCTTCTCACCATCACACACCAGATCATACACCATGCTTCACTTCCCATCTCATGCCATTGGAATGAAAGGATGAAGCAATGGGCATGTGCTTTGTCACCAAGGTTCGTGAGTGCTGGCCCTCCAGAATGCATTTTGCACATGTGGCAAGGAAAATCTGCACTAATTCTTGTCTTCCTTTTTTTTTTTTCTAAACAATAGCAACAACAATGGGTCTGTTTATCATTAATTAAGCAGCTATGAGAACTATATACTTAGGACAGATTATCGTGTTTCAGTCAGCCATCAGGTTACAATTGTCAACTGAAATTAACAGTAATTGCCTACATGTTCTTGTTTAATGAGCTATCGGCTTCATTCTGTGCTGTGGTCATCATCGAGTGATTATTGTGAGCTTTGAATTCGCGTTATGTTTGAGATACTCACTTCTGCTCTCTGTCTGACAAACTGACAAGTACAGAGACATTAATTCAAATTTGGTTGAGCATAAACCAGGGTAAATTTTTCTGCTCACAGGAACAGTTTTCTGGTTGAGATTTTCTAAAACTTCTGCCCTCTTCTTCTTTCCCAGTTATCCAAAGGCAGCAATGCCTCCTTTGCAAAATAGATAGCAGGATTTTGTCATTTCTGGCAAAAGCATCACCAAGGCAGGGAGATATGATCACCTGCTCCCTGTGAGGGAATCTTGGCCCTTTACTGTCATCACAGTCCTACAGCTCAGAAATAAGACTGGTTTGCTTTCTTGAGTGGGACCAAACCTTCACTTTCCTCTTTTTTAGTCAGAACCATGACATGGTGAGTGGCAAACCATGCCTGCATCTACTCTGCCTTTGCTAGATCCATCTTACTAAATAAAATAAACAGAGGCTCATTCCCTGGCCCCAAAGCCAAAGGCAGAACAAAGATCATGTAGTCACTTGAGGAGACTCTCTGCCCCTTGCCCTTCCTGAGAGAGTTACAGAAGGCACTTTGAGCCAAAACTCTCCTGTGATTAAAAAGAAAGGAAGCTCAACTCACCAGAGTTTGCTTTTCAGGTTCTGTCTGACAAGCGCTGTGACAGAAATATGATGCAGTCTCTCCTTTTTCATATCATGTTCGGCTTAGATTGCTTCAAGGAGAGTGCACAAGCAGTCCACGGCGTGGAAGGGAGGCATAAATTACGCCCATAAATCAGGAGCCCAGGCTGCCCGTACTGGCAGCGAGAGGGGAGATTGCAGCAGGTGCACAGATTAGTTCCCATATTTTACTGCTCCTATCACCACACCCTCTTCTTACTTAGAAAACAATTGATGCAGGGAAGACTAATTTTATCCCTTGCCTACAACATGCAGTGGAGTTTTCTGCGGAAGTGCAGGTCCACCCAGCAGACCCTCATGTCTGGAAATCAGCTTTTAAATGAAAGGAAAGAGCTACTTGTTCTTGTAAGAAATAAAGAGCTGTAGGCTGAGGGGAAGGTCAACAGGGATCACAGGATTAACTAATTTGAATGCCTGCCTAACACTATGTGAAGTCACCCCATTTCTCCTGGCTTCAGGCCCACCAAGTAGGCTGTTGATCAAAACATGACATCCATTCAAGTTTGCTTTTCTCCGAATTAAGTAATTCAGCACTCTCCGTTGGAGTTTAGTCCAAATATCTTTACTTTCTCTGAAAAAATAATTGTCTTGAATTTCTCTTTTGCAATTGTTTTTTTTTTGCTTCTGCAGTTCCTTGACATTCTCATCTCTGATGGTCAGGATAGTCTGTCATCACCCAAACCCTGTAGAAATATCGTACCTATGCCACAATGCCATTCAAACACCTTTCTTCTGAGCTTACAATGTTTAGCTCTCTAACCCACCTCAGACAGGATTAATGTCACATTAGCTTCAGACACCAGGATTTAGAATCCAAATTTCACTAAAAGACATTTTTTCCAGTTTTCCAACCAATACTCTGTTTCTGGCACCACCTCTGAAGTTTTGTTGGTTCTTTAAGTGCACCAAATCCCAGCAGCTGTCTCCTCAGGACTACAGTCTCTGCTCTGAGCCATTGATTCATGGCTGGTTCTTTTAAGGATTCCATTAATATTTGCTGTGAATCAGTTGCAATAGCAGCTCGTGCTGAGCTGCCAGTCCTCTCTGACCCTTAAATCCTTTAAAGATTTGCTGGTTTTTGGTCTGTCATTCCCTGGTTGTAGCCTTCCTGCATGACTTAAGCCTATAGATGCGTAACTTTGCATCAGCATAGCAATAAAATGCATTTTATTAACTCAGCTCTATATGACTGCCCAACCTTCATCATTACTTGACTTGATACATTTATTGAAACTTTATCTGTTTATTGAAACTTTATCTGTAACTTTTTCAGGGTTACATATATATTTGTAGATCAACATTAAAAATGTTGAAAATCACGGGACTTTCTTTCAAAACTCCTTCAGCTCACAACGATTTTTCAGTGACATACATTCCCTGAGACCTGTCAGTCATTCTGTCCTTGATACCAAAAAGTATGGCATTATTGATGTCATTAGTTTAATAAGAACTAAAGCATAACGCTGAGTTGAACACCTTCAGCCATCAAAGAACATGGCTTCTGTAAAGGTACTTCCATCAGCCAAACTTACTTGTTCATCAAAAAGCAAACCAGGTTTTGTTTGCCAAAGTAGTGTCTTAACCAAAAACCTCCAAAAAACAAAAAACGCCCACCTGTAATGATAGGCAGCTTTTACTTCTACAGTGACTGAATCACATATCTGCTTTTCTGATATTTTCTGTATAAGCTCTATTGGCCTAATGATATTACATGTAACCAGCTTATTCCAATTTCTGGCTTGAATGGCCCAAAAGTCACATCCACACTGCTAAGACCACTTTATTCTGTGACAACATCAGACACATTCTGCATTTTTATATGAATTATGTACTTTGTCCCCTGTCCTCACCCCCTGGTCTCCTCCCTGACTGAGTCTGGAGACAGATCAATACGGATAAGCATTAAGATTTGCCTTGGGTTCAACTCTAGAGCATGGCTGTCTGAGAGCACAGCTGCATCCTAATTTCCTCCATTCAAGGATATGGCCGAATGCTGTCTGTTTCAGCTGCGGTTAGGAAGTTAAGCACTGGAGGTAAAGCTTGGTCAAAGACCCAAAAAAGTCTCAAGGGATCCTTAAAGGATTTTTTTTTCTTCATTAAAATTTGGGCTGCTTTATTGTGCAATGGAATTCATTTTTCCTATTCCTTCTTTTCTACATGATTCTGATATGCGAGCAGGTCACAGTGCTGTAAAGGGAAAATTAAAAAAAATTATAAAATGATAGTTGAAGGATAATGCAAATTTAGAAAACTGAATGCTGAAGTAATAGTGATAGTTCATGTGACCTTTGCAACTGACTGCAATAAAGGAAAGGCAGCTTTCATTCCGGCAGTTGTCAAAAAGCCTTTGAATGAGTTTCCCCATCCCAGCATTCACGGACTTCTCTGAGACATGGCTCTCTTGAAAAGGTTCCGTGTACAAGCCAGTTGGGGAGAGGTAAGCGGAGACCTCTGAGCATTACACTGCAGTTACCCAGAGGGTCAGAGAAGTTTATCTTGTGTAGATGGAGAAATTTCAGGGTGTTGGCTGTAAAGGCTAAACTAAAACCAGGATACTCTAACAGAGAATATTGTCATGCCCTGGATTAAAAATCTGAGACAGATCCTGAAAAATACCTTTGTTATGTGTTACACAAGTGCATTTCTAAAAGGCAATTTAAAAATAACTATTTCATCTAAACTGACCTTTTCTAAGAAGTTCTATTTGGTCAGGATCACCCTTCTAGGTATCAGGATCAAGAATCATACAGGGAAAGAAATATTCTGGCTCAAGCACACATTTCATGTTATAGTGCAAGATGACAAGGGGAAAGAACTTGAAGAGGACTCTTGCTTGTTGTGGGTGAGGCAAAGGAATGATGTGCTGCACAGCAGGAGTCCCTTGCCCCACCAGGACCCATGACAGATAAGCTCCTCTCTGTAGGGTTGCAGGCTGGAAATTTTCCATGTATTCATATAACAGTCAAGGTGAGAATCATGCTAATGGATCAAGTCACCTCTCTGACTTCGTGGGTTGTATTTATATTTCAGGAAATAGGTATATTTCAGGGAGCAGGTCTATTGTCAGATTTAGTTCTCCTGTTGCAAATGGAAGGATAATTTTCTGGATACCAGCACGTTTCTGAAGGTCCTGACTCCTCATTTCTGGCTGGTATTGTGGATTGCCTACATGGTCTTCACCAAGCCATGTAGATCTGATTGCCCAAAAATATCTGGAATCCGAAGTTAGAGTCTTTGTCTTTGAAGATGTGGATCACAGTGTCCCAGTTTCCTCTCAACTGGCTGTGAAGAGCCTTACCTAATTATTTTTAAAACTGAATACTTCGAAACTTGACAGGGACTGCATGGGTCATGAGGTACAGTCACTGTCTACTTCACAAAGCCAACCACATAAAACTCTTCATAAAGACACAGATGTACTTCTATTGTTCCTGCATTTCCTAATGAGAGCCTATTGCAGAGTTTCACAGCTGTGGTGATTTGTTCACAGACAGTCTACCCCAAGAGTCCTTTTCTTTTTTAACATAATGGCTTTCCCAAGATTGCTTTCAGCAGTCGTGTATGGATTACCTTCCTTCTTAGGCCTTGCTTGAAAATTAAAACAAAGCAACTTTCTTCTCTTCTTTTGTGGCCAGATCTCCACTTCTTAGCCATCCTCCTTACCTGCTCAGGCTTGGTTTTGAACACCGGTCATCAAGACTTTACATGTTTTCTAGAGATATCACCAGTGCTTTTTTTCAATGGCACTATACCCTTCTCTCCATCAGAAACACCTCTCCTGGTGCAAAATTTTCCCCTTGTATCTCAGGTGTTTTGAAATCTTCCCAATGAAGAAGCAGTTCAGTACAGCAAGAGACATATACAAACTAGACTAGCCATTTTCCCATTGAAGCAAGTGGTAACACACTTTTTGCCATCACTGAGTTAGAGTAAGGTAAAGCTAAGTAAATCTGGAAGCTTCTCCCTGCATGTAATGGAGAACTTAGAATTGGAGCCGTGACCCGTCATTGTATTGATTAGGATGAGCCAAAATTAATGTTCATTTTGTGGATCCCTAAACTCCATCCCTTTCCAAGAAAATGGGGGAAGGAAAAAGAAGAATCTCTTTAAAGTTTGCACAGTAGGAACTGCTGCAAGAGTTTTTTTTTCCTTAGGTGAATTTCAATAAGGTGACCGCTAGTCTTGCACAAGATGCAGCTGCTGTAAATCCAAGCTCAAAATGTCAGAGTCATAAACTATTTTGATGAAATGCCATCAAAGAAATCATATTTATTGGGATGATTTGTTGATACTGAATATCCAAACAGTTTGGAGTGCAGTAAAGTTCAGGGGGATGCAGGAATTTATGGCTCTCTGTTGCTGGGGTTGTTAATAACATTTCAGGAGACTAAACAAGAATGTTCCACGGATGCGAATGTCTCAGGCAGGGGAGGGACAAAGTTTCTTAGTTCTGAAAAGAGCAAAGCGGTCATCAGTGTGTCTATGGAAACAGATTATAGTCCCATTTCATTAGGAAGATCCCTGGACAAGAAGAGAAGAGTTACTCATCATGGCCTTAATTTGGGGCTTTTTCAGTTCTTTCAGAAATCTGGTGCCTTGAAGTGGCCGTGATGTTGGGAAATGTAATCCAGCACTCAGATCCCCTGAGCAGATGAAGGGCAGGCACTTGTACCTGTCCTCCAACATACTGAGTATCATTTGACTTCATTTCTAAAGGACTTTTGCCCTTACAGAGAACTGAATTTCTTGTTGCTTATGTGAACACCCTCCCCATCTTGGTCTCAGACTCTTAACCATTCTTGGTTAGGAACAAACATTCTCTCTGAGTTGCATAAGCCATTTGTATTATATTAAATGCAAGTCATTTTCTTCCCTTAGTCCCTTTTATTGACTGACCCTTTGCCCTCTTGCTACAAGGGAATATTTTCTAGATGTCTTCCTCCACATCATTCATTATTTTGTATTCCACATCCTATACCCTGTCTGCTCCAATTGGTGATGTCATTCTGCAGTATTGGCTGCATGTCCATCATGAAGGCCCACTACGGTCTTGGACAGACAATGAGTCATGTCTCAGCAGGACTTGACGTGGCCTGGAGCATGGAGAAAGGAAGCAGGTTTGTCCCAAGAAGGGCTTTCAAGGATGCTCTTTGGAGTAAATGCAGTTTACTGCCCAACTACTCGAGCCCTTAGTCACAAATTGGCAGTAGTGGGGCATGACGGTGATGGGAAATCTGAGTCTTACCCCAGTATAAATAATGTGCACTTCCAAGTCTTGATTTTGTCCCAGTGAGAGACATCTTGAAAGCCTGAAAGTAGAGGGAAGGCATTTTTCACTCAGCTAGACTATAATTAAGAAGCATCAGCTACCCTTTTTCCCCTCCTGTTTCCAAGGAATAGTCACCAACAAACAATAGTTTGGAGAGTAGCTGGTTCCACAGTAGGATCCTAGATTATATTTGATCACAGGTTCTCAGCAAGGGGTGGGTGGCCCCATTAAACTTAATAAATATTTGGGAGGAATGTTAAGTTAGTGAAATTTTCCATTAGATATGTTAATCGGGTAAAAAAAAAGGGTTGTCTAATTAAATCGGGCAGTTTGTGGGCTGTGTTGTCTCTCTTCATGGGAAAAACAGAATAATTGTTGTCAGAAAAACAAAAGCTTTCCTCTCAATTTTTGTCAGGTTTTTAACAACAAAAAGCTGAGATTGTACAAGGACAAAGAAAAGACCCAAACATTTTCCAGCCAGTTGTAGTCTTCTCTAGGGGTAGATGAGAATAGGATTTCATAATGCTGATGGGAAAAGATTCCCAAAAGTTTTAATTTATTTCTTTCCTTCTTTTTAATTTTTTTTTTTTAATTTTTATTTTACAGCATGACCTTCCAGAGTGGAAACAGTTGAAAGACACTTGGTTGGATCAATTCTGAGAAACATCTAACTTGGAATATTGGTTGTTCTTGTAACAGGAAAATATTGAATATGTTTTGGGGGGAATTGTTTTGCGATTTTTGTTTTTTGATAAATACAAATAACTGGCTATTAGTGGGATGCTGTAATAATGCAATATGAGGCAACAGAATAGATTATTATTCCAAGAATTTCTAACAAATCCAGAATCTTATAACTAAAGGAATATAGCATAGGTGCTGCAAACCTTGAGGGTACTTACATGAGTAGGCTTAGTGTATTTAAAGTAGGACTCAGCTACATCAGTCACAGTCTGAGAGTGAGAGCCTGAAATTTTTCAGAGTTCAGGAATCACGTTTGCTCACATCTGCAATGGTAGGAGAAAATGCTAGAGAGGCAAGCAGAGCAGAAATGACAAGCCCGATGTCACACAGTAGCTTGGAAGAAAATTGAAAAAAATACATCTCTGGAGTTTGGATCCAGTCTATACCAGCCCCATTTTGGCTGGATATAAAGCCTTGCAGCCTATACAAATTGCCTTTGCCACAAAAAACCACAGATGCTGCTGATACTGTCTGGGCTATGGTGTCTTAATGGTGGGACTTATGTTCTTGTCATGCCTCAGATGGTTCCACCTGTGGCTTTCACAGTGGGATGACCAGAGCAGGGCACAGACACAAAGGTTACCTGCATTTCTAACCAAGGAAACAGCAAGTCCTGAGACCACTGAGGCCATCCATGTGGGGCTAACCTGGACCCCTTGGTGTCCCAACACTGCACTGGAACTGCTTTCATCTGCCCATGAGCTACCCCAGGGCCCTCTGACCACCAACTCACCAGGGTCCCTGTGTGTCCTGGTGCCATCTGAGGATGTTGGTATCTGGTTCTTAATAAGATCAGGACATTTCATCAAGGACTTCAGGGAAGAGCCACAAAAAAAGGTTAAAGATGGGATAGCATACATGCAGGTTGCATAGAGAGATAATGGAAATGGTAAGCTTGTATGTGGTATGGGAGAAGGTAAAAGTGACGTATGTAATAAGATACTGTTTTCTTCACATTGATGTAAAGACATTGGTCCAGGAGGAACACTAACAAATGCTCAATGCACTAAGAGTATTGGGACAGAAAAACTGCGTAAAATGGATAGAAAGAAAGGTTGGATCTGTTAGAACCAGGTGAATCTGGTTTAGGATGGCATATCAGGGCTGAAATGTTTATAACAGGGTTTAATGGACCCAAATCTGTTTAGTTCAGTCTTGCAGGGATGCAGATCTTATATGAACATATTGTCATGTGTATGTCTATGTCTCTGTCCTTGTCAATGATTTCTAATGTGTTTCTTATCCAATCTTGTCCAGTTCTTCAGAATGTCTCCAGAGCATGTTGTTCATGTAGGAGCCATGAAAATCAGCAGTAGATGAGGACAAAGATAACTTAGTGAATCAGGCAATAGAGAAGATTAAAACTCACCCTTCATGGAGCCTCAGACAATCTAGAAAAGATAATTTCTATTTTAAACCAGGATGGACACACAACTAGTTGTTGAACAGATTCTCAGGACATGTCCAGGTCTTATGGAGGTACCTAGACTCATAAAGCCTGGCTACGTTCTTCTGCTTCAAATCATGTGTTACAACCAGCCCTTCTCTGACCTGCATGAACAAAACTGTATTAGTGGCAATGATGATGGGACATGGCTGATGCCCGAGATTTCTGAGAGTATCTCTGAGAAACTCCCTCCCTACCTGAAAGTCACACAGAGAGGACAGCTATGGATAGGCACAATACCATTTTTATAGGTTCTCTATTCAAGACCTAACAGCACTTTAATGGAAAAAGTCCTTTGGCGACCTATAAATCACTGTTTATCACTCCAGAGGCTCCTACAGTCACTGAGATAATGCACCTGTGTTATAATATTGATCGATGGATATCTCCTCCCTGCTTCTCCTATCAAACAGGCTGCTCTCTTGTGTGTCAGGAATGAAATACTTTGTCATGGAAGATGGAACTTGGAAACTGTCCGGTCACAAGCTCTCAGCAAGATGTCCAGTTTTAACCTGACTTTCAGAAGGCAATTTCCTGAGGCGTAATGCTTTTTTTTTTTTTTGCTGCCAAGGTTCTAATTGCACACAAACAATAAATAAAGGGCTTTATTTAGGGCTTTCAAAATTTTTATTTTATGAGGTTTTATATGACTTCAGGACTGCTTCAGATGAGACTGTAATCCTTGCTAACAGAGCCAGGAGTGGAATGGCTGTCTTCTGTGAGCATAGACATGGCCCTCAGCTCCAGAATATCAAAGTCTTTCACATATTTGTTCTGTGAGGTAGAGAAATACCCACTTTCAAAAGGAAACAGTAGCAAAAGAGGATAAGGAACTTCACCAATTTCCCAGCGGAGGCTTGTGATGAAAATCATCTCTCATCTTTCACTGCATCTTCAACCACCCACTCCTGAGGATTTGAAAGCTCTTTGCAAACTGGGATGAATTCATCAGCCCCTGGAAGTGGTTTGTTATTTCTGCCCTATTTTCCCAGAGGGTGGGTGAGTTGAAACGTGGGAAAATGAACTGGCATGTTCAACAGCACTACAGCAAAGGAGCTGATGTTTTGCAGGGACCAGGGTTACCCAAAACCTGAGTAAACTGTGAGCTCTCCAAACCTCCCACATGGGCATAAACAGCAAAACCAATTTCCTTGGCCTTCTGCAACATATCTCAACCAAGACCTTACCCAAGACTCCACATGGTCTGCTGGCCAATGCCTCTAGTATTATGTCATTTTACTATTGGTGGCAAATGAGTCTTTCAGTGGTTATATTGTCCCATCATCCTTACTATATCTTGGAAAAAGACTAGTTCCTCTGAGTGTAAACCCTGGTCTGTATCGATCTCTTGGCATTAAAGCCTGATCTCCACCTTGGTGGAGAGGCTTCTAAACTTTCATTTCAAAGATTTATGATTTTCACTTTATTGACCATTTTGTGTCTAGGTATCCAGAGGCTGAAAAAAGGGAGAAACAAGGATAGAAGACAGATGGGTTGGAGCAGAGAAAATACATATTGGCTCTAAGGCAAATTTCAATCCTCTTAAGCTGTGCTAATGTCTCCTGAGACACATACCACTGTATCAAACTGGAGGACACAAAGCTCTCAACATGTTTTTTTACAGACTCCTGAGTCAGCCAAAGTGGTAGGACAAGGTACAGTTCCTGATACTGCAAATATTTACTGTTTAGCTGAGGAATTGTCTAAAAAAGTAATGATTTAAAGAGCCTCAGACTTTTGAAGATATTGTGGCAGCCTATGTAGCAAAAAGGTGTGTTACAATGTTTTACAAATGTGGCAGGCAGGGGTTTAGCAAGCACTGAGTTCAACAGGGAGAAGGGTCTTTGCTAGGTCTTTCTTAGCCCCCTGGAAACTCCTGCTGTTGATTTTTCCTGCAGAGTTTTTAATTCCTGCATGTGCTCTATGGAATCTCATTGTGGACTTTAACATTGCCCTGCTAGAGACACCTTTTCCCTGATCAAGAATTAAATCCCCACCTCTGCTCCAGCTCAACAGCCTCCCAGAGTCCATGTTACCCTGAAGAAACCTGAAATATTGCTCCCCTCCTCTCCATTATTACCCTATCTTGCATCCAGAAGTAGAGATGACTGGAAGAGGAGTGACTCTGGTCTCTTGAAGAGAGACCAGTTTTATCTGGGAGCTGCCCTCTGACATGGGAAAGTGAACCATATCAGATGGGAAACTCTGCCATTTGACAAAGCAACCCACAGCCAAAGAGAGGAATCCACTGATCTGCCAGTAATATATCTCCAAATTGAACAGAGGTGCTGCTAGCTGTCTTCTAGACAAAGGTATGTGATGGATTTGACCCACACCCTTTTCTTCTGATGCAGTTCTTAAGCCCCTGCTAGCTCCTGACTCATAAATTTCCTTCAAAGGACCCAATGTAGACCCCCTGCGGATCTGGATACTTTAGTTCTCAGTGATGAGATCCCACTTCAGCACTAGTCTAGCAGCTGCTTCACTCAGTGGCACATGGTATTTGGATTCCTAATCTGCTGTGTGGTTTCTCCCAGAGGAAAAATCGCTGAAGCTGGTGGGCATCATTTTGGGAGAGACAAATGGAGCCATTCAAGAACAATAGCAAACAAACTCCCTTCTTGGAAGCGATGTAGCCATACTGGTGTTGGGCAAGTACATTTTCCAGATATGGAGCTTGCTGGGCTATCAGTCAGCTCCATTTCTAAAGTACTAAATTCACACATAAAATGCTTGGTGTATTTTGAAGAGAAACCTAATCTGTGCAATTTCTTTGAAAAATTATGGACACTGACATTTTACACCTGTAATTATGATAAAAGCTCTCAACACAAGCCTGTGACAGTTTCCAGCAAATAAATCATTTTAACTCCTTGCTTTTAGGAATTTAGGGATCAGCCCTCAGCTATAAATTAGTAGCAAGTGATAATAGCCCTGCTCACAGCTGCTGTCTCATACTTTGGAGATGAAACACACCACAGAGGAAGATGGAGCGGTCACAGAGCCTCCTCCCCCTGCTCCATCCATCCAGCTCACTAACAGGAATGCAGTTACTCATAAACTATGTCCATGCCTGTCATCAGTGGGCATCCCCAGTTACTTGTTCCAAGAATTTGATCTACACAGGTACTGTGTGCATTTGCAGACCAGTAAGACACTAACACCCCGGTCCTATTCAGCAGATTGCCTTTCCAGCTGAAGTGGAAAAAATGCCTTCTGTCTTTTTTCTCTCAGGAAACTTACGAGGGTACTTGGAGTAAATGACACTGTGTGCTTTAAGTGCAGAGAGATTCCATGATCAGAGGTTTCCAACATTATTATTATTTTTTTAAATTATTATTATTATTACTATTACTACTCCTACTACTACTACTACTACTACTACTACTACTACTACTACTACTACTACTACTACTACTACTACTACTACTACTACTACTACTACTACTACTACTACTACTACTACTACTACTACTACTACTACTACTACTACTACTACTACTACTACTACTACTACTACTACTACTACTACTACTACTACTACTACTACTACTACTACTACTACTACTACTACTACTACTACTACTACTACTACTACTACTACTACTACTACTACTACTACTACTACTACTATCAACCTCAAGAACAGACATTTTTCAAGAGCTCTTGCACTCTTAGACTATTTAAGGTGACTTGTATGGGACCATTTGGGGAGTTCCACTATTGCAGTGTATCCCTGGGCTCATGTCAGGTGGCTCTGCAATGGGAAGTTTTGAATCAGAGGAATAGGACAAGTAAAGCAAAATGAAGGTGCATTTCATATCCGTAGGACAGTGTGGAAGCAGGGTGACCACCAAGTGAGGAGGCCAGTCCTAGACTCCCTGATGAAGTGTGGGCAAGAGCATGGGAGGGAGAAGTGGACATTGCAAGAAGATGGGATTTCAGCATTGGAAACTGAGAAGCTTTTCACTAGTTCCTGCTGAGCCATTATCCCTTGAAGCTGATCTGGATGCAATCTCCCTGACTTGGCCAGACCACAGACACCTTCAGGAGATCCCTTTGTTCTCAGTGATGGAGCAGGCAATGGTCTATCCGTTGGATAACACGGAACACAAACCCTGCACAGTGCCTACCTCTGAGAGAGGTCTGTGCGGTAGGTGTCCACATGTAGGCAAACGAACTCTCCATTGATAAGGCTTCAAGTTCGAACCAGAGTCCTGTGAAGGAGCCTAGGAAATCAGCTTGAATAAGCAACTTGATTTTCTAGGATTAAAAATAGGAAGTCCAATCCCACCTGAAGCCTTGATGATATGGCTTCTGGGGCTGAAAACCCAGAGGTGCTATCTACATTAAACCCACAGCTCCCAGACGTACAGCACAATGTCTGTAGGAGACCTTGGGTGCCAGGCAGAAGGAAGGTGTGGATGTCCTTCTTGGTTTTGGAAGGGGATTGATTTCTTCAATGACTTTCTCAAATTTAGCAGGTGGGATCCAGTCCCATTTCCTCTTTGGCAATTTGTGCATTTTGTTTTGGGGGGACAGGGGAATGGGAATTTGAAGCTTCTTATCCCCGTTGAAATGATGATGCTTGAGAGTGCTGGCATAGTAGTGGGGAGAGTAATTCCCTCTTCTGAATATCCTAAAACGAGAGCCAGGAGAATGAGAATCAGATGACATTAAAATTGTATGAAAAAAGAGCCACATTAATGATTGAAAAACTTCCCACACCATGTCCATCCCGCATCTTTGCATGACATAAACCTGGTCAAATCATAAGAAAACCCAGTGTTCATAAGGCTGGTGATAACATAAGGGAGAGGGGAAGGAGCTAGAAGACATGTGGGGAGGGGGTGGTAAATGCAGGAGAGGGAGGGAGGAAAGCCACACACTTTCTCTGGACCAAGAGAAAGCCCAGTGTACCAGACTGATGGGGCTCCCATGGAACGTGCTCCTGCCAGGATAATGTGCTGGGCTCAGTTTGTGCACAATATTTCAAGACATCTGACACCACCGAGCTCTTAATAGCGGGTTAACATAATCCTAGACTCTTTGTGGTCACAGGAGGTGGTGGGAGGAAACAGGGGTATAGTGTCATGAGTTACTTTAATCACAGGGAAGTAGTCTTTTCCCTGCAAAATAAATGATCCAGGAGGAATATATACTTGATTCATCTCAGAGAGACTTTTTTATTTCATTATCTGCACATTATCTTCAGCAAGTGATACAACTTTAAGTTAAACTTCAGTAAGGCATTACAAGTAACAGGCAAATCATCCCATAGAGCTGAAAGAAAGGCATGAGGTTTAGCAATGAGAGCAAGAGATTCCTCAGCTGGACGAAGTGAACAGTGCCTTGTAGTTAGAGCGGAACACTTGTGTCTAATTTTTTATTGTCCCATTGACTTACTTAGTTCCTTGAACAAAATCTCATCCTTTCTTATTCTCATGTGATATGGCAATGCTTAGACTTTACTCTTAACCTCCATGGAAATGGAGCTTATGGACAAGCATCACTTCACTTGCTTTGCCAATATAGAACTATCAATTATTACATGGTTTCTCATTTCCATTGGAAAAAAGAAGTAAAATAGACAGCAATTTTTTTTTTTCTTAATATGTAGCACATCTAAAACTGTGACTATTCATCTTTCTGTTGTCCATGGCTTTGGAACTGTTGTCTGTTGGTTGGCAGCTGAACAAGACAGAAAATGGTCTTGATTTTTAAAGGCATGATTTTTGTCTGATTTGGTCTTGATTTGGCCAGCTGAATGGTCTTGATTTTTAAAGGCATGATTTTTAAAATGAATGATGACTTCCTCCCATTCAAAACCCAATTTCATTAAATTTTATACATTTCTCTAAAACCCACCAAAGATTTGTTTTCCTTACCTTTTCAAGGGAAAGGGATTTTTCATCAGAAACCAATTCCGCTCATTCTGTTTTTCACACTGAATTGCACAGTTGTAGTAATATCATCCCAGTTCATCTCTTCTTTCTTGTTCCCTGGAACAGCACCTGGGGCTGTGGGCGGTGAGGGGTGGTGGTGCAGTCTAGGCACTGGAATACCATCACCAGCACCATGAGGTGCTCCCTGAAGTTGTTTTGGCCTGTCTTCTCCTTAGTTTCCATAGCAAGCAAATAATGGAAAAAAAAATGCTCCACAGAACAGTTTGGTGTATAACATGGTCTGTACAACATGGATTGCTGGTCATGGGTCTGCCAACCTCCCAAGGTCACAGCCTAGGTCTTACCATCACCTTGTGCAGAGGTGGAAATCAAGGACTTGCCACCTCACAGACCATTAGCACCTAACTACCTTGTAGAACAGGTCAGGGATTCAAAAAACCAGACCAATTTGGTGTTCAAAGAATGAGGGCAGTGAGTGGAAAAGCTGTAGGACAGCGGTTAGACAGACAGTCAGGCAGACAGACAGATAGGTCCCCCTTCTCCTATTCTAGCTCTGGCTGAAGGTTTACAGCAGAGGAGGTGTGCTATTATGTTAACATGGCTCATTTGCCAAATTCTAATTACAATCTGCTCTATTGACTCAAGCTAACAAGTTAATTGACTGCTTTTTGTGGCTTTGGTACACCACAAGCCTAACTGTCCTCTTAGGTAATGCAAGTGTGGGTGTGATAAAGCAGCGCAACCAGGGCTACAAAAGCTGTTCCAGGGAATATTTGTCTTGAGAGATTTTCACCATCCTTTCAGCCCCTGGATTGGATGCCAAGTAAGTGTCAATAACTGTCAAGTCTGGTTGGGAAAGAGTAAACTCCATTAAAAATTAAATAATAAGAATAATAGGAAAATCCATATTGCCCTGCAAGGATCAGCAAGGCAGAATTGGAGCCTGTTTGCTGTAATATTTTGCAATATTTCTTTTTCCCTGAATTCTAAACCGGCTGCAGGTTTCCTTGCCCAAATTTCAACATTCTGCAAGTTGTTCGGTCATCTCAATCACAGCAGCACACAGAAGATCTACTAAGGTTGGAGCGATTTGATGTTGCAACCCAGCTGCTAAAAGGCAGTTTCAGCCTCTGAGAATCTGTGATATAATCTGAAAAATTAAAGAAGGCTTGATAACAGTATGACCATTTGAGATGCTTTACATATATATATATATGTATCTCAAGGTATGTTTTGAAGGAGGTCACTGTCATCTGATGGGAAGTGGCAGGGAAGTGGTTTCCCTGGGGGCTCACAGCAAACCAAGGAAACAAGAATGGTTACACTGGGACAAACTAAGTGCTTTGAATAGCTGTGTAGATCTTCCCAGCCTCTGGAATAGTCTAGCTTATTGGAGAAGCATTGTTCACATCAATATGAGTGCACTAAGTACCCCAGGACTCATGCCACACACAGAAATTCATGTGCTCACCAACAGGGTGGCTGTGATAATTACCAGTGGGAGCAGACAATGGTTTTGGATATCTCCTGACCTCTATCAGATTTTCTTTTGATGGTACTTGTTTGCTTGAGTCAAAGCTCTACCAGGAAGCATGCTGACAGTTGACATAATTGAATAATTGTAGGGAAGTGTTTAGCGCAGGACCTGGCCCTCTACAAACACTGTCACTGATCCTTCTGGTCCCCCATAAACCCAGCAGAAGGGAGTTAGAGGGGTGGGGAGGTGGGGAGGGACAAAGGAGGAAAAGTCTGGGGATCAGACTCCTGCCTCATGTGCTAATACAGTGACAGTCTCTTATTCATTTAACCACGCTGGGGAAGCTGACTTCAAATTCTCAGTTTGGTCTGCCTGATTCATACAGAAACCCATCCCCTTGACTCAAGCCTCTGCACACCCTATACCCCAGCAGCTCCCTTCCACCACTGGGATTGCAAGCACTGTAGCCGTCCCACTCCAGCTCTGTAGGTTGAGGAGGTGCAGAGCAGCCAGAGAGCCATTTCATGCCCAGAAATGCTCACCTACAGCAGAGAGGGAGCAGACTATGCCCTCAGAGGAGGTCCTCCACCTTCCTGTGGCTTCCAGGAACACCCAGGCACACACACTGAGCACACGCAGCCCCCCCATCCTGCTGCCCTTTGGCACGAGGCATCGGGGCTGGAGTCCACAGAGGCATTGCAGACAGAGAGCAGACTGTTTACAGGGAAACAATTCAGCCTTGTCTTCAGTCACGTTTGACTTCAGCACATGGGTCTCCACGCAATGCCTGGAGAAGGTCACGGGGGAGGGCGGGAGACAGAAATATTTTGTGTTCTTCCAGCCAGGCTGGAGCAATTCAGTGATGGTGACCCCTCAAATCTCATTTTTAGCTTTACGAGAAACAGGTCATCAGGAGAAACAGAACAGCCCTGTGGAAGGATGTAGAAGAGAGCTTTAGTCCCAGACAAGCCTCTCCACCACCAACTGCCTCAGTTTACCCTGTGCAAAACAATCTTCAAAGCACAGCGCAGGAAGAGATGGGAGTTTTGTGAGACTAAATGCATTCGCTTCTCTCACGTGAAAGGGGCCAGAACCTGGGGACTGGTGTTAGTTCTGCTAGCTACTATTGGCTCTGATTTTCCTCTTGATGTTGTGGAAGCCTAAAAAGTGCTAAGCTCTTCTTTGCAGCCAGGTCCCAGGCAGCAGACTCAGAAATAATTGTTCCCAGGGCAGCTGTGAGTCCTTGAGCCTGATCAGGGGCTGCAGATGTTTGCACCCCTGGACTGCAGATGTTTGCACCCCTGAACTGCCAGTTAGAAGAACAGCAGACAACTGGAAATGACAGTGAGGAGTTCCTGTCCATGCTCTGCAAGATCCAGCCGAAATTCCTACAGAAAGAATGTTGCATTTGTGGTGGCCCTAAAATGTTCACACACAGACACCCATACTCCCAAAGTGCTTTACATGCCACATGTTGGGCTAGGTGCACCGAAATTAAAGACATCTGTCATACACAGCAGCCTCCTATTTCTTCATGTACACAAGCCTCTTTAACATGCATAGAAAAATTGGATTGAAAGATTTAATTGTTGAAACTAACAGTTTACATTTGGCCAGAACTCATGCTGAAGCCACTCCTGTGGTTGCAACATGTGACAGATCTCTGACAGCATTGATGTGGACCTTACCTGCGGGCAGGGGAGCCTGGTGCACAGAGGCACAAGAACTGCCAAAGCATCTTGCCTAAGTCAATATCAGGGCATAGTATAGAAATCAGGTATGGTTTTCATCCCTATGATGCTTAACCTTGCATGAGAGCATCCTTGTGCAGCAGCAACATGGCATGTTTGACACCTTGCATCTGCTGCTGCCTGGAGTGCAGCATAAGGCAGAAGCTTGCAGTTCCTTCTGCCATAAACCCAGCTTGAACACATGTCCTGTGGACCAGGGGTGTGCACACATCGTGCTGCTCTGTTACTGGGTCCCACTGCACCTACACACGCCCCCTGGGGCAGTGTGTGCACAGGAAGGGCCACCAGCCCTTCACCAAGCAGGGCGGTTTAATATAAACCACCACTTTTCCTATTCATTGCCTGGCTTAACACCAGGGATTTCATCCATTCCTTCTCACCCTTCCCTTTCCCAAGGACCTTTCCAAGCCCTCATCCAGCTCCTCCTGTGAGATCCCATGGGATCATTGTGTATTTGTCTGTTCCCCCTTAAAATTCAAAATACATCTTTTTTCATCAGGGACTTATGGCTGGAATTACTTAAGTTAATAAAGCAGTTAAATAAGACAGCGCTGGCTGCACTATCCACAGGAAGGGTATGTTTTACTACCCTAGAGACAGAGAATACAGTAGTGGCTTTCAGACCCTCAGACTCTTTCCTTGTATGTGGCTAAGAAAATCAGAGCAAGTCTAGCATCGCCCTATTTCTCTGTCGCAAAGTGTTGGCCGTCGGTAGATGCTGCCACTAGGGACTTTGGTCTCCCTGGCCAGCAGTGACAAAGGCACATGACAGCTACAATGGCCAGGCAGGGATGTTAGAAATTAGTGTGAGCAGAGTCCACTGCAAAAACACATGATCTCTGGAAAGTCATGTTACCCTTTGTATCTGTGCGTCCCACATGGAAAGCTGGGGAAAGCGAGAGTTCTGCCAAGACAAAACAGATGCTGGTTCTGAGCAGGCTGCTCTCGGGGGGAGAGGAATGGTGTAGGGGCTGTTATATCATGACACTGTAGTGTTTTCAAAAAGAAAAGCAAGTATACAAGCTAGTTAGTTGTCAGCGTAGCAGGAAGGCTTGTGCTGGACTGGAGGAAACGGCCAGCAAAATACCTGCTGTTTCCCTGCCTACCTTCCCTTCCCACCTGTCTGCAGACAACTCTCTCAGGTGCATGTCTTTCCCAGTGAAAGGACAGCAATGATAGCCAGGACAGGAGGGAGGTGTGATGGGCCCACTGGGAAGGGAGGCTGGAGCAGGACACAGGGTATCCATGAAAGGACCCTAGAAAGACCACTTTGAGCCTATCCCTAACATCTCTCCCACTGCTCTTATCCTTCTCCCACCCCACAGCCCTATTAGCATCACAGCCAACCCTTCACCTGTAAAAGGACCACTCTGAACTGCAGGGCTGGTGCTTTTCTGGGATCTTTGTCCCCTGTTCCCAGCCCGTGGCTCTCCATCCCCTTCTAGTGGCCAGTCCACACATAGAGATGCCAGCTTCTCTTCCAGCTCCTTGCCCAGGGTCCTTGGCACAGCCCTGCAGACTGAGCAACCCTCTGTCCACCCCGGGGCACCCATAGCTCCTCCAGGTGCCTTGTGCATCTAGAAAGAGGGAGGTGCTTTTGGCTATAATACTTATATGAGCACAGATATATATGTGTGTGTGTATTTGACCAACCACCCTGGCACCGTGGTCCAGCTTTCCCTTCACAAGCAGTGGGAATTGCACAGTGTCTCTTCTGGCTTCTCCCTGGGGTCCCTGAAGAAAAGAAGGCTTACAAGGAAATTCTTTTTCCATAGGTGTAGCCATAGGTGTAATTTCCTCTTTCTATCCCTTCCTATGTATGTAATCAGAAGTAGTCTCAGAGAGTCTACGTTTTTTGCCTTTTCACTTGATTTGCTTTTTCATTCAGATTTCTACCTTAGCAGAGAGGAGCAGAGCTGTCTTCTCAGACAGCAGGGAGTTGGTGACACAGAAGCCAGGAGACATCAGTTTCTGGGCTGCAGGCATTGCTGTCACCAGTCCAGCAGGGATGCATGAGGGAACTCATCCCTCATTAAATTAAGCCTTTTGCCTGAATTTAGCAGGACCCATGATCGTTTCTCCTCTCCCTTTTGCTCACATCTGTGAAGAATAAAAGAATTTTAAAAAGAACCTTTTTGCCTTTTGACTTTTCATCAAGTAATAAAACCCTATCTCTAGATTCAAATCCTTTGGAAAAGGTAACACAAAGTGCTGTGGACTCCTCCATTCATGTCATTTCTGCTTTCTCCGAGGGGTCTGTTCAGATGCTGATCATCCTGGGCCCAGGGGTGCCTCTCCTTCAACCCACATCCCTCAGTGGCCATTTTCAGATATGGTCCAAAGTGGCCATGAGCAATCAGAGCCAGCTTGAACTTTCATTGTGAGCAGTAGCAGACTGTGGTATGGTGGTAAGGCATGCAGGGACGGTGACTAAGACAGTGGTTATCAGATGGATTATTAGATCAGTGGTTATTAGACGGACCCTAACTCATCAAAACCCAGAAGAGAGGTGCCTGAGAAGAAGCAGAGAAGAGGTCTATCAAATCTTGGGAGTCTTATAGAAAAGACATAGAAGTTGGGAATTTTCTTTCCCTCTCAGCAGGAGAACTGTATCCAATTAAATAAGCAGTTTTTGGGTTCAAGGCACACAGAAAGAAGCAGTGCTTCTCAAAGTGTGTGGTTAACCTCACGGAACTCTAACTGTGGGACTCTTTACAGAAAGACACTGTGCAGGTTAAGCACCTGCATGGATTGAAAACCCAACTGCAGAAGTTTATAGGAGGAAAGTCCTTCAAGGTCTACTAAATTTAAAGTCCCCTCGCTCAGGAACACACATCCCAAAAGGCTGGGAGTATTTCTGAGGACAATCACTGTGTACATGCCTTGTTAAGGACAGTGCTATCCTTTCAGCAACATCCTGACTCACCTCTACCTGCTCATCTGTTGGTTGTCAGAGTCCTGAGTGCAGAGAGGGAGCACTGCAGGGTCTCAGGGTGTAGGACACCTTGCAATAACCCAGCCTGGGAGCAATGGGAAGTCTAGCACAAAGCAATCCTGACCACAGCTGAAGCCTCTGCATGGCACCACAGTACAAATTCACCATTACATCCCAGGAGCCTAATAGAGAGTACCTTATATTAAGCAATTCCTTTTCTTCTCTTTTTCTGCTATGTTCTCCATCTCAGCTATGATGATAGCACTAAATGGAGCCTCTCACTGCATTCAACTCCCGTGGCGCAGGGTCTTTGCCAGAGTTTTCTAGGTCTTTGACCAAGCCCTTTGCACCAGATTTAAGTATATCTGGGCTGAAATAGGTGGACATCCACTGGAGCACTAGACAGCAGCAGGTCCTCTGAGCTTTCAAGGCCATGGACATTCAAATCTGCATGGCCAAGTCACAAGAAAACAAACTCCAGAAATAGATTAAGAAAAAAAAAAAAAGCATCATCAATACCTGGCTATATATATGTATGCTTTCAGTCCTCAGTGTATATAAAACAATGCAACCCAATTTGCTTTCATATTTATAAGGTGTTAAAGAACTAATGATTCCCATCATACTGATAATCCATAAAATACATGGAAACTACAAGGGAATAATGTAGCATGTCCATATTCCTGCAGGCCAGATGCTTTTAGAGAAATAGAAAGGTCTGTGTGAAGACAAGAAGTTTTGTTCTGGATGGGGCTGGACTGTCTGAGATGTGGTTTGGATACAAATAGGGGAAGAAAAATAGAGAATTTTATAAATGCTTGCAAAGAACAATAAAAAAAAGCATTGGTTTGATTCAAGTGTTGCAAATAACCCATTTTCTTATGATTTATGTCTTTTTGTAGATTGTGTATTTTAGATGAGGATCTAGGTATCTAATGTCACAAAAATAAAACATTTTTAAACTAAAAGCTAAAATTAAAAAATCGTATTTTACAGTGAGCAAATGAAATATTTGGTTCAGAAAACATCAGCATGGGATGTTTCAGCATGGCCTGATCTTTTCTCAAGATTTTCTTCCAGAATGAAGTGTCTGTGAAACATGTCTCTCTGCGCAAAGCACACCAGCTTCAGCAAACTGCATCCTGATGGAGTCTGCTTCTCTTGCAATCTCTCCAACAATTTTTTACAAAAAGTGTTTCTACTTCGCCATGTCCCTCCAACCATGGCATGATGGCTTGTACTACTCCCACTCCAGGGTAAACAAAAGGTTTCATGATATTCCAGTTCACTTGAGAATCTAAATCTCAGCTTTCTAGTATAAGGTCTTGGAAAGGACATCAGTTGGATGAAGGTGCTTCATCCTGGAAAAGCAGTGACTGGTCTAGGACAAGGATCTCTATATTCTGGCTGACCCAGGGCAAGGAAACATTGTTTCTCCCACAAACCCAAGGCATCAGGGTACATCAGAAGTTGAGAATGAGGTTCACACAGACAGAAGGCAGCACCTTCTCACACCATACTAGGTTAGTCTTCAGGGTCAGAAGAGGTAAAATACATTCCTGGAGGACATAATCTCCAGAGGCCAAGACCCCAGTGCAATCCCCAGCTGACTGCGGAATGCTGGGAAGTTATAACCAGGGGAGGGATTACTCATGTTTCCCCTAGTCACATGACCTCTTTAAGCACCAGCTGACTTTAGGTCAGCTGACCCATCTTATAGGTGCTATGAGTAAATGAGCACCTGTTTTCTTCTGTTCTTCTGAGAACATAAGTGAAACACACAGCATATTCCAGTACTTTGTCACTAAAGACAAATAATAAAACTCAAGTGATAAGAATGAAAAAAACAAAGAACCCAGATATCTTCTATATGTTTCTTTCTATATGTGCTCTTTCACAGCACAGTGTTGCCTGGGTATTTCAGGGAATTTCAGAGCAGTAGGTAAAGTCAAACTTTGATTTACAATGTGGGAGAAAAGCAAGGATCGTATATAACTGTATGTTCCAGTTCCAAGACAGACACAGTCTAATCTTCAGAAGTGGCCTGCCCCATCTGTCATTGCCACATTGAAGTGAAAAGGATCTTCCTATACTCAGCATCCGTTAACAACCATATCAAATTTGTTTAAAGGTTAAACGTTATAATTTGGGGAACTATGTGTAGTAGCCCGTATTTGGAAATTCCTGTCTGAAATGTGTCAGGAATATAGGGTTGGAAGGTGCATCTTGACGCGTGCAGGAAACCATGTCATATCATCTCATCCATAAGCTTATCATGTGCCAGAAAAGCACTTAAACACACGCTTAATTCCCACATACGTCAATGGGACACACACATGTCCTTCCCTGACTCATGCTGCAGTTAGATATGTGCTTAACTACTTTTCTGAATCAGGGCCATAGGTATCTTGGGAGTCCTGCCCTGTCAAAAGCAATGCAGCCAGATCCTACATTAGGTAATAACATAAGACAGTATGAAACAGCTGCAACCTCCCACAAAAACCAAAACACTGCATTGCTGCGCATGGCTCAGCAAAGCAGTTTCCCTGACTGCTCTGAGGAGCATGAGGATAAACGTCAATGTCAAAGTTGGTTAGTAATATACAAATGGACTTTTCTTTGCATGGCCAAGTTTTTTTCCACAGTGGGAGTGACTTTGTTTTGGAGACAGTGGGAGGGTGGTCATAGTTTCCCTTGTGTGGAGAACAGCACAGGCCTGGCAGTGGGGAATGCTGGAGAGGAGAGGAGAGGAGAGGAGAGGAGAGGAGAGGAAGGACAAAAAGAAATTAAAAAAAAAGAAGAAGATATAAAAGAAAGAAGAGAAAAGAGAAAAAAAAAAAAACAGAAAAAATGGAAAATAAGAGAATAAACAGAAGCATCAACTCAGATTCAAATGGCCACCAGACCAACAGCCCACCTAATACTGTCCTGTCTCACCTGGTGGCTGACAAGGCTGACATTTATTCCTTAAAAAAATTTAATTCCATCTGCCTCCATATTAAAAGACAAATTTCTCTGCTGGCTAATCCTGGACTCTATTTCTTCCTCTTTCTACGGTGTCATAGTGAGCCATGGTAAGGGGCCTGCCACTCACAGGCAGTTGTTCAGTTTTAGTTGCCAGCATGTTCAGAATGATGAGCAGTTTTAAAGTAACTTAGAGCAACATGAAGATTTGATAGGAACTGAAGTAGTAGAAATGAATGCTGACATGAAAATGTGAAGGGATAGATGCACAGGCATCAGACTAATTAGCATAGGTAGGTAAATTGGGTATGTGCAAGGTATTTGGATAGAGGAACATCAATGTAGGAGAAGAGTGAAGAGTGGCTGCATTGAACTGTAGCACCTAACCCAGTACCCCATGTTCAACAATGGCGAAGCCAACAGCCCAGTAAGTGTCATGTTGTGTTATTTATTCTCCCAGAAAGCCCTACTTGAGGCTGGAGGGCACTACATTCAGTGCATTATTCTGCTCTCCATGCCCAGATGTTCTGCAGAACCCTCGCGGTAATGCTAGCCAGCTTCCACTTTTTACCTTTCCAGTGAATTATGACCCTATGATTTTTTGAAACCTCAGAGTTCACAGGGAGTTTAGTGTCTCCATACGGTGAAATGCCGTGGCAAATGCATTTGGCTCCAGCTGCACTTATGGCACAAGGCAGACTCAGTGCTGAGCTGAATCAAGCTAGCTTATCAGGACAGGCAGAGAGCAATTTCTTCTGCAAAGAAGAAAGTAGAGCAACACCTAACACCGGGGCCACACTTGGCTTTTTTCTTCTGGAATGATAATAAACCCCTGGCAGATCCTTCAGCTCCTTGCAGCACAATCAGAGCTAACCAGAAAAAACCAGCTCAGTCAATGGGGAAATGTTCCTCAAAGATTTACAAGGTTTCCTGTGGTTTTCAAATGCAGCAATTATGTTTTATTCCATGCAGTTTGCACTTTGCACTCAAGGTGGAAAAGCCATAGGTCTGGGATGTCTGTACGTGCATGTGTGCATGTGCTTGGGAAAAGAAAATGCAGGATGGGTCAGGAATGGGATGGTCTCACACAATCTTCTCAAGACACTTCGGGGGTCAAACATTCCTGAGATCTGCTTAATCTCAGTGACTCTTCTTTTTAGTGCTGGTGGTTTCAAAGAGATCCCTGCTGGTTGAAATGCAGTCTCAGATCTCAAGGATGGTCGGGTACCTGATTCTCTAGTTGTTTCCATGGATAGTCCAAAAAGCAAATATCTTTGAGCCCCTAGGAATAACTGCCGGCAGAAGAGGGGTGTTACTTCCCAGTTGGACAGCTACTAATCCCAGGGTGCATTCCTCAGTAATTTGGGCTAGGATATCATGTCTTGGATACATCTGATGGGTAGTGTGAGAGTTGGAAATAAAATCACCAAGACTCGCTTGAGGCATGGACAAAGAGGCAGTCAAATGACACTGTCTCTGCATGGTCTTCCTATAGAAGAGCATTGAAAAGTTGTTATTTGTCTTCCTGAAGAGTCCTTGAACCCCATCTGAGGGGGAAGACAGGCAGACAAGCAGTCTGTGTTCAAGGAAGCAGCTTCTGTCCAGAAAGAGGGCACAGACTGAGCAGACAACAAGGCTGAACCCAAACTACTCAAGCTAGAAGCTACTGGTTGAAAGAAAACTTTTCCAGAGAACTAAAATTGTATTCTGCAAATTAAATATAAGATTTTTATTTTTTTTTCTTTTAATGTGTGCCAGTATGAATCAGTATTATTTTACTGGGACACAGGCAGAGCAAAATGAAATCCCCTAACCAAGAGTTACGTTCCCCTGTCCACCTTCCTCCCCTGCCTTGTGCATTAGCCTAATTTAAGGAAGAAGTCCTGAGGTTTTTTCTGTGACATAAAAGGTCGAAGACAGCAAATGCCTGATGTGAATTGCTGGAAAGGAATTGGGGTTCAAAATTTCATTAGCACAAATTCTTTTAAATATTTGGAAGGAAAAGCAGACATTTTTTTCTCCCAAAATTAATCCTGAGGTTTTTGCATAGTCACATTACTCCAGCAATTGTTATTATAAAACCCCTATCCCCAAATTGAAGTGTTATGAGACTGTGCAAAAGCTGACTTTGCACTGAATTTTCTCAGCTCTTCCACTGGCATGTCAGATCTTACTTTGGTTTTATTTGACATCTTAATTGAAATTTCAGTCATCAATGGCCAGCACACATTTGAACTGAAAATGGAGTCACCAAAAAAAGTGTTGTGCATCATTCTCTCTCATAATGGTGGAAATCAAGACTAACTTAATTTGAGTAACAGATAATGAAGCTGATGAATGGCAAAGAATTAAATGTTGCAGTTGATTAACTCCTCTAGAGACAGATTGGTTCAAAGTCAGGGAGACATGGCCTTCATTTGCTTGCTTCACCCATACTTTACACCTGGCATTCAGGAGCTGGGACAGACAGAGATATTCTCCCCCCCCGCCCCCCCAGATAGGCATGTGACTGAGTCAGAGGTTATTTTAGCCAAATTTAGGTATACAATAGGTACATAACAACCTGTTTCCGGTTTCAGTCATCCCCACTCCCTTTGCTGCAGAGAGAGGAACACTTGCAGAAAGTCTATGATTCACTGAAGTAGAAGAAAAAACTCATCACCAAGGATGAAGTATCTCTTCATTGACTGCAGAGGAGCCCAGACAGTGCCTGTAGGTTGCAACTGGAGAGCTGAAGAGAGGCGAGATTAATCTATAGCAAATATAGCAATATTCCTCTTCTGACACAAACTCTCAGGAATTCCTCAAGCCAAATCTGTGTTCAACTGCCATCACAGCAGCGGGTAAATGGCTCATTTCTCTGGGCACCCATCTGTCCAAGAGAAGCCATTACAGGTGGCCCATGTCCTTCTGTGCCTCAGTTTCCCCTCACTTCAAAGAACAAGCTTACTTGCACCTTTTCCCCTTGAATACTACAAGAAGACGAGACATTGGTTTGGCAAAGTACACTGATGTGAGCTTAACTTACAGTGCTCCCCCAAACCTCTTTGAAATCTGCATGAATTAAGCAGCCATCAAGGAACTTCACTGAACCAACAACTCGTTTATTCATTCATGCTAAAAAAATCCTCTGAGAACTGTGGCTGATGCATGCCCTCAAAACCTGAGGCACTGTTATTACTAATGCACGTAGGGTGATCGATGGTGGCTCTGGTGACAGTTCAATCAGCTAGGACTGGCCCTGAGGTCACAGACCAGAAGCTGGGCAATGGGATCCTCTTGGTCTACCAATAATTCTCCCTCCCTCCAGTACTGCAGCATGCCACGGACTGTGGAGGGCAGGATGGGGAGGGTATCCAGAAGAGGTAAAGCTAATTAATTTCCATTCCCTCAGAAGACACTGCTGCTCACATTTCCAAACTCTCCCTGTTCTTTACTTACCCTTTTGGATCTCAAGGGATGCCCCATGACAAATTGGAGTTCTCTGGTGAACCAATTGCTTTTTTTTTTTTCCCTGCTTTTTTTTGGTGCTAAAGATGAAAGATTTAAAATGCAATAATGTTTTGTCTAAATTCTTGTGGAAATAGCTTATGACCTTTCATAGAGAAATGTGGTTTCAGCTTTCCGGTAAGAGAGCTCCCAGCTAATGATTTAGCTCTATTTTCTAATAAATAGTTGGCAAGAGACGACCACTCTTATACCCTTTGTCATTAGGGACCTATTATTTATGAGTCAGAAATGAATCATTAGGCTTGGCAAACAGCAATTTCTTTGTGGCCAATGTATTTTTCCACTCGGTAGCAGAGTATGCTTGTAAATTCTTCCTAAAAATTACCATTAAAGTATCTCCGAACAGAGTCTCCCTCACACTGCCATAAATTCTCTCCACTTTGGTGACTATTGGTGGTCTTCCCACCTCAGGAAAAAGGGTTCCTTTTCTTTTTTGTTCTTAACGCCTTTCACATTTCCTTCCAGCTAATTACACTTTTATTTAATAAGGTAAATGCGTTTTGTTTTCCTTACAGTCTCCCCTTTACAGGATGAAATATTTTGTTCTGACAGAGCCTTCCTGTCTTCTGTATGCTGGCTAACTCAAGGCCTCCGAGCGATTAGAGTTGGAGAAGACCTTTGCACTTACACTTACTTGTTCGTGTCCGGTTGCCAAGGACTTCAAAAAGTCATTTTCATGGGAAGGTGTGATGACACATGTTGGACACGTATCATCTGAGCAGCAAATTTCCCAAATTCTGAAAATGTGTAGGAAAAATAGCAAGCCAGTAACTTATTTTCTCTCTCCCTCTCATTCTTAAATCATTATTCACCTAGCTGAGCGACTTCTCGAATCTGTTCCTTTTTGAATTGCAAGTGTGTCTCAAAGGACATACAGTTGTCCAGCTAATCAGGACAAGGGAATTAAAAACAATGTTGAGGAATATGTTTCAGGCTTTGTTCCAGATACAAATTTTGCTCATTAAGGTAGCAAATCCAGTAGACTGTTTCTTAGTGAAGATTCAGCCTGACTGTAAGAATTTGATCTCAATATCAACTTTTCTGACATTTGGGAAAGTACAGAGCAGTGGTGGGGCATCAGGATACATGAGATTTCTGAGCAGAAAGCAGAAGACAAGAAATTTTGAGAAAAATTAGGGGAGAAAAGTGAAACTAAAAGCTTGTGAGCAATGCAACCCTATGCTGACTATCCAAAAAGATGGACAAAACCTTGCATGTTTAGATTCACAGACTTTAACACTGAAGAAACGACTAGCCCACTTATTTTGTCCTCTTCCAGAGCAATTTGCTCTGTTGCTTGGGATCCCCTTAGTGTGTCTTCCTTACCTATAACATCAAGAAAAGACTGCTCTTCCTAGGAAGCAAAGAAAAGAAAAGGAAGTTTGGGGGCAGGTGGCAAATGAAAGTTAATACTTGCCAGTGCAAAATATTAAATAATCAATGGCAATAGTTTTACTGGTGAACAGCAGCAAATCAGCCTAGTCCTAGCCCAAATAGAGAGAATATAATGTTCTTTTCCCAGTCAAAACAGCAATTCTAATTCTAAATTTAGGGTTTTGTCAAAATTTCTCTTCTTATTCTTTTTCTTCCATTGAAAGATTACAGGTAAAACATACACAATGTACTAGAAAAAATACATTTTAACTGAAGTTTGCTTCTTGGTTGTTGGATTGGATGGTTGGTTTTTTTTTTTTTTCCTTTTGGAAATACAGGAGCTTTAAGTCAGTTAGTAGGCCAAGTGAGAAAAGAGAGAAGTAAGGAGCACTGAAAACCTCTGGGGAACAGAAGAGCAAAAGGTATGGGTGAGCCAAACAGACTTGGGGTGTAGCAGAGGAAAACATAAATGCAGTATCAGGAAAACTTTTACAAGGTAAGAAAAATTTAAAAATGGGTTCTGAGAAGTGAAGCTGTGAACATACAAATGCCTTAGATGCCTCCTGGATGTGTAGGAGTAACTAATTAGCCTTAACATGAAGCAGGGGAAAAAGGAAGAGGTAGCTGAAGATTGCCACTGAAATATTTTTGAGTTGGAATATAGAAAAAAAAAAAAACCACCATAACAAAAATCAGTTTCTTTCTGAAGTCTGGAATTTTATTTTAAAAATACCACAAAATTTTGGAATCTACTGATTTATTTAAAAAAAAAAAAAAAAAAAAAAAAAAAAAAACCCTTAAAAAAAAACAGATGGGAAAAAAGAGAAAAAAAAAAAGACTCATATTTTTTAGTTGTGTATGTATTTTAGCAATCTCATCTCACCTAAATGGGATGTGTTTCAAGTATATTCCTTTTATGGAATAAGGACTCTGAAAACCCTAAAGTGTTCTAGGGAGAAACTGTCTTCCATTTCAGTTTTGAATCAGTATTGCTACACCCATTCCCCCTCCTCTCTCTTTTCTCTCTCTCTCTCCCCCCTTTTTGAATGTCTGTACAAAAAAAAAAAAAAAAAAGATGAAAAATAAGCCTTACAATAAAAATTTGGACAAAAATAACTTATTTTGGTCCAGGACATGTCTGAGTATGTGTCATATGGAGAAGATCAGTGTGTTCCCTGTTGGATCAGATCAGAGGTCCATCTCATGGGAGTATCTGTTTGCAGAGATGTCCTGATGAAACACTTTAAAGGCAGCTATGAGAAACCTCTCACAGAAAAAATATATGTTCACCTGTTTATGGAGAACATTCCCATTTATTCCTTCTTCCCTCTCTCTGAATTTTAGTCAGATGTCAGTACGGTGCTCCAAGTTAAAAAGCATTCTGTGTTCTTTCTAAGCTGTTCCCTATTTCTTTAGCAATTTTAACTCTCAGTAATTTTGTTGTCCATATACATGACTAAGGCTCTGTTGACACTTGTTGAGCTTTTCAGCCATGGAGTAGACTTCAAGAACCAGAAATGTTTCTCTAGGTTGAAAACACAGTCACCAACCTGAGAACAATATCTTTGCAAACCAGTTCCAACCCCTTCAGAGGAGAACGTGTCCAGAAGAAGTGAGTTTTTGCATTACAAAAGAAGTATCTCTCTCCCAAACTTGCATATAATGTGAAACGAACACATACTGAACATTATTTGAGGTTTGAAAAAGTTTGAATAACCTTCTTCTGCTCAATATTTTCATTGTACCTCAACGCTTTCCAGTTCAGGCCAACATTGAGAGCATATGTGCCAAAATTCTGGAGAACAAAAACAAAAATAGAAACTAAAAAAAAAACCCAAACCCACCCACAGAAGAACCCTATTCTCTCCTGGGCATTCCTGGACCAGCTGGATGTTGAAAATATTGGCAATTTCACAGAGAATGAAAACCTACAGACCCAGAAGGTTAAATAAACACCATACAGGTTCTTGTTTGTTTGGTTGTTTGCCAAAGCCCAGAAAGGAATACAATGGAAGAGTTCATCTTTCCACTTTTTTCTAGCTGTTTATCTATGTCTAATCCTGCTAAATTGCCCTTGTTCCTGGAAATATGTAATTTTACTACATATAAGAGCGAGCATGGATCTGGCTTGTAAGGAAAGAACCACCTTATTGACTGTGATTGCTGATACAGATGGGCATCTTGTCTAAGTCATTTGTCTGGGCCTATTAATGAAAATGGTCATCTCCAAAGGGACATTCACATGTCCCCAGATAGCTGGGGAATGGACTCAGGTGGACTAAGCCCTGTCACTGTTACTGTAGATAAATTGGGAATTGCTATGGAGTGCATCTTCCCTGATAGAGACACGACTGCATCAGTTGTAGATTGTAACCTCCAGAGCAGAAAACCTGGAGGTTTTCTCAGGATCCAAGACCTCACCAGGATCAAGCTCAGGTCCTCCTTATTTCAAGCATGAAACACACTGCTTAACACCTGATGGGCTTCCTTGGTGCACCCCAATTCATCCATGAGTATCTAAGGTCCAAAGCAGATCAGACTCAGCAACCAGAGCTGAAGGACCTATTTCTGCGTGGTGATCTCCTGCCAGATACTGACAGAGACCCCCACCATGCTGGAGATCAGATAAAGCTTGAGACATTTGCAGTACAATTACATTGGTTTCCTGGTTTGGATAAGGAGTACACTTCCAAAGTGCAACTCCCAGATCTCTTACTTTATCAAGCTTTGATTCATGCTGCAGCGAAATCTCAGAGTGAACAAATTGCATTCCTCTTCAGTGAAACTAACCCAAACTGCGTGCTATCAGAACAGACTTCTTGTGAGCGTTGAAGCTACAGGATCTGATTAAAACAAGTCCAAAGTACTCCCTGCAAACAGAGATGGCGTGGCCACAATGGTCCACAACCATTTGACTCTGCAGAACTGACCCTTGCACTGAAGGATTTGCTGATTGAAACATAATCTTGATGACTTAAGTTCTCAGGGTTTCCACATTACCTTCCTACCACACTTGCTTTGCTAAACTTAATGGTTTGTTCTTGATAATCTGACTGCTAGGACAGGAGAGAGTTAGTGATTAGCAATTTAAAATTCACTTAGCAATACTGGAAGTGAAAATTGTCATACCTGCAATTTAGATAAAACAACAATGTGCAGCTAGGTAGATCAATACAGGCATGACTTATGTTCTACAGTATATCATTATGTTTGTGAAAGCTGGAATGAATATATTGAATTTCCAATGACAGAGAGAGAGAGATCCACACATGGGTTTTTCTCCAAGTCATGAGCCATCTCTACAGGATTGGCTCAGATTTTTTTATCTGTACATTGTCCCTGATCTTTCCCCCGTCTACACAACTGATTCCTGAGCTTGGTGGCCCACTGGGGATTCTGTGTTCAATCCACTCAAGTGCAGCTTTGCAGACCCAGGGAATTGTCTTGGCTGAATTGATTAATCAACAAAATATCTAACAAATTAAATCTTTTAAGGGTTACATGTTTTTCATCTGTGCAGTCTGCTATATACACAAAATCTTTGTGCACTCAGGTAAATATAAACCAGGTTAATCTTTCCAAAGCTCCCAGTTCTCTTACTCCTTTGGCGTGTGTAAGTGGAATACCAGAAAGCTTGTGGACGATAAGCCACTTCTAGTCTCCTGGTGGAGACTAGTGGTTTTATTTTACAGGTGGCTGCCATTTCTTCTACAGAGCCAGACCATATGTCACAGGTGAATTTGGCATTTGGGCATCAGCTCCACACTAAATGCAAAAAGAGTTCAGTGCTAGGAGGAGACAGCAATCCCATTTGTGAAGAATGTAGCAAACAGAGAAATACCTTCTTGTGCCAGTCACAAGCAAGACAGAACCTTGGCAGTGACAAGCCACCCCACACTTGTCTTTGAGTGCACCAATTTCATGGTGCCTTGGACAGTACTGGGGCAAGTGCAGCCCAGCGTGCTGCCATTGTTTGCGCTTTAAAGACATCCTCTGATCCTTTGGAAGTGGTGCTGGAGGCAAAAGACCAGTTCTTTTCCCCACATCTGACCACTTTCTAGTTTGCATTTCTTTTTCTTCTTATGGCCATTTTTCTTAATATGGTTCCCCTTGTTATTTTCCACCCATGTTTGTTCTCACCATGAGGAACAGCACCGCCTCTTCCCTACCCTGAAATGCAGGCAAATTGGACACTCTGTTCCACAGAAAGCCCCGGGGGGCAGCGGGACATTATTTTAGTATTGTTTACACTTCTGATCATCAGGCCCAGCAAACGCCCACAGACTGGAAACCCATCCTAATTATTGTGAGTTGTTTTGTTTTTTTCCCCTGGTGGAAAAAAATCTGTTTGTTATTAATCATCACCAAAACCTTGGTTTTCAGCAGTGCTGAGATGTCTATATTGCATCCAGGGAGTGACAGACATTGTGAGAAGAGGCTGTGTCATGGGGATGCAACTGAGAACCTGGCTCCAAGAGCAATTTAAGTAGCTCAGCTCCTTAAAGTGCCCTGCTACACTGTTCTCAATAGATAAAGTCACTTTTGGCCATAATGGTCCCAAAGGGGATATTTGCTTCAAACATTCCCACCCTCCAGAACATTCTCACTTAGCTTCTCCTCATCCCTCCAAAATCCAGTAATACAAAGACATTATTTATAACAAAATATAAACTGGAGACTAAATAATAAAGCTTTAATCTAGCCATTTATGCACTCAGATTCCATCATCCTCTCGTGTATTCTCATCTATCCATTTATCTATTTATTCATCCATTCCTGTTACACACATTATATTTCATCACTGTGTATTTACCAGTCCAGGTTTACACACAAACACAAATGCACACATTGTTTATGTGTGTCTTGCCAGGCTTTGGAACAGTGGTAGACCTGATTTGATTCAATGATGTCATCCATCCCCACTGTAAAATACTCAAAAATGCAGATAACCCTTAAAAGTTGCTACATCCTGAAAGCACTGACTGGGCTGCCTTCCTGTCGCACATACATAAAAAGAGAAGGATTTAGGACCTATCCTTTTAAATGTATCTCTGAATCCCTGTTTGGAGCTACTGCAGAAGAAGCTGTTTTTCAAAAGAAGCTGCAAAAATAGTCGGCTGCTCTAGTTGAGCAACTAGGCAGGAAAGGAAGGAAGGAAGATGCATTTGGTCCTAAGGACACACAAAGCCAGCAAAAACCTATAGTCCCAAACTGCTGGGAAAGAGAGTATTGCTGGTGTGGGAAATGGGCTGTGGAGGTCACTGTGCCAAGCAGTGGGTAGAGCTGTTATGTGTGACCAGTACTCCACAAAGCAGTGACAGCTCTCCAACAATCTGCATGGTTCCAAATTGGATGTTTACAACCAGGTGTAAAATTATTTTCTATGTTCTCCCAAGCTCTTTCCTTCCCTGAGGTGCCCCTAAGAAGACATTGAAGACTCTCTTCTAGAAGGAAAGGGTCTCATATTTTCATCCTACCTCTGGGTTTACCCTCATTTTGGGAGAAATGCAGAACGGGAAGAGACAATGAGGATGGAGGGCTTGCACCTGTTGTTACCTACATCCACAACTTCCCTTCCCCACAGCATCTGCAAAATGCAGATGTCTGTGTCCATCCTCAAAACATTAAAACAGCCATTCCTCCCCGTGGAGTACAAGTGACCACTCTCTGGTACTTCCAGCAGACACATCCTATCATCCTAAATGGCCTCCAGCTGAAATATAGTTCTGTCTCTGAAAAAGGGCCCAGAGCCACACAGCTCTGTACACTAAACCCTGACATATTGCTGGAAAGGTCCCCCTCATGTCTCTTCCAAGAATAACAAACCTTTGCAATGTGCTCTCGTATATCATCAACAATTAAGGATGGTAGCAATCCAAACAGCCATCTCTCCAGGGACGGAGGGAGGGAAGGAAGACTTATTAGGCCCTCAAAGAAGTGTAAACCCAGCACTGTGCTGGCCTTGGAGTTTCTGCTTGGCTTTGAGAGTCTCGGTGTAACTGGGATGCCTAGTTTCCTCAACTGCATCATGGCTCTTGAGGGGGATCAATGGTACACCCTGAAGCTGCCAAGAACACAGCCTCCTTGGAGAGAGATGTTGAGGCCAGAGCTTGCGGCATCTCAGGCTTCCTCCCCTTCTATTTTTTGGACCTTGCACAGCATTGATCTCCATCCAACCCATGCTGTGGAGAAGGTGCAGTCTGTGCACTAGACAGTGGCATGGGGGTCTTCAGTGCACTCGCCTATTCGGCTGCTTTTCCTGAAGCCTACAAGCCAGGTTCAGGGTACAAGCAGAGCCATGTCATTTGCAATTACTTATAAGCAGATAATTGTGCCCTAAGACAGCTGAATGGGTGCAACGATCGCTTTCCCAGGCCTTGCCAGCCCTGCTCTCCTGTGATGTGGTTTAACAGGAACAGGGATCCTGCTGGGAACGGCTCCGAGGTGTTGGCTCTTGGGGTCTCCAAGAAAGGAGCAGACAGACAGACTCTGGTTTTCAGCTACGCCTGAAGATCTGTCGGCTGCAATCAGGGCCATCTGGCTGGTTTTTTTGGTGGAATTGCTCCCATGGTTCTCCTGGAACAAGTGTTTCTCCTCCACTGGAGGGGCTGTAACTTGCTCTCCTCCCTGTCCTAAGGACAGCTTGGCTGCTGCCATGTGTGAAGACATGGGACATCAGAGGCACAGCCTGCGGGGTGTGAGAACAATGTCACACCTCCCCAGCCAAACCGGCCCTTCCATGTGGAAATAAGAGGAAAAAGCTCATAGAAATGGCGTGTCCCATCTTCTGCCTCTGCTCCCTCTCCCTTCCCAAGCACCTTGGGAACTGAAGGAAACCCGTCTGATAAAAGTTATCAGAGCAAGCGTGGGGGTTGGAAGTAGCTACTCTGCCATTTCATGTACCTATTAACCTACCTGGGCTCATGCACTGGGAAAGGTTTTGCAGCATGTTCTTAATCCCCAAAGGAAAATACTGGGTTTAGACCTTGAACATGTAGGATACAGCTCTGCTGAGGGCTAAACACCCATTCAAGCAACCCCCAGACCAACTCTTTACCCATGTATCTTAACATTGCACAAAGGTATTATTTTGCTCATTATTGCACAAACCCTGCCCCAGCCTATGCTGTTGTATGACATGGGACAATATCCACCATGAGCACATTCATCAGGCAGTTCCTTGCCAACTGCAGCTTCACAGCTCTACTCCATGATGAACACTTGCAAAGAGCAGCCTCTGCTAACTTTGTGGTTTTTGGCACAGTTTGGCTGACCAAGTGGTTCAATATTAATCACACTTCCTTCTTTGGTCCCTGTTGGACTTCCACGTGAGGCCAGGATCAGGCCCCAGGTTTCTCAAACCTGGCTCCTTGCCTACCTGCACTGCTGGGCCAAGGCACGTTCTGAGCAGGCCTGGCAGCAAATTTTGGATGGGAAAATTTTCAATTGGCAAAAGCTGCATCAATGAAACCCAAATATTTTGTGGGTGTAACACAATTGCCATTAAATTCTTGACAAAAATTGTCCAGAACTGCTCCCCCCGTTGCTGCAACTTGAATTTGCCTTTTCAACTTTCTCCTTTTCTTTAGGATTGCCAACGCATTTTATCTGATAAGGCAAAGCCCACTGTGTGTAGACATTGGTGCTTTGAATAGTTTTGTTTGGACTTTTAGAAATTGCATTCAGTGACAGCTTTGATATTTCGGTGTGGTACTATTTTGATGTAAAGCATTTCTGTCTTGTTGAAATGAAATCTTCGGCTTTGTCAAAATGAAGCAATCATATACTATCAAATAGAAGTAATCCCATGATGCTGAAAAGCAACCAGTCAATGCTATTGACAATAAATATTTCAGAATTTCCAACAAAAGTTTTTTTGGAAATGCCATTTCACAAGGAGTTTCAGATTTTCACTTTTGCGTTCCAATTTGGAATAAAAATAGAAGTAGAAATGTTGGCATTTCTCCCCTGGGAGGGAAATCTGATTTTCCAAAAAGTTTTAGTAATAATCTGGGTTAGACAGAGACGTTTTAAAACCTGTTATTAAAAATGATTGTTCAGCCAGTAAAAATGGTGTGAAAGGAATGGATTCAAATACAGATTTACTGTTTTTTTATGTTTCCCCTCCGTAACTGGCATATCTTTTTATAGATATATTTCACCTTCCTAACACTCCTTCTTGGTTACAAGTACCAGACATTTTCACTCTTAGATGGTCTGATTAACCTGATCAACTCAACTGCAAGCAATTGTTTTTAAACTTCCATTCAGTTGAGACAATTGTTGCTTTTATTTCAAAACTGAAAAAGAACTTGTCTCTGAAAGCTAGTCTGGTTTTTATTTTTATTTTTCAAAATGCATCATTAGATTCGATAAGAAGCATTACCTCTTCCTCCGAGCCTTGCATAATTGTTAATCTAAAAGAACTGATGTAAGAAAAATGTCTGGTTTCTTCAGTGTGTGCAGAAGTTATGCTGAGGTTGCATTGCACACAGCTACAGTGCTGGTTCGAGACCATGAGAACAGCCGCACCAAGTCAAATTAAAGGTCTTATCCCATTTCTGACAGTGACCAGCACCAGATACCTAGGAAAAGTGCCTAAGTGAGATTAGAGCAGTCCTCCGGGATTGTACTATCCCAGGCTCTGGGAGTCAACAATTTTGGAATTTACTAAGATTAAATTTACATCTGGACTATCACACTTAATAACCATGGATGGATTTATCCTCCCTAATTTATCTAAGATCTTTTAAATTCAGTGGACTGGGATATGTTAAAATAATTCAATCTGAATTATAATTCCTGGTTCTTTTTGTTTTAAAAGTTCATGGGGGAAAATATTGCCTGCAGGGAAAAACTGTCTCATTTTAACTTTTTCATATTTTAAATTACTTTTCTTTTATCCCTTCTATCACAGTCCAGTGAACTGCGCTTTAATCATACAAGAATGCCTGTATATTCAATTTGAATAGATAACCAATATTTCAATACTTATTTTGACTTCCTAATGCTTCATAATTGAGCATTAATCTTAGAGGCAGACCTTTTTTGGTCAGAATACTGTTGTTTCTATGTCCCATCAAAATAGTAGAATTTCTTCATGCACATTATAAATGTGTGTGTGTTTGTTGGGGAATCAATTTTGGAAGAACAGCTTTATAACAAATTAATGTAATGCATCTATCGCATCCTCTCTCATCAAGATAGATAATGATGCAGAGAAGACAGCATGGAAAACAGTATGAAATTTTGGGGATAAATTGCTCTGTTTGTATGTACAATCATAGATAGCTCTGAAGATTTAGGTTCTTAATCCTAAAAAAGTCACTCAATGGAGAAGAGACCTGTTAGAAAGGAGAGATGTTTAGACTAGGAAGAATTTTCAATGAAGAGATGGTGATAAGGAGCTGGGGAAGAGGATTCTTGATCAGGAAGTGATATCCGATTTTTCATCCCATGAAATCTAAAGCAAAAAAAGAACTATGAACTGCAAATTAGATTAAATTACTTTAGTATGTTCCAGGCAGCCTCTGATGTTTTTCTCTCCTGTTCATAAAATCAAGAGCAGTCGCCATAAAATATGGGGACAGCTCTTTATTAACTATATGTGAAAATGAGTGCACATAAAGAATCTCTAAGGGAAACTCCTGAGTCCGGGCTAGCAGTCAAGCCTGAACCCTTAAATCTTAATAAACTAAGACATTACTTCTTCTGGACGGCGATCAGGAGGAATCTAAGCCAATCGTCTTCTTCCTGGCTTGGATCTTAAATGCAGAACCAGCCTTTGCTTGGGGTTAGCAAGCTGATCTTCTAGCCTTAAATAAAATAACCTATAAAGTTAACCCTGCAACACATACTTCTGTTGAGAGGGGGAGCAGGGTTAACTGGCACGTTTGTTTGTTTGCTTACTTTTTAATACAGACAGCCCCAGTAAGCCAAATTCATCCCAGATGTTACTCTGTTGACCTCAGAGTACTATTTTGCATTGATTTTGATAGGGTTCTGCTGAGGCAAATTCATCTGCAGACCTGCCACCTTCTGTGAAATGGCTGCCAAGCTTCCTTGCCGCAGGGAAAACTCCCTGCCTAGCTGGACTGCCTGGCCCTTTCCACTGCTGCCTCTTCCCAGAAAGGCAAGTTGTTCAAAGGTTTTCTGAACCCCTGCCCTCATGGAGTGCCGGCACTGACACAGCCCATGGGATGCACCCCTTCCCATGTCCATGCTCCTTTGGCTTCTGCACGGCTCACATTCAAGCTCACACTTGGGTCTGGAGCAAGTCCAGGCTCTCAGGAGACGCAGAGTTTGACTATGTTCAGAATAAAACAGTAATTCTGAATCCTCCTGTGCCTGGACAGATTATGCCTGAGCATCTCTTCTTCTTCTGCACAGAGGTTAGACTAGCTGGTTACTGTACTAGTAAGCAAGGTGTAAGCAAGGTAAGGTCTTGTGTGCTGGCACATGAGCCTCCAGATATTTTTTTTTCATTCTCTCTGTCCACCAGGGCTTGTCCAGGTATTCCCATGCATGGTTAAGGGGGCAACAAGGAGAGTTCCTAACACACAGAATCATAGAATCTATAGGATGGAAAAAAACTATAAGATCATCAAGTCCAGCTGTAAACCTAACACTGCTAAACCCCCCACTAAACCATGTCCCTAAGCACCATGTCTAGAGGTCTTCTAAATACCTCCAGGTATGCTGACTCAGCCACTTCCCTGGGAAGCCTGTTCCAATGCTTGATGGGGTGGATGAGGCCACCATCTTTGGAGGAACAAGAGTTTAGCCATGAGGACATAATCCTGGCTAAGCATCTTGACATTGGAAGCAAAGGACTGCTCTTAATCTATTTTGTTTATTAGTATACATATAGCTTTGGGATTGTAGTATAACCAAGCTAACAGCCTGGACAGACATTTTATGGATCAAAGGCTCAGCACAGTTAGGTCTGACCTTGAATTTGCTCCTTCACCTGCAGTGATGATATCTCCGGCGACCTGTTGGATGAGGACTCCGTCTAGAAGCCATTCATAGAATAAGAGAATACTAAATCTGTAAGGGAGCTAAGAAGGTCTTCAACGACAGACAACTCTTCCACAAATTTTGGAGTTGGGTGAAGTCGTATCCAGTCTAGGTTCAGAACCAGTTCAAGACATCACAAAAAAAAAAACCCTGAAATGTTTGGTTACCAGAACAAACCAGTCAGAACCAACACCCATCAAACTCAAGTCTTAGTTCAAAACAGAGTGTTGAAACTCAAAATTAAAACTATTGGGTTTTGACCATTTGTTTGTTTTCTGACTTTAGAGACAAAAATTTTCCAAGTACTTTTTTGTCTTGTCAAATAAATGAAATTTTTTTAAGAGCACTTTGTTTTAGTGAACTAAAATAATATCTAATATATCCTCTGTCATACTGTGTGTCTGCAACAAATTAATAAATCTGAGGACTGAAAATGTTCTTTCAGCACACACTTGTGTTGCTGAAACTGCCAGAACAACTTTTTCTAGTTGACACAGTTCAGGGATGACATTTTTGTGATATTCCCAGTAGATGAATATGTCTTTTTTTTTTTATTATTGAGGCATGGCTCATCTGAAAATGAATCAAAACTTGGCCCTGTCTTTTGGGGACCTTTTCTTCTTTCATATATCTCTTCTTAGTTAGAGATCGCATGAACTCTGCAAAGAAGACATTCCAGACTTTCATCTGATCTTTCAACTCTAGACAGAGTTAATGTTGATTCTGTAACACTGTCTTCTGCTTCTGTGTGAAATTTTTCCGTCTGCCTACTGATATTAATGAAAAAGATACATGAAAAAGAGATATTTTTTCCTTTGTTTCTCCTTAGATGCACACAATTTTTCAAAAGAAAGCAGAAAAGTTTCATTTTCCCATTGATACAATGAAAAAAAAACCAAACCAACATCACCACCACGTAAGTTTTTAGCAACCTTCAGTTACTGAGAAATATTTGTTTTCATCTGAGTCTTTCCAAACAATTAGGATACGTTTAATGCATCTCTGTCCCCTTTCTGGCAGACAAAGCAGATGATTTGAGATGTCCATCAGCAGCAAAAGGTCCTGGGTTCCAGGAGTCATGCAAATGTGTCATTAGCAGAGTGCCAGCTTTATCAGAAATAAAGGAAATACCATTAGCAGGGAGGGAAATTACAGCATGTGAGAAGGTAAGATGCAGCATAAGCCACATGAATCGAAATTAATTTGTGGAAGAGACAAAGACAGGCACAAGTATATCTTAATGGTCTGCCAATGTAGAGGAGTAGGAGGCAGATGACATGTTGTATAGGCAGGTGCCACCTTCTCCTGGATTTTGCAATTCTTCCTGGAGACCTCTAAACAAAATCTTAGTACAGGGCTCTTTCCTGTAACTCCAGTGGGAAAAGTGTGTATGTTTTAGGAACAGAAGAAAAAAAAATTATGTACTCTTTTCGATGTCAGTGCTCAGGCTTAAGTGAGCCAACATAAATGCATTTGGGCAACAGAGGGTTTATTGTTCCCATGGCCCTGTTATTTTCTTAGGTGAGTGAATGTGTGTTTTGGAGGGGAAGGTTTTGACAGTGCTGGTTAAAGACATCATATGTTAAAGAGAGTTTGGATGTTACCTCCTTAGTCACCTCACCTGTCACTAGGTCACCCTGCTATTTGTCAAAAGGAAAAATCTTTGTTTGCTAGGAAGCAGTCATGAGTTTGAGAAAAATCCTGCAAAACTGCTATTTTATTTTAATAGGGAAAAAAAGAGCTTTAGTTGCTGTTATGTCATCAACTGGACCCGTCCATCTCACAAAATCTCCTGGAACTTGCTCAAGACATACAACCCCAGTTAGACTTTCAAGAAGTGATCATCTGGTAAAATTTAGGGCAGCTTCCAGTGGTCTGGTTTCAGAGGAAGTGCTGTCTGGGTGCAAAAAGAGAAGAGGGTGTCTGTACAGAAAGAAAGAGAGCTCCTAATATTCCTTCCTGGGAGACACAGGGCTAGCTACAGCCTCTTTCTCACTATCATTATAGAGCTGAAGGGTCCATCCTCTACAAAACATCTCGAGATGCTGCAAGAGTATGGCAGGAAGACTGGGCAGACAGGGTGAAATTCCCCTTGCAAAAGAGAGATGGCCCAAAATTCAGACCACACAAGAGTGGGATTTCCACGGTCCTTCATGTTTGTGCCAGCTCCCTTTGAATTCCTCTCAGTGGTGGCTGGACGTGCTGGGATACAGATGTGGTTCCTGTAGGCATGGCAGCCTGCCAGCCATGCATCACTTCAGATACAGGCTGCTCTTCACATTAACACATCACTTAAAAGACCTACACATCCTCTGCAAAGAGGGAGGACAGAAGTGCAGAGGGAATGGTGCTGCAGTCACAATCTTCCCCTGCCCTTTGGCAGATGTGCAGCTGCTTCTCCTCCATCACAAACAATTCCCTTCATCTCTGCAGGAAAGAAGAAACATTTCAACCTATTTCAAGGTGTCAGCCAAGGAAAATAATGTATGACCTGACTCCTAATTCTACTGCACATGAAAGCGAACAGGCTGCTCTGCCCTGTTTGGACTATGGCGTGCTGCAAAGTGTAAAGATGTAAAACATAAACCTGATTTGCCCAGACCTGGGTCAGAGCTGGTGCTCAGTTAGATATGAAGCAACATTTATTATCCCAGGAAGCAGGGGGAATGAATGTAAATCACTTGTAAAAATGACATGCTCTTGTAGGGTTTGAACCAAAACTAGTGTCCTACATAAATAGGAATTCACTGCAATTTTTTAACTATTTCCATGTATTAGAAAAATTCACATCTCTGCCATAACAAAGTAAGAACACCCTGGAGAGGGGATGTTTACAAGCCTGTAAGCACTTTAGAGATCAAAGGCAGGACACATAGCCCAGGATCCTTCTACCCATCTACCATGGTAGAGTTATGAATCTAACACTTTCCTTGTTCCTGTGTGCTTGCTTCCTTGATCTCCCCTTCTTATTTATTTATTCTCCTGAAAGACATGGATAGTATTGACTTGTATACTGAGACACTCAAATGTATAACATGTAAGTGTCTACAGGTGAGTAGCATATTTGATGTTCCTTTCTGGTCAACAAAGATCAACAGAATGATTCATTTGCCTGAATACAGATGTCTAACATTGTTTCAGATTTTCTAGTGTATTCAAGACATCCATATAGGGTTGACAGATACAACACAGGATCAGTAAGAGATTATGACCTTTCTGCAGTGACTGCTGCAGGCAGGGAAGCACTTCCTAGGGTGTTTCAAATAGCAATAAACGTTTATGTTTAGCTGATTACTGCCCATGGTCTGAACTGATGAGATCACCATTGACTACAGCAGGTGCTTGGACAGCTCACTTAGGTCAAGACTTTGATTTTGGTCTCATAATTTGCATGCAGGATGATACCTTGGCACTTAATCTTAATAAGCCATTTAAATGGAGGTGGTATAGAGTATAAGCCTGCAGACAGCCTCATTGACCTCTCCAACACAGCTACCTCTATAAGTATCAACTTCCTTCTATTGACCAGAGACAGACCCACAGTGATTGGCTGAGACTAGAAACCTGGGTGGAATTAGAGGAATTTGTCTCCAGCTTGGTTAAACTTAGATAAAACTTCATTCTCCATCTTCATATCAGCATCTCCAGGCCAGGAAAGGCAGAAAAAGTTAATTATTTTCAGCATTTGCTTTGGAATTTGGTGTGAAGAAAATGTCCCTTTTGAAAGAGAATTGACACAAGAGACCCTTCCAGGAAAGCAGGCATGCAACAGCAGTGGGACTGATAAGTGTCAGAAATCCCCATCAGTAGCATGACATCAGTAGAAAAGACCGTGACAAAATCCTGATAGTGGTATTTCTGAGAGGCAGGGTGTATAACTTGAAAGCATAGGAAAGCAGCCAAGTGACACAGAACAACAGTATTAACTTAGAAATATCTCCAGAAAGAGATGGCTTGGACACAATCCAAGGTGAATGCATACAACTCCCATAAAACTGCCAGATTAGAAAAGGGTAGTTCACATCTAAGGCCTCAATGAGAATAGAGAGAGAAAACAGCAAGGTATCCTGGGACTGCTGCCTGTATAGGACATTTCAAAACATAAACGGCTGCACAGCTCTCAAAACAAAACCAAAATGTGAGATGAAACATAGAGATAGCACCGCCAGGAGATGCTCAGTGTGCAGACTGTGAAAGAGGAAAGTCACAAAGCAAAGCTTATAGAGATGTACAGATAGTATATCAGTATATAGATGAGTGTACAGAGGAGTTTGGCTTCCGCCCGGGCAACAAGGTGTGCTCATGGCGGAAGGAAATCACTGTCGTTTGCCTTCAGATGCCAGAATTTTCATCATAACATAGAAATGGCTGCGGTGCAGCAACTGAAACTGATCCCAAGTTCACACCTCTGATGTCTGCTTTACTGAGACTTCAGTGTTTGACCTTACTGCTCCTTTGGGAAAATCGGCAGGGAAAATGCAAGGAAAATCCCCTCCGAAATTCCTCTCTCCTGCAGTGCCAAAATGCAAAGCCATGGGAAGATCCACAGGAATGCGCCACACTATCACTCTTACCAGCATCGAGAAATACGTTATCAGAAATAGGGAAATTAGCTCAGTGATGATACAGCCAGTTTTTTGGTTTTTTTTTTGAAGAAACAACAAAGTCACAACGGTCTGCATAAAACCACAAGTTCCGCTGGCACTTGGAGAAGTCTGGAAGGGAAAGAATACCAGAGTTACTGTACAGTATCAGCTGTGCTAAAAGGGGACTGAGCAGCAAGTCCAAGGAATGTGCAGCCAGAAATTCTGAGAAAGAGTCAGGAGGGACATGATGTGCTATGCAAAAGACAGGAGGAAGCATATTTTGTCAGCTTGAGTTAATCTGCAGGTTGAAGAACTGGTTGGGATTGCTGCGTCTCAGTATCCAAGATGGTAAAGCAAGGAGACTTTCTTTATTCCTGCCGTACTCTTCACTATGTAGGCACAGATTTCTTTGAATGGCTAGCAAAGTTAGATGTACTGTTAGGTGTTAATGATGATTAGATTTGGGTTTTTGTTTCTCCTGAAGTGATTCTGCCAAACTCTACACCTGCAAGAAAGCTGCCTCAGGTACAACTGGTGCCCAAGCTCTTCATTCAAGTCATGGACAATTCTTCACATGAGAAGATGTGAAGAATTTATAATAATTGGTATTTCATGTGTATACCAACTCCCTCCCTCCCAACCAGGAGAATAGCCCCCAAAACATATATAATTTTCTAATCAGACACTATCCAAGGTGAATGAAGATAGCCAGGATTTCTATCTCAAGGTACTGAACTTCCTACACAGAAGCATGCCCAGGCAGCACTGGAGAGGCAATGAGGAGACTGTCTGGGCCCACTGGGGTCGGTTTTATCCAGTTTTATTATGTCTTAGAAAGTGAATTTTACATCTGCTGTACCTATATCAAAATTTGTATTACAAATACTGCAGAAAAAAACCTCTTCCCATCTCCACTGCCCCCTGTTGGATTGGCAAAAAAGGTCTCTTCTCCCCATAAAAACAATCAAAAAACTAACCAAAACTGAAGCCAGACAAGATGATGGGCTGAAAGACAACAAACCCCCCTGAGATTTCATGCCAACATGCAGGAATCATGCCCTTAAAATTCCAGTGTGAGATATCTGTGATGCCAGGTGCAAACCGGTGGAAACATCACAGAAGGTGCAACACATGATGGCCACTACCGATGGGAAATTACTGGTAGCTGAGGACTACTCCTTGAAGAGGTCGTGTCCACTCTTGGTGATACCACACACGTATTTAAATAAAGCAGTTGGCATTCCAGATGGGTTACAGACATTAAACCTGAATAAACCTACTCAATGCTGTTTGAAAGCATTCTTTTCTTGCCTTTTCCTTATCAGCTTTTATCACCTGAGGACTTGTAGAGAGAGAAACACTGGGACAGGTGCAATCAGCTCCTGTCCTGTCTGTCCCAACACCGATGTCCTCATGATAGCCCTTGGCTGCTGATTGCTGATGGAGAGAAGCTGCCATGCAGAGCTGCAGAGCAGGACAGAGGCCCTGGGATCAAGCAATATCCATGCTGAAAGGAAAGTTAACCCTACTGAGCAGCATGACAGCCCTTCTTCCATTTCCAGGCTACCGCCACAGTCAAGCAAAGATGGTGTTACATGTTCCCTTCCCTTTCCTTCCACTTTATTTTTTTTAAGTGAGGTCACCAGCTGCTCCTCTCCAGTCTGACTCGTCCTGCCCTGCACAGACGTTGATGTGGTTGCGGAAATTGAAGGCGTGATAGATGACAGAGTTGAAAGAAAACACAGAGGGCGCTGGGTTTGCCTATTTATAGCGGACAGTTCAGAGCCTGCCACTTAAATATACATTCCTGATAAGTGAATAATCTCTGGCAGGGCATAAAAATAGCTCTGTGGCTCCAACCATAATTACATGGTCATGGTTCAGTAACCTGGGCTGTATCAAATAGACTACAACTGTCACTGATGGGAAAGGACAGAAGCAGTGAGGAGAAGGAGCACAATTTAAAGTTCAGGATAAAATATAGTGTTTTAAGTGCTAAATATATGACTATAAAGTATAAAGCTGCAAGGACTGGGCTCAGAAGTGCTGCAAGAGGTGCTCTTGATTTGAGGGCTGAGGAGGGACAGAGAGAGGCTGGACACTTTACATCCTGCTCTGAGGGAAATAACCTGTTTCTCTCCCCACAGAAAACATTGAATCTTCTTGACCTGTGCTTCGCCAGGTGGATTAGAGACAGTTGGTGGAGTAATCAAGTGCATCTTCTGATAACCCCTGACTGGAAAGAATGGAAGAACACGTCAAGCCAGGTCAGCCCCAAGGTCCAATCTACCCAATATCCTGCCTTTTGCAGCTGTAAAATCCTAGTGTTTTGTAAGAATGGTGTAGGATATCCACAGAAGAGAGTATCAACCCTCTCTGTTAATCGCTATACTTAGAAATTGGCTTAAACCCAGAAACATGCAATGTATTTTTTTTCTATTCCTTGCAGAATTTTTTTTCTTTTAAATGATAGTACTTCTGCAAAACTCTCATCCTGTGGCAATGAGATTGACAACCTGATTATGATCTACTTCTCAACTGGGTTTTTCTACCTCTGCTTGCGTACAGGTGAAACTATATACAAACAGAGGTATATCCTGCTGTTGAAGTGCTTACATCTCTGTATTCCTGTGGAGAGGAACAGCAGCCTTTCACCAGCATTATAGCAGACCTGGAATGAGATCAGGTTCCCACCTAGCACAGGACAGCTGTATACTGAAGGGGAAAAAGAGTGGGAAAAGAATGGACTTGCTCATGACCTTCGGTTTCTCCCAGAAGATACACTGTGCCTTTGCCCTGTGAAGAACATATAGAAAGTCCTCGCATGTATATTATGTCACCCTTCCCTGCCCTAAACATATGTGAGGAATTGTAGAGAGTTGACCTTGCCATATGGCAGAGAGATGTCCAGGGTGGACTATTTTTCTCCAAGGCACCATAATCCAGAAATCAGGAGCAAAATCTGGTAGCTAACATAAGAAACAGAGGCAGAACTCCTGAGTTCTGGTTAAAGTTGACTAACTGTGGGATTTGCAGAATGGCATGGGATCAATCTCAATAATTGTTTCTGTCTAACAGTTAGGTGTTGCTATGACCTAGCTATCTAAACCCCACTGTCATGACAGGTAGAGGATAGCACATCTCTGCTTTCCCAGACCCAAGATTTTGAATGGATGGATGGATGGATGCTCCCTGGAGTTCTCTCTTCCTCTTCGAGGGAGTCTAGAGGACTTAGAATCATAGAATCATTTAAGATGGAAAAGACCTTTAAGATCACCAAGTCTAATTGTAAAACTAACACTAGGAAGTCCACCACTAAACCATATCCTTAAGAGCCATGTCTTTTAAATACCTCTGTCTCTGTCTCTACAGTTATCCTGATTCTTCAGTTTTGGGACTGGTTACATTTGCATTCATGGGTTCAAAAGCAAACATTTCCTATCAAAATCACTCCAGCAGTCTGGAAGCAGTAATCCTTTCTTCTCAAAACATGAAAAATACTTAGAAATATTCCTCAAACCTTTATAATGTCCTTGAGAGCTTCAAAATATTCCTCAAAGACATCTTCTCCACTGTCTGGCCTGGACTGAACTAGCCCATGGTCCAAAACACTCCTAAGGGAAAAAGGAAAATTCAGTTTCAGTAGATATCAGGAAAAGAACTCATGGCCAAAGAAAGTATGTGACTTGCTCAAAAAGGACCTAGGATCAGAGAGGAGGTCACTGTGGAAGTAGGTAGACATTTTTGCATTCGGGGCACACTGCCTCTCCATGCCCCTTTGCTCCTGGGGGCTCTGAGGAGAAATGCATTATTAATTAATTCATTGAGGAGGTCAGATACTGTGACAGTAAACATCATGTAGGTATAAGGCCAAAAAAAAAAAAAAAAAAGACTTTGAAAGGTCCTTTTATTCTTTTACTTCGTGCCCAAGCCAACTGCCACATGAGCAGAATCCTTCTTGACAACAAACAGAGAAATGAGGAAAGCCTCTTTTTTTTTTTTTAATCTTTCACTGGGGAACTGCCATGGGAGCAGGATGAGCCATGCACACACTGCTTGTTATTTCAATGTATCCCAGATTCTCATCCGTCACCGCTTGCACAGCACAAACCCACTGAAATGTGTTACCCAGTGAAACTCTATAAACTTAAGGAAGGGGAGAGCCGAGCTCTGCTTGGTGCTCTTTCAAACCACAGCATCTGAAGTGGCACAGGGCAACATCTTACATGTCAGATCATTAGACCACATGGTTTATATTAATCACTTGATTACACAGAAAAGCCTCTTTGCCTGCTTCCAAACTGCACTTTGACACACAACTAGGTTTGAGGAGATGTCTGGTAGGAGGCAGCTTCTATTTTCCTTCCCTAAAGAACTCCAGAGCTAAATCAAGTATTCCATATGAACCTTGGTTACAATGTTTGATATTCTTAGGATTAATTGTGTGACTTACCATGATCACTGAGATCCTAAATGGCACTGCAGACAGGTAAAGCACTTCACACTCCGCATGACTGACTGCTACGCAAGTTCATTACTTGTTTTGCAATGAAGAGTGAATTTTAAACATCTCTTTCTTGCCCCATTTAAGCATTTTGTTTTAGAACACAGACATCCACAACTGAGCACCCATGAAACCTGGCACTTCAGTGGGCCTCCATCACCCAGGCTCTCCTGGATGTCATAAGGGCGACCATGAATATCGCAGCTTGGGTCCATTCAGGGATGTCTGAATATGAATTATCCAAAGGATGCCAAATCTGTTTGTCCCCCTATCCTCACCCCCACATCCAAACAGAGTAAAGATGCTCTAAAGCAACCATTACCCACCAGCCCTAGCTGACATCCAAGCAAACCTCAACAACTCTGAGGTCTCCCTGGGGGTCTCTGAATGTCATTTTCCCTGCATGGATGGGGTATCCAAAGCTTAGGAAACCCTTCTCTGAGGAGGGAGACAGGGTAATTCCCAACATTTATTTCCACTATGGTGCAATAGGGTAGATGTTACCACTCATTTACCATTGCAAAACACTTTGATTGAAAAGCAGTGTAGGATAATATTATATTCAGAGAGTTCAAAAATTCAGAGACCTCAATTGGTGCTAGCAATTGCTGTCAGAGCCAACACTTGACCAGCCACTCAATTTGTTAAGGAAAAGACTTTTATACTCTACTCCATCCTGTCTTAAATAAGTACTGCTCTGGTTCTGCTGTACTACAAAATCTTTAATCACATCCAAAGACACCAGTTGCGCTGTGCAAGGATACACGTAGGCATTTGGCACAGACACCTGCCTACCCAGGCAATGAAGCTCCAGCACTGCCACCTCTTGGCAAAGCTGGCAAGATCTGGCTACCACTGGACCTGTCTGGCAAAAAGCAGTTTCAAGGGAAGAGGAAAAGAAAAGCGCCAATGTTGCAATTGGAAAGAAGGCACTAAACCAATTTTCTTCAGAGGCTGACAAGGCAAGCCCCCTGCCCCAGCAACTTGAAGGAAAGCCACAATTTCCCCTGCTGCTTTCCTGGCCATCCTCTGTGTCCCCCCGGCACATGCAAACAGAAATCTCTCCTGCTTGTTAACTCTGGTTCACCGGATCCTCTTCAGGGTTGCATCGACGTCGGCACTGGGGAATGTGTTTGTGTTTGTTTTGACTTTTGCCCTGAGCCACCACAAATCCTCAAGGCCAGATTTCAACTTGACACTCTGTTCTGGGGAAGGCAGCCTGTCATCAAGGCCCTTATTTTGTGGGAGAGGAAGCTTGTACTTAGTGTCAGCCCGGGAGGAGGAGGAGGGAAAGGGGGGCAGAGAGGGACAACTGTTCTTTTTTTGCCTTCCAATTTGGGGCCCTTTGCTCCATCCTTGGCCTCTTTTTTTCCAGGTTCCTCCTGGATATGTCTCTTCTCTGCCCTTTCTCCAGAGTCAGCTTTAGAGTTGCTGGAGTCTGTGCCCAAGTCCCCCACCTACAGAGGAAACCACAAGACCTTGCTCTGCTCAGCATCCAGAGACAGCAGTATCCCAAGGACAAGTCTCTCCTCTAATGCCTCTTGATCTGCCCAGCCAAGAGCAGCCATCAAGAGCACTGAGTTGATCTGTTTCACATTAAATGGGACTTTGTATTGATTAGCTTGATTTCTTTTTTAAATAAGATAATTTTTCTTTTCTAACTGCCAAAGTCACTCAAAGATGTTTCAATTTGCCAGTCTTCATGCCAAGCCAGTAGCATGATGTCCATGCAGCCTGACCTCATGCATGGCCCATGTATTCCCACTCCAAGACCCAAGTGTCCAACCCAACACAACAGATCTAAAGCGTGGCTCACTCTGCAAAACACACACATGCTGCAGCCCCAAGCATTTCTTGTCTTCCTCTGAGCTCGCTTATTCTACAGCAAATAAAGGGCGGGTGGGGGATGAAGGGTTGTTTGCCTTTTCTCCTCCCTTGCATCTGATGGTACTGTCTTGACCTGCCACGCAAAAACTGGAGAGACGTTGCAACTGGCATAACCAAGAGGAGATGTCAAAGGAGGGAGTCCTTAGTGACTGAGCTCAGCACCCCGCACCCCCAAGTGTTGCACTCCTCCTTTTAGCCAGGCTGTGAAAATCTAACAAAGAACAGAGCTTGGCCTTGGACCTTCTCATTTCTAGATGATTGCCAATTTGTATTCAGTAGAGGGCTCTTTAATCTAGCAGACAACAGCTTAACAACATCCAATGGCTGGAAACCAAAGCCAGACAAATTCAATCCTGAATAAAGCACACTCTCTTTCAGTATGATATTTAACTACAGGAACAACTTACCTAAGGCTAGTGTGGGTTCTCCCTTTGAAATCAAGATGGGATGTCTTTGTAAAACACATGCATGAACTCCCTTGTAAATTACGGCAGAGGAACTCTGGGGCAGGCAAGGGGATTTATGTGGGAGGTCAGAGATCTATTTTTGTCTTACGTTTGATGAATCTACCATTTGCTACAGGACTTGGATCCTTTTTCCCCCTGAAAGGCTGCATTTCAAGTGATTAATGTCCAGCAGGATTCCTTTAGTCTATCAATCCATTTCAGATTTTTTTTTTTTCTTTTCTAATCCCTTTCCTGATAGGGAGAGGATACCATCACTGACTTCAGTGCCAGCTCTATGTCCTCTTCACCACACTGCTTTTTCCTCCTGCTTTGTCTTGGAGTAACCACGTTACATTTTTGTCTTTGAAAACTAATTATTCCTGGTCCCTTTTTCTGTTGGACCCTCCAAAGCATCCATCAGTATGGAAGGAAGTACTTTGGTTCTTCTTACAAGGGTGCATGTAGTGAGGTATCTGCCATATCTAACCTGCAGGTTTCTTTTTGGCAGAACCACCAACTTCCACACAATTCTTAGCCGCAGGATCTCTTTATTATCTCTTTATTATCTCTTTAAAGCCGCAGTGCCTTTATTTTTGCAGAGCAGCTAGGAATTGCAGGTCAGCTGCAGACGTGCATAGATTTCAGCAAGCCTGCAAGAACAGAGCTTATTTCTTATCCTTAACAATGACATCTGTACATTGGTTTGGGGCTGGTCTTTAGTCCCAGGGTATTGCAAATCTGAAATCTCCAGCTAAGCTAAGTCTCAACAAAGAGAGAGGTGGAAGCAGACATGTTTATAAGACATTTCCACAGTGTCTCCATTACTAGTCTTGAACAGAGGGTGGTTTATACATCCCTGCTGTGGGAAGAAAGAAAAGCTATGGTGTGGGTAAAGCTCTGAGTGCATCCTGTCCCAGCTTCTGAGAGGTAGCCTGCAGCTCCAATTGCCAATATCCATAATATTTAAGAGATCACACTCTTTAAAGACTGGATTCAGGCTGCCTAGACATCATAACTGCCATATCAGAAGGAAACATCTGGGCTTTTCTAGGGATGGCCTCAGGCAGTCTCATCTGCCTGGGGTCGGGGTTACCTGGCAGTGGCAAGTCTGGTTACAAGGTATGGTCCCACTCTTGGAGATTGCTCTGTCCTGTCCAGCCACAGAGTTTTAAAACTTTCTGCTAGCAAACCAACCTATTCGTCTATTCGTCTAACTCCACAGAGAGAAAAAAATACCATGGATATTTGTGGGTTTATCAGCATTTGATGGTCTACACCAGGCATCCTCATGCCAGGGTTTTGAGACAAGACCCACACACTACTCCCTGTCCTGCCATGGGGCAGGGGCTGCCTTCTCCAGATCCAAGCATGTTTCAGGCAAGAAGACAGCCTGAGAGGCTGCAGCCAGAGTCAAGCAAACATACACTGTGCCAGGCTGCGCATCCCCAACACCATGGCTTTGCAAGCCAGTAAGATGCTCCTTGGCTTCTAGAATAGGGAAGAAACTGCAAAACTGGGTTGAGGAGGAGGAGCAGGACACAGGAAGCACCTGGATGAGTCTCTTACATCAAGCATATATAATCATTTATGTTGGAAAAGAACTTTAAGATCATTGAGTCCCACCATAAACCTAACACTGCCAAGTCCACCAGTAAACCATGTCTCCAAGCAACACATCTACAAGTCTTTTAAATACCTCCAGGGATGATGATCTGACAGAAATTCAGGGAGCTTCAACCTACACCAGAGTTGTGCCGAAAGGCTGAATCCAAAACTAGTAGCAAAAGCCTGTTAAGGTTTTTTGCTGTCTCCACTGTGCCCAGCTCTCCCAAATGCCCTCTGTTCCTCTCTGTTCCCCTCCCTAGCTGTGCATTTCACCACCATTGCTGACTCAGTAAGCCCCAGCTGAGGATGTGCCGACCAGGTGGGGAGGAGCTGGGGAGCAGCAGAAAAGGGGTATCACTGGGGTCTTTGCAAGTAGAGAGGTGGGAGCTGCAGTGAGTCCCTGAGTCCCCAGGGCAGGAGGGGAAAGGGAATGCATTTCACACCATGAGTGATCTCCCCAGGCTGGCCTGAAATTAGGACAAGCTTTTGGATGGAAGTGGGAATCTCACAGGGTTGGGTCAGCCAGTTTCAAGATGCTATGAAAATAGCCTTTCCTGGCATAGATTTTCATGTTTCCAGCCAGAAAAGGGAAGCACAAAGACATGAAAAATAGTAGAGGAAGAGGAGTGAAGCAAGTAAATATTTCACAAAGGCAGGTCAGTGTGGGATGAGACGTGGGCTGAAGCACAGGGGCACCTCTGAACATCCCCACCATCCCTCCTGTCCATGCCCAAGGGACAACGAGGACGTGCAGACTGCAAGGATCACAGCTCCTTGCTCAGCAGCAAGGATGGCTCAGCTTTGATGAAGGTGGTTTTGCTGAGAGCCAGCTCTTGACCGCAGGTTTTTAGCTGTTAGGAGCCTTCCTCCTTCCTCTCTGCAATGTTCCTACTCGCATCTTCACATCCTTGAGCCCATGGCGGCTGCCACCCAAACCACAACCTAATTCGATGTGTCAACATGCCCCACAGAGACACATCCAGCTGATGGAAGAGTTTATAAAAATGAATGTTCCTACTATAAATGCTTTTGGATGAAATAAAATTGTAAGAGGAGAGGGGATGGGAAGGCCATGCTCTCCTTTTCGGGGAGCGTCTAGCATCTGGCTGCAGAAACCATTTAGCGCTAGGGTTTCAGACTTTCACCCTACCTTCATCCAGCACTTCCAGAGCTTTTTAGCCCACACTCCATTGTGGTGACTAAGAAGAGCCCACACCCCAGCCTGGGATGTGTCTCCTAGAGATGTAACATCCTTCGGGTTGCTCAGTAATATTCAGCAACCAGGATTAAATCCTAAAGGTGCAAAATACATACGTATGTAAATACATAAACAATACAGATTCCTGCAGGTTTAACACAGTAGCTGGCCCCAGATCCCTCGTCTCCCAGTTGCTTCATGCACAGACATGCAAACGCAAATATATGCCTCTCAACCAGCTAGTTCAGACTTAGGACCTCACCAGCAGATAACTGTCAGGGTCCACGGTCTCTTGAGTATCTGGGCTGTGACCCGTGATGTCACTCCACTTTCTGGCACCTGGCCCTCTGTGCACACACTTGGACACAGAGCAGAGAGTCCCTCACACAGTAAACCGGCTAGAAATGGAGTTTAATGAGAAAAAGGGACAGCCTGGATAGGTCAGGAGCAGAGCATGGCCAGACTTATGCCAGCCTGCCACATGTCTACATGCGGCCAGCCCTTTTCATCCCCTTATCCCTCTATTTTCCCCAAACTTGTTCCTCCCAAAACCACCTTGATCCCTCTCATTGCCTGACTTTGGTTTCTCCCCTAAAAGTCACGTTATATGCTACACTTACCACACTAAGTCTTACACAATCCTGAAATGGTCTTCTTCCACATCACTTAGTCTGTGAGGTGGCCTGGAGACCACCTTGCCTTGACTCACAGTGAGAGGAATTACCCCATCCATGGGGGCAGCTGGGCCTGGGCTGTCCTTTGTGTTTGTGTAGATGACCCCTTATTCACATAATCTAACACCCACAGTCCCTTCTTTGCCAAGGAAATGCCATTCTCCTGCAGTTTCTAAGGGACCTGTGCCTGGAAATACAGCCTGCAAGCCTTCTGCAGGTGAGTGCCAGAGCGTCCACACAGCATCAGCAACACATTTCAACCTACCTCTGCATGGGGACATCTATCAAACAGCCAGATACGCTGAAGAAAATCTCTTGACACTGTCTCCTCTTCCTGTGATGAAGACTTTGTAACTTCAGGTCTAATGCTCTCACGCCATTTGGATGCTCCCCTTCCTGCTTAGGTACTTAATCCAGCCCCAGTGGCTGCAACCAGCGAGACAAACTGCTATCAATCACAGCTGTCATACCAAAGGAGCCTCTGAGTCCTTGTACCACAGCCAACTTACGACAGACTCGAGGCACTGAATGTCTTTATGGCAGGGTAGAGAAGGATTCTTGAAAGAGGGAACTTGTCTGAGCTTTAATCATCAGGCAGCAAGACTCAGGGGTGAAGAGAGGCACCAGCCTGAGCCTTCTGTCTCTGTTTGAGGTGCAAACCCCAGAGCAGCTCCTGAGATGACCTGGACATCAACAGGCAATCAGGCACAAAGTTCCCTGGGCTCAGCACAGTGCAGCATTTGTGTGCCATGGGCTTTGCAACCCTTTCAACTGAAAAACACTGTTTTTTTCCAGGGCCGAGGCACTGTGCCCTAGAAGCCACTGTGCAGAAAGCAGTTAATATCACCTCAAATGGAATACACCAATTTGCTCGTACTTGGAGCATATTCTTTTTCACTAAAGCCTTTCTGTGGTTTTGGCTGGGCGCCGTCGCCTGCCCCGAGCCCCAGAAGCTGGCAGAACCGGCGCGTACATAGACTCACAATTGAAACGTTACCAGCGCGAGGCTGCTGGAGTGGCCCTCGGATGACAGAAAAGCGCTTGTGAATTTATTGGCTAATTAGGAGACAGGCACATTGGAAAGTGATGTGGGAGGTGGCGTCGGTGACTCAATGGGTGGCAGGTTTCCATCTCCCACTGGACTGTCCTCTCCGTACTAGAGGGCGCTGCGCCGGCAGAGGAGAAGACAGAAAAAGGCATTGTCCCAGCTCAGGCCTTCAGGAGGCTCTGGCATGTCTGTGTTTTGCTTTGTTTTTCTTTCCAAGGGAGATGTGTCAACCTCCTCCTCCTGAAAGCTTTCCCAGTGGGACTAAATGCTATGCCTTCTGCACACACACACACCCCCCCCCCCCCCCCCAAAACACACGCACACCTCTCACAGCAATTTCCACTCCACAGAGCACATTACACACTGCATCGCCCTCGTCACCCTGTCCATGGAGGTGCTCAAGGATGGATGTACCTGGTTATGTACCTTCTGCTTTATAACTCATGTTGGTTCTCAACCCTGAACATCCCAGCTCTACAGGTCAAGAGGCACTTCCTAGTTTATGAATGTGCAAGCAATGTTGGTCTGCAACAAGCCAAAACCATTCTCAGCTCACATCTGCAATTTTTGGTTCAGAGAGGCAGCTTAAGTGCTTGATGTGTGCTGTAGTCCCCCCAAGAATCTGGTTCCTCGGCCAGGCTACAGCTGTGCAAGAAACCCCAGTCACAGCACTCCTCTGATATTCTCTGGCAGCTCAGAGAGACAGGATAGATGTGATTCTTACCTTCAAGAAGCAAAAAAGAGGTGATGAACCTTTAAATGATAACTCTTAGAAGTTACAGAGACAACATTTCTGTCTGGGGATGTTCATCTTTCAAAAGCTTTGGTTGGATTGTGTTTGGTTTTTTTTATTTGGATCAAAACAATTTAAGTTTTAGTTTAAACAGCCCAACCTGAGATGAAAACATGAAAGATTTTATTTTTTCCTAGAAATGTCCATTTTGCAATTTCAGTTGTTGCTGGTAGTCATTTTGTTGCCAGAAGACTAATTCTGGGCCTGAAATCTGTGCTTCTCACTCTCCCAACACTCTTAGCCATAGGCTGTTAAAAGGAGTAAAGCCATTACAGTGGCAATTCAGCAATGAGCTCCAAGGAAGCTGTGAACAACACAACTTTTCAGTATTAAAGCTGTGAAATTGGCCTTGAGAAGAAGGAATGAACTTGCTCACATTAAATCTCTCCATTAAGTCCTTTCCATGATGCACAAGGCCTTAGACAAATCCAGGAATTAATTCTCTTGGAGGAATCTCTTTGGCAAGTCTCAATACTGGCCAGAACATGGAGAGAGAAAGTCTGAGTTGCTTGTGTTTGCAATTCAAAATACCGTACAGTAAAAGTCCAGGAACGTTTCTAACATTTGTTCCCATTCAATATGTTTATTTAGGCTCTATCCCTACAAACTCTGACGCAGCCTTCCTCGGAGTGCAGGCAGCACTATGGACTTGCAAAGGACTGGTAGACAGTGAGATTTAGTGGCCTGATGGGCTATAAGTCCCTCTTGTGGTTGAACAACATAGACATAAACTTAATCATTCTTGCTACCTTTAACAGCTCATTTTCTTTAAAAGACACTAGGATAGGTTAGACAGGTGAGATAGGGCTAGGTGTTAAGGTAGAAGCAAGGGAGCAGTGCTGTATTCAGTCAGCAGCTCCAACTTGCCTGTTAGCCTAGCAGTGACCAAAGCAGCAACTTCCAAGCCTCCTTTCTTGTCTCTGAAAGTCCAAGCAAAAAGAATCACAGGGCAGTTAAAAAAAAACAATTATGTGCTAAAGAAAAGAAAGAAGAGTTGATTGATGCATGACTGGGGAGGCAACTCCCAGGAACACATAGATCCCATGGATCTCACCAACCTGTGCATCGAAGGGAAAGTGTCTTTTTTTTTTTTTTTGATGTGACACCATGCAATGCTCATCACCAAAATTGGATGCAGGCTCTGCATGTAGTCCAATAAGAACTGTTTAGAGATGGGCAATTGCTCTTCTCAAGCTCCTGGCTGTGCTGGTGCCAATACAGTCCAGGATGTTGTTGGCCACCCAAATGCTGGTCAGCACAGCTGCTCCCCAGCCAGGCAGCCCCCAGCTCCAGATTTCCCCCAGTCCACTCTTTCACAAAGTTTCTGCCCTTACTGGCTCTGCACTGACTAATAACACATGAACATCTACAACACATCTGCCTTACTCAATTGGGATGTTTATAAATGTAATTCATCACACAGCTCTCTTTTATTGCCTAAAATAGGCCAAAGCCTCATAACTTTGACACTTCAGCCCCAAATCCACTGCAATTACAATCATCCATGGGTATCAAAGTTCAGAAGAAATGCATAATCAAGCAGAAGGACATGCACACAAGGTATGACAACCTAAAATTTATTTCTCAAGGAAATTTTACCTAAAACTCAAACAATGTGCAGTGCCCGGGAAAGAGAGTTAGCAGAACTATTCTATTCTAGGACACTGGATTTCAGTTAACTGGGTTTTGGGGACATGGTACAGTCTAGAAGAGGATGCATTTGCTTGCAGATCATGTCTAGTATGTATTACTGCTCCACAAAGGAGACACAGATCTGAAGCATAGGGTATTTTGCAGCTCTTGTTTTTAACAAATTCCTCTCCCTTTGGGCATGTCTCCAACTAGTGTAAGCAGCCAATGACTGTATTGCAGATCTGCAGCAAATGTAGGAGCCTTTGAAGATCTCCTGGTGACAGGCTGAGGCTCCATGCATCTTGGGGCAGACCTCAGCCACTGCGGGGTCCGAGGATGAGTGCTCTGTTTCCCACCGCACGTCCATGTAATTCACAGGGTAATGGCTCAGAAGTACTTCTGTTTCTGATTTTTTTTTTTCTTTCCTGACTGCAAGGAAATTTGTCTCTCAGCCAAGCCATCTTAGACAGCAAGAGTGGCAGAGGCAGGAAAAGGGCGGATTTGGCATCGCACTTTTGAGACTGTTCATTTTAGGTAGGGCGCAGACATTGGATAACTTTCATGGAGACTTGACATATCATTCAATTTCCTCTTTCTTCCCCTGATTCCAAACACTCCATAGAGAAAGACTGAGGAATCAAGCAATGGCTGATGGGGAAAATGTCTCATTTCAGAAAGTAAAGGGTGAGGACAGTCCTTTTTCCCCTTCCTTGGTACATTCAGAGCTCTCAGTCTCCCCTAATTATTGCTGATTTAAATTGTACTGAGAGACACACCCTGTGCTGTAAAATACAACCCTCGGGAGGTGGAATAGCAGCCCCATTCTGACAAGCATCTGGAAGGTAGAAGAGGTTGTGTCAAATTGTGGGCCCTTGAACTGTGCAAGCTGGAATAAATATGTTCAAAAGGATAGTTCTCGGAATGGAAAATCATGGGGAAATTAAAGAAAAAACAGTGCTTGGATCTAAACTCTCAGGAAGCTTAAGAGGTTTTCATCAGTACAAATCTGAGTGCTGTGAGATCCTGGGAAAAGTCACCCACCTGGCAAGCCAGGCTTTTTCATTAAATACAATTTGGAAGGGGGGAAACCATCATCTGCAAGGTCATGTAAGGGACTCCTAATTAATGTCGATGGAGAATTTAAAAGAGTAATGTCTCCCAGCCAAGGCACATGATTTGGTTTCACTTCTGACAACTTCAAACTCGTGGAACCTACAGTCAGTTATTTCCACTCTACCTTTCCTCCGTGTCTGCATACACAGAAAGTCACTGTTTGCAGAAGACCTGCCTACAAAGAGCATTGGGGATTGTTTATACTCCCTCTTACGGTCTCTGGAAAGAGATTTGAAATGTCATTCACTTTGCAAGTTTGCCTTCTTGAGGAAGGCAATAGTAGAAGGAGAGGGGTCTCTGAAAGGTCCAGGATGTATTTCTGCTCCACTAAAAGCTTCCTTTATGCCCTTGGGCAAGTCACATAGGGTAGTCCTAGAGAAGGACTTGTCTATTTTTTTTTTTTTTTTTTTTTTTTTTTTCTATAGGAAAGCTCCTTTTCTAAGAGTTACAGATGTGATCTGTACCAAAGGCAGCATATATCACTGAAACTGAGACAGAATGAGATTTTTGTAACAGCCCTGCAAAGTTAGTTTCCTATTTCCCATCAACAGCCAAGGGATGAGGGGACTTAATATCATGGGACCACGAGCAGCTTGTCTGCATGAAAATACAGGTTTTAAAAACAGTAGAAGGTAATAACTTTATTTGGCCCTTTTATCCCATTTGTGATTAGTGGAAGAAGGTTGGTGAAATACTGGAACAGGTTGCCCAAAGAGGTTGTAGATGCCCCATACCTAGAAACTTTTAAGACCAGGTTGGACGGGGCACTTGATCCAGTTGAAGATTTCCCTGATCATTGCAGGGGGAGTGGACTAGATGACCTTTAAAGATCTCTTCCAACCCAAACCATTCTACAATTCTATTGCCTTGCAAAAGTGTGGCACTGCTGAAGAGGGTGACCCCAACCCATCTACACCTCATCACATGACAAATAAGGGGAGGAGGGTCAGTCCTGTAAAACAGGAATCATAAGAAACAGTATGCCAAGGAGGAGAGTGCAAGCCAGGGGATAGGAAAGCTGAAGAGCTTTTTTTCCAGGAGAAAAAAAGAAAAGCATAAGCTTCATGACTTCACAGCTACTGGAAGAAGCAGGGGAAGAGTGAATCCAAGATCCAGTTACAAAGTGAGTAGTTGTGAAATCTAGACCCTACGGATATTATGAATTTACCTCTTCATATAAAACAGAAATAAAGAGAGAGAAAAAAGAGGTTTACCTTTATATGATAAAATACCCTGAAGAGGGCCAGGGTACCTCTTTTTGAGGAGGGAGGTCATGGCTTCCTTCTTGTATGTGACATGGCTTTGAGAAGGTGCAGCAAACTTCTTCCCTCCAGTAACTCTGATCTTGGTCATAACACTTCTCTCTGAAACAGAGGTTGGGAGGAGTCATAATCCTTTTTCCACCAAATACAAACTAAAATCAAGGTAGAGATATCGCTATTGAAGACTTAATAGTTCTTCATATCCTTTTGTCCCACCACAAAATGGCAACAGCCATACTGCTGCAGAGTGCTGTTTCTTCCTCCCAAGAGCTTGTGAAATACTCAGGTATCATAAGGAATATATACTGAAAGAATATAACCTGTCTTTTGCAGAAGAAATTGGGCTTTAAGGACATAAGATCTGAGCTGAAGAGACAAGCACCAAGATAGAGAAAAAAAACAACCCTTAGAGTAATGTTTGTTTAGGGAAGAATAGGTATAAATCACTCAGTCATTTTAGGCAGAGAATTACCAGCAAGTTTCCAGCCACCGAGACAAGAAGGCTCTGAAGAAATGTTTTAAGTAGGAGAGAAGGGCCAAAACATTCCCAGAGTTGTAAGAGAGCTGGATCATTTAACTGCCATGTAACCTAGCACCCCTCAACCACAGGGACTTCAGCCCAATGACCCCAGATGATTTTCAGTTCTGATATACAACGATGAGACCATGTAAGGAATTGAGACTGATCAATTCTTTGGCCCAAGACCATTCCTTGTTTTAACCCAAGCTTTGTCTGGAACTGGAGTGGAAAGGGCCAAATGAAGATATTAAACACAGCTGTCCTGGCATGCTTGTCCCAGATGAAAGCTGGTGTTGCCAAAAAGCTTCTTAGCCATCCTGTTTCCAAGTACAGGCACATCCTCTGGCAGGTAGCTGAGCTTTGGGGTGGCAGACTGACCATAACAGTAATATTGTTGAAATGCATTGATTTCTGTTGTGTAACCATGCATAGAAAGCTTTTCATAAGAAGTCTGGAAAGAAAAGAAACCCAGAAGCTGAGAATACAGTTTCTCCCTCATTCTTCATAGAAGTCTGGAAAAGTTTCAGTCTGTAAATGACATAGGTACCAGGTGACCAGCCATAGGGATTGTACTTTCATCTTTACAGTGTAGAGCAGTGGGAAATTTACAGTAAAAATTTCAGCTAAAGCAAAACAGAGGTGATTCTCCACAATTCTTCTCAGTTACTTAATAAGGGATCGATTTTCAAATGTTCCCTATGTGGTATTTACCTCTAGATTGAAGGTAGCTATGTTATCGTCAAATGACTGTGCGCATTTTCTTTGGGAAAACCCAGGAAGAAAACGCAGTACTTCACTTGTGTCTCAATAAAACCAAGGTAAAATATCACATGGACAAAGCAACAACTCTCTCTTAATCTCATTACTATTCTGGCATATCAAAGGGTTGCTACACGAGAGATCCCAAAATTTCACAAGTAAAATCACCAAATTTTACAATCACTTTTCACCTACACAGGCTAATATGGAATCTTCACAAGAGGGCTCTGTTCTCTTCTTCTGTTTAGAGAAAACAGATGGCAGCCTGTTATTCAGTTTAGCTCTCAGCATTTAAACTAAAACTGAAACAAAACTGAAGAAAAAGGTCCCCTCCACACAAAGGCTTAGTTGAAGCATTATCAGACTGTGAAACTGATTGCCACATGTTGCAAAGGGCAAGAATATAGAGATAGATCCAAACAATGAGCTAATGCTGGATATGTGTGAAAAGAATATCAAGACTGCATGGAGATGCAAGGTTTTAATTTGCCTGTTTAGAAGAGTTCTGCAAAGAACCTAAATTTCAGAAGCCATGCTACATCAATATTATTAATTTATTAACTTACAAATTAACTAGCACCACCCCTGTTGGGAGATTTTCTGTATTGTTATTTGCAGTGTTTGCCTTGGACTGCCAGTGCAAAGCAAGTCCTGCACCAGTGCAGAACATGCAGTGGAGTCTGGGACCAATCTATAACCATCATTCTATGATGGGAAAACTCAGTGATCATCATCTCCAACGAGCATGTGATGAAGGTAACGTCGGGCTCCCAGGCCCCAGCACTGGCATCCCTGGAAATGTTATTAGTTTTGGCTTATTAACTTCACATTCATGACTTTCCAAGTCCTCCTACCCATTTTTTGCTCCAGGGACAGCCCCACCCTGGTGATGGCTTTTACTGCCACCTGGCCCAGCAAGTGACAGCGTGAGAATCCAAGAGGGAGGAAACGCTGGAGCTGAAGACATTTGCCTCAACCAGAGCAGACATTGCTGACTCAAGAACCTGTGAGTTTATGCTGACAGAAGCCAAGGCTGGATGGACTTGTAGCACTTCCAAGCCCAGCCCAAGGCGCTAAATAACCCAGAGAAGGGAGGGGAAAAAAACAAAATGGTGAGGAGATACAGGGCACTGCTCAGTATGAACAAATATAGTTCGAGTGTGACATGCTAGGAGGAAGCTACTTCACGCTCCCATCCCTATAGCATCATCTCTGCCCCAGCATATAGCAACAGGCTAGTTAGCAGTTCCCCCTGAGAATTGCAGATGCTTAATAGAGCTTCAGAAACATCCAATCCTGGGATGGGCAACAGCATTGAGGGACCCATGTCTCGACACAGAAATCAGAAACCTTTCCACCCTACAAGGAAAGAGGGGCAGCCAGCAGGAGCAAGAAACTCTCTCTCCTGTATGCCACATTTGGTTAAAGAAAATGCTTTGTATTCGTTCTGTGATATTAACCTCACCTGACTTTCAACTTCCATGTCAGTCATTCAACCTAAGCTCACAGCTTGTGCTCCCTCTGTCAGGAGAGTGGGAGTAATGTATCCTAAGGGTTGTTCGTCCCATCCCAAGATGGATGTGCAGGTTGTTTGAGAAAGAAGTCTCTCAGAAGTATGGCTCTGTCTACAGTGACGAGGGAAGTCCATGCAACCAATTTATCCCAATACATCTAACAAACATTACTGCCTCTCCCCTGGCAAAACTTGTCTGTCTTATATCCTTCAGATCAACATGGAAATCCCAGAATATTACTTGTTTAGACTAGACAACTCACAAATATTTAATTTAGATCAAGTAGGAATGATGGAACCTATCAACAAGACCAACTTTCATCTCCACATGAATAATGATAGCTTTTAAAGTTAATGAGGTATTCTGACAAAAAGAAAGGAATTGTTAGGTCACATGTGTTTCCCCACAGTATCTCTAGGACAAAAAAACTAAAAAGACAGTTAAACTGCTGTCATTTGATATAACGTCTAGCAAAAATCAAAAGTCAGATTTATATAAGAAAAAAGGAAACACTTCATTGAAAAAGATGATTCCAACTTTTGTGATATCAGTACTTCAAGAAATTGGCTTTATACAGTATTTAAGATAGAAGTGCATTTTCTGAGAAGAAAGCCTGTCTGTTGCAGCATTTCTGAGTAACTCTGGTATGCATAAATCCAGCCTCAGCATCACTTCCCTGCAGAAAGAGCTCCTCCCCTACTTCTACCTGTCAAACCCTTGTCATTAGCATTCTCACCATTTCAGCTGAAGCAGTGTTGTATGTCCAACACAAAGATCAAAGGCTAAAGGGAAGCTGAAATGTTCATTCTTTTTACCATTGCCTGGAACATCATCATCTTCCAGGTTGTCCTTGTGGTGATGGTCTTCTCATTGCATGTTGAGAGCAACGTGATTTTTGCCATTAATGGGGTCTGCATCACATCCCTTCTTGAAAAACTTCAGTTTTCTTTTGAGATTACATAGGTCAGGAGCCTACAGATTTCTCAATACCTCTACAGCTAAGAGAACCGAATCCTATCCTGCAAGTCTGTTATTTAAGTTAGTCTGGAACAGATTAAAACAACCTTCCCCCATTTAGTACAAGTTCATCAATGAGCAATATGGCTTTGTTGCATTTCTGGACCTTCCCCAAGCAACAGTTCAGTATAAGGATCACTTACTCCAAAACATCCCTGTTTTTGATTTTGTGGGGGAAAGGATTGACTGATATTTACAAAACCAAACCAAGCCCATTTTTCCCATTCTGCTTTCCACAGGCCCAGTGGTTCTGCTAAAATAGCCATCCTTACAATACCCTGCTCTTCTGCTTTTGATCTCAGCTGGAGCCAGGAAACACCAAAGAAGCCACAAAACAGGATGGGGGAGGGAGGAAGGGGGAAGACTGAGCAAAGAAAGTTAATTGAACTTTTCTGAACCACAGAAAATATTCATGGGATGATCTCATTTTATGGGTCTATAATCTATATGCCAGTCCTTCGATCATCTTTGAGGGCTGAAATACATCAACAATTTTGCTTGGAATTTGGCAAAGAAGGAAAGGGATCATGAAGTAGTGGGAGAAAGATACCTTTCATGCATTCAGAGCTGTAGAAACTTCAAGGATCAAAGCACCATCCAAGAGGTGCTCCATCAGTGGTCTACTGAGCTACGTCTGACACTGCCAGCAGTTTCAAAGAATAGGTACTTCCATCTTACTAAAAAAATCCAGGATTATTTTAAACATGCTTTTTCTATAGACAAGGTGGATTTAAAAAATTTCCAGCTCCTCCCTCCATTAACTGCTTTCTAGATGTCCCATATTCAGCATGTCTTTTAAGTCTGGATCTAAAGTCATATCAGGACTTACCCAGGTTTGAGGTGCTTCAGAACAAAGGCTTCAGCTCATACACATTTTCAGCATCTGCTGAGCATGCAACCTTTGCCTCGGAAGTCTATGAAGCAGGATAGACTTTCAAGGTTGTTGGATCACTGACCGTTGCTGATGCCAGCTGCCACAGCAAACAGGACTTTTATTAATGTTGGAGCATAAGCTGCAAAAGGTGGTACAGGAGCAGGTACCTCATCTGGAAGGAAAAGCCATGGGACACACACTGAGCTCTGCAGGAGAGTACTAGGAGAGCCGGTGGAGACACACTAAAGAAACCACTCCTGGAATTGCATGGTACAGGGATGTACCAAGGGACAGCATGGACAAAATTTCAACTAACCCTCCCGAATTCAGCTCATCCTTCAGAAGCCATAAATCTAGACAAATTCCATCAGCTTCCCATCTAGATCACAGCAGATTTGGCCTTGCAAACAGCCATTGAGTGCTGACCAAACCCACCCTGAATATCATGCAGCAGTATTTGCTTAGAGAGTCTTCTTCAGCTTAGCATGATGTAAAAAAAATCCTGCCAAGGGGAACCCCAGCTGTGTATCTTCTCAATGACTGTTTACTGCTTAAGTCCTGAGCCTCGTTCCTTGACTTGCCATTGAGAAAACAAAAAGAGAAAAAGGGAAGAGAAAAATGGGTCTTACAAGCCAGCAGAGGCGGCAAGAAAAATGGAAGTGATCGTCATTGATTTTTCACAGTTGTTACTCAAAGGCCAGGATTACAAGTTCACGGGGAGGCCACTGGCAGTAACCCCAGTCTGCAGTTAATGTGTTCCATCCAGAAACTCCTTTGCAAAAGCCATCCAGTTCCTAGGAATCTCAGTGATAAGTTGAAGCTACCCAGCAGATAATGGAAAAAATATGTTCAAAATACAATGCACCTGTCCGATTACACAAAGGAATTACCAAAAGAAAAGGGATGCAAAATGTATGTGTACATAACTGCTTACTGGATCAAATCCTCCTAGCCCGTAAAGCTATCTCTCTGACCTTGGCATCATTGGCCTTTCAGGAAAGAATTAGGGTCCTTTCTGTTGTGATTACTACACCATCAAGACTAAAGAGATGCTTTCATCTGGAATGTAGGAGGACCTGAGATGACAGCTGTTGTGGTTTTTTCCCCCTCCAGTGGATAGTGTTGAAATCAAAGTTTAGTTTTTGAATTGCATTCATCACCCAAAAATGTGCATGCTTTGTATTAGAATTATCTCAAACATTTGCACCTGGAAAAGGGGAGAAAAAAAGCAAAAGTAAAAAGAATTTCCAGTGGCCTGGTTTGGAAAGCCACAGAATAAGATTTCCACCAATTGTCTGCTGCAACTCCCTGGTTTAAATAAAAAAAAAATAATCAGAGAGCCAAGCACACCTGTGAGATCACCCCATCATCTCTCAGCTAATGTGCATTCTTGCCCCTAATTATATTGTCCATTTTAGTATTAGAAGCTGCAGCCAATGTGGCTTACACACACAC
>NW_015090793.1:14882555-15039467 GCF_001431845.1 Calidris pugnax
CGAGGACATTTCCAAGCCAAATAGATTTCAGTGATGCCCTAAACGGTCATCTTCATCTCATCCTATTACCTCACCATTATAACATCATTAGGCCACACTAAGAAATACATTACCCTCCACAGTGTTGACATCTTCACTATTGTTAAACTATTATCATGTCCCAGTTTTGTTGGGACCTTCTTTCCAGCTAACATTAATCACAGGCCCCAGAACAGATGATTCTGTGCGGGATGTTGTACATTTAAATCTTTCTTCTTAAAAAGACTCTCCCCGGTTCTTTGGTTATCGCTGCTTCTCTTAACTCTCTCCAATTTGTCCATGTGTTTCTGGGCATATATTGCACAGAAGTAAACATAGCAAGTCAAATTTACTGGAGTATTCACCCTGTTTCAGACCAAGGGAGCTTCAAGGTGCCAAATATTTCCTGAAGGTGCCAAACTCCCCCCAGGAGGCCAAGGACCCTACACAACACCTGGTTTCTCCAAACGAGAACCCAGCTGCCTTCACCTAGCTTGACTGGACCAAGATAAGGAGGTAAAGCATGTGCCATGTGCCCCAAGGTCATTCAAGAAGCCAGTAGTCAAAGCAGCTAATGGGGGACAACAAGTCCCAAAATGGACCCATCTGCTCAACTTCCCACTATGACCTTGACTTAGTTGCAGCTTGTGGGGCTTTGTAGCAAGACCTCATTCAGATGGGGCAGTAGGCTGAAGGGATGGGGTCTTGGATGGGACTAATGTAATATGTATTTAGTAATAAGACAGCAAAGGAGGTCATGCTGTTTCCACCCTATAATGAGATTTGGACCAGCTGATGGGAATGTATGTATACTCAAAGGTATATGCAGGTGTAGCATGGGTACACAACCAGCAGGGTGGAAAAAGCCCATGAGTATCAGCTATAAGCTCAGAAAGATTTCCGTAAAAACTATGACCTCTGCCCAGCCAGAAATGTGTATTCACTTTGTTCTGCCAGACACTGCAGGCAACACAATTCTCTTTGCTCTCTAAACGTACAATCATCTTTGGCTGGCCCAAAATACTGTGGTCTTCCCAGGTCATTTTCATAGAATCACAGAATGGTTAGAGTTGAAAGGAACCTTAAAGATCATGGAGTTCCAACTCCCCTGCCACGGGCAGGGACACCTCCCACCAGACCAGGTTGCTCAAAGCCTCATCCAGCCTGGTCTTGAACGCTTCCAGGCATGGGACATCCACAGCTTCTCTGGGCAACCTGTTCCAGTGTCTCACCACCCTCACAGTAAAGAATTTCTTTCTAGTATCTAATCTAAATCTCCCTTCTTTTAGTTAAAACCATTACCCCTTGTCCTATAACTACACTTTTTTTTTTTTTTAAATCTTAGAAAGCCACTTGCTCATGGAAAAGATAAAAGGCTTTAACTTTTTTGTTTTCTTTCCTCCTATCTCTCATTTCCACCTGAAATAATTCTACTGACTTCCAAAACAGCATTTTTCCGGATGGATTTAACCCTCACCAGAATTATTACCCAGCTCTGTTCCTCTGAAGCTGTGGTTTTAGGCAACCTTGAAAACATTTAAACATGTAATTATAATAATTTACAATTCCCTCAACTACCCCCTAGACGGCAATTGCTAAACAATAGCTTTTTCCCCCCTTTCTCCTACTATTCCCTAACCCCTCTGTAAGAGCAGGGGAGAACAGCATACTGCATGGCATAAATCATAATATTTAACAGATTTCTGGACCACAAGTCTTGTCAAGACTGCAGAAGTATATCATATTAATTACACATAATATCAACTATTGCCTATTAGATAGCATTTTATTTGTATACACACTATTTTTTATGGAACCACAAAGAAGAGTGAAAGCCAACAGCACTAACATTAAACTTTTGCCTGAAGAGCACTTTTGCATGCATGTCATTCTGATTGAAAACAAACAACTTTACCAGTTAAGTGATCTCTCTCCCACCATAATTGCAATCGGGAAGTGATTATGCCATATGCACATGCTTCTGCTATGATCTCAAAAGGGAATCTGCTCTTGATCTAAAGTTACTCAATATTTTTATCACTGATGTAAAAGAAAATATGAAATAATTGCTGTTAAAAATGACACAAAAGGGAGTGAAAAAATATATTCTCCTGGTATTTTCCACCTAAACTACACAAAATAATGTCTACCACGACTTAATATCCAGTACCTGTGGCTAAGGCAGTAGATCCCATCTCCTTCTCACCAGCAACTCTATTGCTTACATGCAATTTTGAGTCATCCTTTCACACAGCCAACAAACAAGGGAGTATGTAAGATTAATACTAATTGGGCTTGAAGGCACCTCAAGAGGTTCATGACTGCCCTAAATGGGAAATGCGCATGCCAAACCCATGTGAATACCTCAGTGTTCAGACCCCAGAGGGCTCAGCTGGGCTTTCTCCCAGAGCCTCTGGCAGTCAGGGAGCTGAACCTGGGTCACATCAAGCCCTAATTGTCTGCCCCAACCATGGGCTGGCTTTCTCCTCTTACAGGACTGCAATTCCAGGAACAAGGAAAGTAGGTCACATTCAGCAAGTACATTCCCAGAGAGTCTGAAATCCCAAGACATGCTTGAGGTCACAGATGATCAGATCGGGCCCATAGTCAGCCTTTGGGTGTATACACAAGTGATGAGAAGGAAGATGGCATGTCCTTTACATATGGAATTTATGAGAGCTGACTGGAGACACCATCACATTCTGGTGTTCACATTTCAGAAAGGACATTGGAGAGGGCAAAAAAAAGAAAATTGGAAATGGTTCAGGAAAGAGCTATAAGTACAGTCTGAGGTCTGGGAAACCTGCCATAAGTATCTCAAACTAATAGCTTATCCAGGAGAAGGTTAAGAGGTGGCTTGATCACAGCACACAAGTACCTGCATAGGGAAGAGATTTTTGATAGCAGACAGCTCTTTAATCAGGCAGCTGATGACTACATAATGAAATCCAAGAGTCAGAAGCCAAAAGGAGGCAAATTCAGGCCTGAAATGAAATGAAAGTTTTCTGACAATGTGGGGAATTGACTGCTGAAATTGTCTACCTCGAGACACCCTGGGCTTTTTTTTGCTTGGAGCTTTAAATCAAACCAGTTATCTTTCAAAACTCTGGGTGGGATTCACATCACCACTTTTTCTCTCTGCAACTAGTAAGGAGCAGTCCAGGTATTTGGTTTAATTACCACCAGAGAGGGGAAACTCCAGAGGACAGGTTGCCCCCTGCTTTTTTTTTTTTTTAAAGGGGTGTCTATCAGTGTTTACTCCTCTTACAAGTTGCATTAGTGTAGGGAGATGTCAACATGTATTTCCAACTCTCAAGAGGCAATGGTCAGGTCATGGCATACATATGATTTTGTCCTGAGAGCTGTTCATCTGTTAGTCCTATTCAACTGTGAGGGCCCTAACTCATCTGGCTTACGGACCAGCAGCACGTTCACATTGATCAGTTACTTGGGTTGGAGGCTACAGGTCCACTAAGCTTCCCAACTTGCTGTCACTGTGCCTCAGTGAAGACAACCTAGAAGAGCTAAAGAACAAGAAGGGACCCCAGCCCTTTGTACGTAAGTACAGGAGCACACCTTCCCTGTTCCAGCACAAAGGCAACCTGAGAAACCTAAATTGCTGCTGCTGGTTCTGGGAATTTCCACATGGTTTGCGGTCCAAACTACATTTACGGGAAAACTCAAGCAATGGTAGCATCCAGCTCCTCGAGGACTTGTGAGCACACTCCAAGAAGGCGTCAGGGGAGCCTCAGTAGTTCGGATCATTTCCAAGCAAGGACTGAAGCTTGGATACAATCAGCAGCTTAACGAACAGTGTAAGCATCCCTCAGGTCAAACCAGCATTCATCTACCATAGCTGATGGCTCTGCACAGTGGCTGGAGGATTCATTCCTTTAATTAGTGTTTGAGAGACACTCAAACACGACAGCCCCGAGGGCTGTAACAGCAGACAGATGAACACTTGGGAACACTGGTAAATGGTATCAAGAGAACAAAATGTTGCCCTTTCCCGCTATGCTTCTGGCTTTGCAAACTTATCCAGAGTAAGACAGTCTCCACAGGCATTTTCATTTGCCTGAGCCTGGGGTTGTTACAAACTGAAATGCAAAGAGAGACTATAAACTTGACTCCCTTTCATCTCCCTCACCCCAAATAAATCTTGGCCATTTACATTTAGTAGCCAGTGAGCTATTAGGAGACAGTAGACTTTCCAAGACATGTTTCTGAAATGCAGCAGCAGACAGAGCAATTGTTGCTTGGGGACTCCTTGGAGTTTTTACAGTTTCCATAGAAAACTCAGGCTGTGAAGGCCTGCAGGCCTTTTTTTAAATTATTTTTCAGGGGAGAAAAAAAAAGTTTACTTTTTAGCTGATTTCCAGTCTGGTATCTGTTCAGACCTGCCTCCAACATCTCTGCTTCCTTCTTTTTACTGTACAATAATTTTAAGACAACTGAAGCTCACATTCTCAGAAATTGCATCTTCTTCAAGTGGTAGAGGAACCAATGAGGAAAGGAGCCATGCTGGACCTCATTCTTACCAAGAAGGAGGGGCTGGTGTTGGAATGGGTCCAGCAGAGGGTCATGAAAATGATCAGAGGGCCAGAGAACCTCTCCTATGAAGACAGGCTGAGAGAGTTGGGGTTGTTCAGTCTGGAGAAGAGAAGGCTCCGCGGAGACCTTATAATGGCCTTCCAGTACCTGAAGGGGGCCTGCAGGAGAGATGGGGAAGGACTCTTTATCAGGGAGTGAAGTGATAGGATGAGGGGTAATGGTTTTAACTAAAAGAAAGGAGATTTAGATTAGATACTAGGAAGAAATTATTTACTGTGAGGGTGGTGAGACACTGGAATAGGTTGCCTAGAGAAGTTGTGGATGTCCCATGCCTGGAAGTGTTCAAGACCAGGCTGGATGGGGCTTTGAGCAACCTGATTTGGTGTGAGGTGTCCTTGCCCATGGCAGGGGAGTTGGAACTCAATGATCTTTAAGGTTCCTTTCAACTCTAACCATTCTATGATCCTATGATCTGGCAACAATTCACAGCTCCAGAGCAGGCACATGTTTGGCAGGATAGGACCTGAGCACTTACACCTTTCCCCACTTGCAGCATTTGGGGATACAAAGAGATAGGAGGCAGCTACTGCATCCTGCAGCCACCTATGGTTGAGGTGGCTAAAGGATTACTGTACTACAAAACCATCACGTATTTTCCATACAAGCTTGGAGAAACACCAGAGGATGGAAGGGAATTGAGGGACCACGCAAGTTTAAAGTACCCCGTGTAAGCAACAGCTCCCATGGACTTTTAGAGAGGAAACCAGACGGCTTTGGAGGCCATGAGGTGCTTAATGAAGCAATAGTTTTAAACACCAACTTGCAAAATAGCCAAGTGTCTTGGATTCTAGTGACTTTCTCATGGCCACATCCATCAGAAACAGGATCCAGTTTTCCTGCTGCATGCTTATCCTATAAAGCTGAAGAGGTGGGATTAACTGATTCCTCAAACATGTGCAAAACCCAAGCACTCCTGGACTGTGGAAAATTTTTAATTTGACTGAGAGTTAAGGGACTGGACCCCAATCCAGTTACAACATTAATAATCTACCAAAGAGCACATGTTTGGAGCTCCCCTCTCAGGACAAAGCCTAGCACAAGACAATGAGTCAACTGACCTTTTCATGTGCTGGATCAGACCCTGTCTTCTGTCATGCAGGAAGAATTGCTGTCTCACTGCAGAGCGGTAGGTGCCAACACTAGGCAAGAACAGCCTTTGGTTTTGTCATGATCCTGCTGGCGTTGAGCAGAGCCAGCCGGTGTTGTTATTTTCTGCAGTTCTCTGATTTCTCAGTTTGCAAGCAGATCTGGAAAACTGGAAAAGAGATTTTCTTCAGGTCAGACCAAAACAGAAATATTTAAAAATTTTCAGCAAACCAAAGAGCCATAAAAGTGTCACTGTAGGGTCGAACACAGCCCATCACCAGACTCAAAATGAAATGTCTTGTTTCCTCCTTGAGCTTACTAAAAGCTTTTATTAAAAATAAAAATGAACATAAATTTTGAAAGAGAAATTTACTTCAAATCCAAAGTTGAAACTTTTTGGTTAAAAAGACTGAAATGAGCCATTTAAATTTTTTCACCCCACTGTTATTAAAGAGTTGGATGTTTCCATCGGAACAATTTGTCCAAAATCAACACAAATTCCAGAAATGCTTTCTTTGAGCCCATTGTACATTTTTCAGTGAAAAACAAAGTTGTGGCTGAGAAGACCTGCTCAGGTCCAGCTGGTACTCAGCTCATTATGAGGTTGTTCAGAGTTTCTGCCACAGGCTTGACAGCAGAAAGTGCCACAAAAGTGCTCCCTAACCCCTGTCAAGAAGGCAGCCAAAATTCACCTGTCAGTGAGAGCAGGTCCAAGCTTACACATCACTTGGCTGACTAAAGCAAACCTTTAATTGGCCTCATGAGTCATTTTGCAAGCAAGGTTGTGGGTGCCATAACCTCCACCCTAGAAAAAGGGACCTGTGAGCATTTGGTGCTGCTACCACCTCTGGCTGGCACAGATAGGTGTGGGAGAAAACAGATGCATGTCCTATCCTGTCTGAAGGTCACCACAACACACATTCCATCATCTCTGATTGGACTGACCCATCTTTCCATGCTTAAAGGAGCTGAGCACAGAGCCAGCTCCATTCTATTAATTTTTGTATTTCACATGTGACCCTGTTCAACAGTGGAGCTTTCAATATGAAAGCCAGGGAGTGACCCACACATGTGGATATCCCAGGGCTGGGGGTGAAGGTGGGAACTCTGGAGTCTTTCTCCACCTGACTGGGAGCAGGGCCTGACCACAGTTGTCCCAGGTGCTGGCTGAAGGTTCTCAAGCACCACAAGGCTCTTGGCTATTCCATTATGTTCGGCTATTGTCCTGTCAGTGTGATTGCTCATGAATCAGGGAAACTATTTCCATTCAAGATCTGAGCAAAGCTAGGATTTTCACAAAAGAAAACAGGGGTTGTCTAAACCAGGTTAACATTTTCTGACACATATAAAACAGATCTTCAGGGGAAAAAAAAAAAAAAAATAATCTCAAGGGACTACATCAGCCACAGGTTGCAGCCCAAATGTGAAAGCTTCCTACACTTTAATTAGTAAAAAAGATTAGAAGCGAGTCAGAAAGTTTAAAATAGAATAAGAGTTAGTGTTCTTCATGAACACGCATGGAAGGAAAAGGGAAACGATCTCCCACAGTTGGAGTAAATTGTCACTGGAAATTGAGTTCCAACCATCACTTCATGTCCTGGTTTGGCCTCAGACGGCAACAAAGGACCACGTGCTCGCGCAGAAGAGCCCCCAAGGCCACGTGGCCGGGAGGGGAAAAATCGAAATAAAAAGGCAAAACTCGTGGGTTGAGACAAAGGCAATTTTAACAGAACAGAACAAAGAGCAAGAAATAACAACAACGATAATAGAGGAATATACAACCGCAATCACGGTACCGCCACTCGCCGACCGCTCCCTGGACGCCCCCAACCGCTCTCCTCCCCCGGGGGTCACCGCCTCCTCCCCCCCAACTTCCTGTCCTCCCCCCTTCCCCGGCAGCTCCGGCTACCCCTTGGGCATGGCTCACATGGGATGGAATACTTGTGTCCCTCCTAGGGCCTGGGGAGAATTAACCCCATCACCGCCAGACCCAGGACACTTCATTAGTTAGGTGTCTTGTCATAAAGCCATTTCCAGTGGGACACAGTGCCTAGGACCAAGAGACATGCTGGCACCTGCACGACCTCCTGTTCTCACCTTATTGCTCTGCTGCAGACTGGGGCACCTAGTGGTTAACCTAACCTAGAAGGAAAAAGGAAGAAGCCCCAAGCTCCAGTCAAGCACTGAAGTCAGAAACAGAAGTTTTGGACGCACCAGTCCCTGAAGAGACAGAAGCAGGCAAAGTTTGTGCAGGGACAAGGGCATGAAGCAGACACAAATCAGTCTGCACATTCCCAGCAAGACTTCTGCAGATCCGTGCTAGCTGTCCACCTCCCAGCTGCAAAGCTGAGCTCAGCACAGGATCTGCTTTCTAAGATTCCATCAGCCAAAAACCATCTCCTGAATCACAACTTACCTGTGCCTTGGCCATCAGTTCATACCACCAAGGCAAGGTAACATCTTGCTGCCATCGGCAGTGACCTGAAGGCAGTGACCTGATTGTAAGATAAGAGATAAGACAAGACATACTGCATCAGGCCACCAGTGCATCTAGACAGCACCAATATCCAACAGCATCCATAAGGACATACACAGGGAACAGCAAGACTAGGGCAAAGAGATATGATAGTTCCCCTGCACATTCAGGCTACTTTCAACTCAGGAGGTTTCCTGACACTAAAGGACTACAAGGAGATGAACCACACCAGATCCCTCTTCCAGGTGCCTGTTATGCTCTCATTTGGAACCACAAGGAAACATCAAAACCAGAAGTTTCCAGGCATTGGAAGATAAAGGATGCACCAGCACAAAAGACAGAGGTTGTGTCCATAAGCAGTGTGCAAAGAAGCTGTGGCACTCAGTTGCATTAATGCATTTATCCCCTGATATGCCACACAACTGCCAGCTACTGGCAGTGGAGACTGTGCAGTTACAGCAGAGGAACAATACTGCACCAGTAACACAGAGTCCAGCAACTACTGCCACAGAGGGAAAACTTCTGCTAGACTCAGCTCCAGCCACGCTGATTTTCCTGAAGCTATGTCATTACATTGGCACAGGGAATGAGGAAAATTTTCTCAATCCTCCCCAGAAATACTTGGGAGCAAAACACAATTAATGGGACTTGTGCTCCAAAGTCAGATAGGGACATTTTAATATCTCTCCTTCTGCCTAGGGGACAGGCTAAGTCTCTCTTACAAAGCCAAGCCTGGAGCAAGATGCTAAATCTAAGAAACACTCTGGGTTTTTTCTTTAAGCAAATCCTTTGCAGCAGGATATTGTGAAATCCAGACAGGGGCCACTGTTAAAATGAAATGCCACAAGCACAAAGGATAGTGCTTACAGCAGAAAGCCCGAGTGACTCCATGCGTTCTCATACACTATCTATACACACACATTTTATAATTTTTAAACTGCTCTGATTCTCTGCCAGCTGCTGTAAATTTCACCTGGAGAAGGGGATCAAGTCCAGGCCTCATTAGGTTTTTATATTCTTTCTGATTGCTTTTGCAGGCCTCCAAACCCGTCTCCAAGGGACCCCAGGGTTCAAAGATCAAATAAATTGTCTGGCAGATTTATCAGGTCTCATGGTAGGTAGCCATGTAGTAAACTTCCTTTGCTTTTCTCCCCCTCCCCCTTAATTCAACCACAGAAAATAAAAGGGACACTAAAAAGATGATGGTATTGTATCACCTACTTTGTCACCTTTCTGCTTTTAGGATGCTGAGATGCCTTCTGTGCAGTCTTCACTGGCAGAAAGCAGTAGCAGCACAGCAGGAGAGCAGGCAACAGCACCATAGTCAAACAAGCCAGAAATCCAGAAATAAAGCTGTTAGACTGAACATCAGCAAAAAAAAAAAAAAAAAAAAAAGGCATTTGCAAAACCACCACACTGTCTTTCATGGAGCTTTCCTCTGGGTATCACACCCTGGAGTATTTCTGCAGAGGCTGTTGCAAGCAAGGTGCGAATCAGCCCTGCCAGATGCCTGCAGGCAGCTCTGATCCCAGCAGATCATTAGCTCAGAGAACTGCTTTTACCCTTGTTACACAGCTCCCAGTCCCGTGCTGGTGTGCAGCTGGCCAGGAGGAGCACAGGGAAAATGTCCCCACGTCTGCCTCCGAAAGACCATGTATACACAGGGCTTGGGCTCTCCCTCAAAACTGTCCCTCCCTGCTGCACTCCTATAGCTAAATCAGAGAAACAAGAAGTTTTTTTCGTTCCCAATTTTCAGTGATTAACTGAAATCAGGAACACACAAAAATTCTCCTGGGTTCTTGTTGAAGAAATTTCAAGTTATACACCCTGAAAATGTAAGCCTGCAGCATAGTCATTTACATTCCTGGGGGGAGGCATGGCCCAAAGGTCCTTGTTAGGAGGAACAAGCCTGAGAAGGAAGGTCACTCTGAGAATTTGGGACAACACAGGGCCCACAGCACTCCCAGGCAGTGATTAGCAAGAGCAAATGGGAAAATCAAGAGTAGAACAGCAAAGGGGTTTTCAGCTGTGATGGGTTGCAGATACAGGAGAGGCAAGGCTCGTAGGAGGCAGTCATAACTTATGAAGCCAGTGAAGATAGCTGGAAGGACAAGAAAAAGAGTGAGGTTGAAAAGCATGGGAACCTGAAAGCTTATAATTTTAGTTTCTTTTTTTAATCTCTGGATAACCCAGATGGCTACACAGAGATGGGTAGGAACAACAGTCTTCAGATGTGATCTGGCAGGTGGCAAGGCAGATGGTGTTGGTCAGGGATACAAACCTTTCTCAGGAGGCTTAAAAGACAGCCAAGGCAAAGGGGACAAGAGTTTGAAGGATGTTGTTGTGGAGAAGGAGGCTCCCACTACAGCAGTGCTACCTAGATCACTTTTGCCTAGGTCACCTCCAACAGATACCTGGCTGTCTATGAGATATTTGGGCGTCAGGAAAGCAACATCATATCTGCACCTTCCCAGCACCCTTTCTGCCTAATAGCATCTTATGCCAGCCAGCATGGGGTAATCTATACAGACATTATCCTCAGCACTTCCTCGCCTGTTCTTCACCCTAAAGTTGCGAAACAGGAGGAGCATTACCTGTTGACATCAGGCAGGGAAGCATATGTCAAAAGGCATGACTTCTTGCATCAAGCTTTGACCAGTGTCATGATTTTCAGATTTATTGCTGTAGTTCTGGAAAAGGATGAATGCACAGGACCAGAGTTAGAAACGTTGCACTACCAGCAGAAAACTGTGGGGAGAAGATGCATCCAAATATTTTCTTCAGATATTGAGAGACGAGTTTGTACCACAGGACTCCCAAGCCAGACTGATAGCTCACAACTGGTTAACTCACAAGATGAGCCAGGAAAAGAAAGGTTTCACACAGTGGTTGAGCCAGGAGCAGAAATGATGTGGAGGCAAGCAGAAACATAGGAGTGGACAAGACCAGCTGCCCATAATGTGTCACAGGAGTACTCCACCCAGGAGGGAGCAGACAGAACAGGTCATTTCAGCATTAATTACACTTCCCAAATTTTAGTAGCACTGGGAATCCATTGCTAGTGAGCTCAGTAGCAGGCTTCCCTTTGTAGTTTTTGTTCCAAGGGAAAATGGACTCAAAGGGGCCACCAAGTCCCCACCCCCTCGCTTCACTCTATTTGCCTACTAGGAAGGCAGCCCATAAAAGTGGAAATTCCCAAACCTCCATTGCTGATTGCTTAAAGTGACTCCCTAGTATGGGCTCCATCCCTCTCCCCTCATCCATACCAGAGTTATTGTATCTCTATGGTGGCTAGTAAAGATATCCTGGGAAGACTTTGAATTTGATGAACATCTTGATCCCTAGCAAGCTTATACAGAAGGCAAGACCAAAAGACCTCAAAGGAGGACCACTGCCCCCTCCTCAGGACTGTCTCCAGCTTGATTTTGCTGTCTCAAAGCCCAGTGCCACATCTAGGGGCCTGGTATCCATCTCCTCTGTACTGTGCAGCTAAAGAGTCTCCTGGAAGACTATCAGTGTCACCTCAAAACCTCCAGGCCATTGAGACTGTGCCAATTTTGGCCTCAACACTGCGTAAAGGAGAAGTCTACAGTCATCCAGAGCCAGCTGGACTAAGTTTTGTCTTCTGCTAAGCTCTCAGATGGTAATGCTGAGCCTAGTTAATCAACTGTAGCGTTCCACCCCAGAGTTGGCTGCTCTTAGGGGAAGAGGGAAATGATTTCTATATATAGGTCAGTAAGTACTCTGGGAATGAAAGATGCTTTATAAAAAGTCCTCCTCCTTAACATACAGCATCAGCTGTGCTTTTCAGGAGGGGTTTGGTGTGGTTTTTTTTCTTCAGATGATTTTTCCATGCAACAGCTGATCTGGAGTTATCTAAATGAATTTCCACAGGCATAAAGCTTAATCTGCTCTCTTTGCAGACTTCCATATATTTTTAATATGTCAAGCAGTGGAAATTTCTCAGACCGAGTCAAGGGAGCTGTGAGGTTTACTGCTCTGGAAGATCAGAAATAGCTTATCCATCTAACAGACTTACCTATAATAGCAATGCACAAAAAACCCATTTCAAATGGGATGTTTAAAAACAAACAGGAGGTATAGAACAGTCACCTAGATGGAGCTCCATAATGGTGTCCATGCAAAATGGGCTTTAGAGCAAGTAGAACATTTTCCATTGTTCTTGGTTTTTGGTATTTTTGTTTGTTTGTGTGTTTAGTATTTTCTCCCCTATTTCAGTAGGACTAAAATGCTAATCCATTTTGATGAAACCAAAATTTAAGTCCTGAAGTGAAAGCCTCATTTTCCCAGAAAGCAGGTCATCTTCTAGCCTTCCCATGCAGATATTCTATTGATGGTTGCTCATTTCCTTGCAATACCACTTGTATTAAACTTTGTGCACAGGCTTTGTAGAGCAACAGCTCCTGCCTGAAGAAGTTCCAGAAAGCAGAGCTCAGGGAAAGATTAAGCAATGCAGAGGGTATACAAGAACTAGGTGTTTCTTCTAGGTTCTCCTGCCCCGTCCCCCATGGGCTAGGGATGTCAGACCATACGTTAGGACCCAGGATTTCCCCAAATGCTATCCCACACTGAGACCACCCAAATAACACCACTGAATAGGGACCTAGAGGTGTTATAACCCCATACCTTAGAAGGGGAAGGGATCATCTCACATGTCCATTACTGAGCAATATGAGGATGCATAGCACTGCCTCAGGAGATGCAAGTGAACAGGGAAGTCTCAGTCTTCCTGCATGCTGCAGACAGCAACATCGGGCACACAGCAAACTGTCTGTCTCCTCTTCCAGTATTGCAGCTGGAAGCGTTGCTCTCCAAACAGGAACAAGTTAGGTTTGTAATCACTAAAAGATCCCATGGCAAAGCTCATAAGACAGCAGAGCTCATTCTCTTCCACTTTGAGATCTGAAGTTTGGGTGCTAGATTGATTCAGCAGGTACCTCTTGTGCAGATGAATCCTGTCTGGTGTACTGAGAAGAGGCTTCCACTATGCACCTTTACCTCTCTCCTACCATGTCTGGTAATCTACTTCCATGGGTACCTCTGCCATTGCATCAGTGCACTCACAGCTTGCAGCAGCTACTCTATGATGACTACTCTGGTGAAGAATAGTTATCTATTATATTAATGGTGAGAGTTCTCTAAAGCCTAATAAAGGGTTATCTTTTTTAAACTGGAGGAAAAAATAAACTTTTTCTTCTCTCAAAGCTTGTCAGATGTAGGACTGACTTTGTCTAGACATTGCCATCTAAAGTATAGCTGTCTCCACTTCAGCTTGGAGGTCCGATTTTATTTCTTCTAATATTGTTTTTTGAATAGTCAATGGAAAGAAGTGCCTCCAGAGTGAGGCTCCTCTCATAAAGAAGAATCCCACCCTAAATCCTTTGGAACCTCTTTTACCTTATTAAATCCTACTGAAATGGTCTAATTGGCCCAAAAATTATTAGGGAGGGTGACAGAAAGAGACACTGTAATTGCATTAGTCTCACTGCTTGAGGAAACAAGGCTAAGAAAATCCACTACAGAAGCAGAAGGGTGGAGTTTCTCTTCCACTGTCCAGGCCAATTTCAACACATAGAAATCCCACCCATGCTCTTTTGCTCACACAGAAAGCTTGCAGTACGCCTGCTGCCTCTCCAGGAAGGAAAGTGGGTGGAAAAATTACATCACTGTTCAGTTTCTCCCCCTTAAAGACATTTAATGCTAGAAAGTGGAAGAAGCAGCCAGCATCATGGTTACAGACAGCAAGGAGATGACAGCAGGGGAACTCCATCCAAACAACTTTCAGTTGCATTGTTATGCCTGCCATAACAAAGGCTTGGGGGGGGACACCTCATCACAGTTCTCCAAAGGGCAAGTACAGAGGACAGAGGCTTTCTATTTACAAGGAGCCATATGGACAGGACATGAGGCAACAAGTGCAACTTGCACCACAAGTTGTTTCATCTTGATATAAGAAATAATTCTTTTTTACAGTGAGAACTATCAATCACTGGAGCAACCTCCCCAGGGATGTGGTGGAGTACCCATCACTGAAGGTTTTCAAGACAACTGGATAGGATTCTATATCATCTCATCCTTTCCACAAAATGTTGTGCCAGATTATCTTGAGGTCCCTTCCAACCTGGGCATTTCTACAGTAACAGGAGTTACTGTCTCTAAAATCAACCATGCTATTTTAAGCCCATCTTCTACCTCCTGCAACAGGAAGGTCTGCTGCTTACAGGGAACATAGCTTTTGTAAGCAGAGGAAGAGTAGCAATCTAAGCCAACCTGGTGAGAAGTAAAGATACGTCCCACATTAATTTAAGTCACAAATACTTCCAGTAGCATTTGCTGGGTCTTGCTTACACCTTGCTTCTCCTTTGCCCTCACTTATTCCTTTTTGAGGCTGTGCAGAATTAGTACTTAATTTCTGAAGAACAATTTCAAGGGTCAACTTCACTCACCTTTTGCTATGGGCCATGAAGAATCCTCCAGGCATGTTTCCACAATGATCTCTGACCTTTGCCCTGCTCCAACACAGGATACAAAATAATCAATTGCATGCAAAAGCCCTGGGAAGAGAAGCATTGACCAGATATTTGGCTAGGACATAAACCTGGCTCAACCTCGGTGAGGGACCAGCTGTACATACGTACACACTGTGACATACTCACTACTTCATGTCTGGGTATTGATGCATGTTTACAATATGTCAAGATTTCCAGTTAACAAGGGTTTAGCAGGATGACAAAGGACTTTAATTGTTACTCGGGATCTGACCCATTACCCTTGACCTTGCAGTAAGTATGGGATCATCCTTGGGTGAAATACAGGGTAAGAGAAGACATGATCAAAGTCCAGACTGCTGTTTGATATACCAAGAGCTGGCTTGGTTCCCCACTCAGCCATGGACTGCCTTGGTGATATGCAGGCATTCACTTTCCTCATCTGTGAAACCAAGCTCTAAAATAATCCTCTTCTATTTATGATGCATTTCCAAGGCAAAGCTTGATTCCCAAAGACAGTCAACAGCAGCCAGGCATATTCTACATACAGGTGCTCAGCAAAACCTCACTCCCACGTTGCAAATATTTGGTACGAGGGCTGCTGTGCACAGCCCAGGAAAAATGAAGCCTCTGTTGCACTGAGGGCTGAATTCAGCTCAATCAATGAAGTTTCTTCCACAGCTTCCCTGAAGACAGAATACATCAGATTAGACCTCATTGTTAGGATGCTCCTCAAGCAACATTTTCTTCTTTAAGTCTTTTCTCTCCTCATTTTTGGACTCCCAGTCTAATGAATTCCTGTCTGCCAAAATTGCTCTGGTCTCTGCCTGCTGTTCCTTCAAGCATAGAGGCTGGTGGGTATTTACCTCCAGAGCTCACAAACATGCAAGCAGGCCTGCTAACAAATTAGCCTTCCATCTTCCCCCTAGCCCAACAATCAGAAGGGGGGAAAAAAAGGGTTTCTGCATCAGCCACTTGAAAGACTACAGATCACCTACAAGTATTTTTATTGCGGGAGTTTTGTTCTTGTTCTGAATTGTAAATACTTTATGTCTTCCAGGTGTTGGCTACTCAGCTGTCGATAGAGTGTGTTTTAGCAGCACACACAGCTGCAACATGCAGGTGTGTGCAACTGGCAGCCAGCATGAAGCTAAACAGCTGTTGGACTGGGAGAAACTGGAAGTCATTTTCAGTCCTAATGAAGATGGTTTCTTATTAAACTTGAAGCCATGGCATGAAGTTCTATAGGCCTGGAGAAAATTTACATCTAGAGGCAATTCCTTCACAAACCATTTTGAAGACTTAAATAACGGAAGACAGCAAGCAGTTGGGGGTACAGGAGTGACAGAAAGCAGCATTGGAGAGCCTTTGCACGGCCAATAGACAGCAGCTTTCAAACACATGACTCAACAGCTTTGCTGCATAGATGGTGAAGGATTGGGAGGTCTTGGCAAGGGCAAGGTAGGACACTAGGCAGCACAGGATGAGGAAGAGAGAAGACTGTACCCACCTGCAGTTGTAAGAGGTATTTAGAGGAGCAGAAGTGTTCACTCAGATTGGAAGAGAGGCCAGACACTAAATCACATAAAAGCACAGGATGATCAAAACAGCCCACACAGATGGTTGATTCTGCCTCTCGTACACTTTGTGATCTCTCACTGGTAGTTCAAATGCAAACTTAAGACCTAGCATTTCTTAGGATAAAAAGAGATCAGTTAACCTAGAAGACAATATGCACCAGTCTGCTGATACATCCTGGGTCCACAGAGCTTAAGGACACAAACTTCCACTGGGAAACAGACTCATCCTCAGGCTGACTTACTTTATCCATTTCTGAATAAAGCCTTTTGACAAGAGCAAGGAAGGCAACTGCAACTTTGGCTCAAATCCTAGGTTGCTGTTCTTGACCTTTTGAACTGATAAAATACCATAGGGGCAATAGGGTCCCAAACAAGCATTCTCATTTTAATGGCAGGAACTTTGTGATGGCTCTGTCAATTCATTTCACACACATCACCTTTGAAATTATCAACTAATCATGTTGACAACAGCCTTGAATTTTGAGCAAACATTTATAACTGTTAATATTTGTCCCCTGGGATCTGAACCAGTCCATCTTCTGGTTAAGTCTTGGTTTGGGTTCAGCTGAGTCTGAAACAGTTTTGTATTCCTTCCAGTTAAAAGTTCACAAAATGCTTTAAAATAACTGTTCAATCCTGGCTTGGGGCAAGGAGAAAAGCAGGGCATTCACACACACATACAAACTCTCTATTTAGGACCAGCTCAGCTCTGCCTTTGTCATTTAGTCATGACCAAAGGAGCCCCTGGAGTTGATGCTATACCAAGAGATCAGAAAAGATTCCCCCAAGATGCCTACCAGAATGATGAAGAAATAAAGCAGACAATGAAGTGCAAGGACCAAAACACCACCTGATCCAAGCCAGTGCTGTTTCACAGGCTTCAGGGACTCTGCACAAAAATATGCCAGCAAAGAAACATGGTTTTCCAGCCATGAACATGCACCCCACCAATCTCCCTTTAAGGATGCAGCTGAATAGCACAGCTAAACTCACAGCCATTTTCTTCTCTGCTGGATTATTTTTCTCCAGCTTAGCACTAAGGCAGCTCAAGGGTAAATCAAGCACCAGGGCCAACTGGGAGCATGCAGCAGGGATCGGAGCAGGGATCAGGTCAGATACATCAGACTTAGTCCACAAAGGAGGAAGTGTAACAGCTGATAGCAGACAACTCAAAACCACCTAATTTGTCTCTAGCATTCCTTATAACTAAGTGGAAATTGGCCATGTAATTGTCTTTAGCAGCTAGCAAATATCTTTTACACAGCTTCATATACGGTTTAAGTCAACTGGGCACCACTGCCGCAGAAAGACATAGACCTGCTTTCCCACCACCCCAAACTGTATTCACAGGGCCAGTTTCATCTCAGGTCTGTTCTCCAGTCTGGTTCACCATCCAGTGTTAGATATTTGTGCCATTAAAAAGGAGCAAGCAGCCAGGGCAGGCAGTACTGCTTCTTTTGGCAGTGGCCCTGGCTTAATCACTATCTTAACTTACAGCCCAAGCTTTTTCTGCAATAAAAATAAACCAATTCAAATTGCATGTAGAATTTTGATTATGGGAAAGCTAGCAGCAACCTTGCTTGCTGCCCAGAGTGGAGAGGCAGATTATTTTTTCAACTGGACTATTCACTAAACATGTCTTTGAAGCACGGTTTAATTTCATAAGGAGAAAAAAAATCACTCATTGCCCATGGGCAACTAGCAGATTAGAAACCTTTTACTGTGCATCTTTCTTAATCCTCAAATTCATAGGTAAAGGGTGCTTAGCCTATTCCTAAAAAAACTGGAATGAAATCAGTATATCAAGGAAAGACTTAATCACCTTCCAATAAATATCTTTTTGCTTTTGAAAGGGAAATTACTTCTAAGAAAAGTCCAATCTGTTCATTTTAAGAACGTGTGAAAACAAACCCTTGGCCTTAATCTTTAAATTTCCTGAACTTTAGCACTTTTTGCAGTGCTTTTAATTAAAATTGGTTGGCTTTATGTATATACTTTGCAGCAATAAAACAGGCCTTAGGTGCCTCCTCTGTATTGGAAAATGGGCTGTGGTGAAGAGGGAACATCTGCAGCCCCTGGAGTCATCCAAGGTCTGGCTGCACATGGTTATTAAGATGTCACCCTTAAAAAACAGCAAACAGGTTAATTCCTAAAATCACCCCTTTAATGTTGGGAAGATTTGGACCACCTGAAGATAGAGGAGCTGTTATCACATTCTTTCCTCTCGCTCACACATTGTGACAGCTTCTACCAGCTCTGCAGCAGATGGAGAGTGTGTGCTCAACACTCCATGTATCACCACCTGACAGGTGGATGGGGAAGGGTTTGGCTTTGCTGCTGTGCAGTACATCATGTTCTGTCTCTAGGCTGTTTTACTGTAGCCTACCGGCTGGTTTTCCATCAGACCTTTGTGTGAGAAAGCTAAGTTTTCACTAAAAAAAGCAATCTTTTTATTTAGACTAAGGTTATATTTTCCACAGGAAGTAATGACCTTTTAAAAGCAGAACTCCAAAGTGTTTTGAACCAGTTACCCACCACTCAAATTTGGTTTTCTTTGCCAGTCAACTGAGTAGGAACTCTGTCTCCCAAAGTTCATCATGTGAGGAGAGTCCCAAAAAGGAAAACTGTTGTGAGAAGAGCATGGTCCTTCCTGGGAAGTGCAGTCTGACCTGAGAAGATAGCCTATAGGTGGGACTGGAAAAAATGCCTGACAGGTATAAGTGGCAGCAGATGGCTGAGAAGCACAGTAGCTACTGCATTATCTTGTACCTCCAGCACAGGATGGAACTCCATCCATGCAGGTATGCCCATGTCTACAGACCATTTCTACCCCACACTGTAGCAGATATCTTGGAGTACTACCTGGTCTGCAATCAGGACTCCACCAAAACTGACTGCTGCTTGAACTGAAGAGCAAGATTATCTTAAAATAAAATCCAAGTTGTCCTGACACTTCCAAATAGACAGTATTGTTACAGCTCTCAAAAGAAACTATCATCTCTATCTTGTGCAAGCTTTAATTAACATGCAAATCCCATAAAGCAATGAAGTCTCACTTGGGACACACTGCGCAGTCTTAAACTCCAATGATTTAGCTTAATATGTAACTTGTCATCAGGACCCACGTTAGGCAGAATTCTAATCAGTGGAGAGAAGCCAGCATTTTTGGAGGGTAACCCAGGGGACCTCAGTGAGGTGCTTTGCCTCTTTCCAGTAATCCAACAGGAGTCTGAACTCCTGAAGGTACCTTCAAGCCCCAAGAATGGGTAGTTCAAACACCAGTACAAGGGTTTATCTGCACAAACACCTAAGCCCAGCTTGCACAAGTGAGGTTCACCAAAAAACTATACCGAGATAAAGCTGTCACAGTATCAAGAGTTGCTGTTGTTTGGTATCCAAAGACGAGCAGGAGCCAGCACTCCTTTTAAAACCATGGGAGACCCAGGCATGGGGCATTTCTCAGCTCAGAGATTAATCCCAGTCATCTCAGCTCACAAACACAAGGTGGAACATCATAACTGTAAGCTTCCTGGAGCAGGAGTTGTTTCTTCATTATACGTCTGACTATTACCAACACAGGGACTCAGGTTTCGCAGTTTTGATCCTGGATGTGTGCTACAGAAGCACTAACACTCAAAAGAAAATGTAATTTCCCTACTGATTTCGGCCTGCCAAGAGGCACGCTCCTGACCATACTTATCTCATACATGAAACAGAATCATAGCAGCACATCCATGTTGTGTTAGTTGGGTCACAACAGTTGAAAAACATAAGTTTCAAGTGCATCCTTTGCCAAGTATATAGAGCCAAGTTAGAAAGATGAGTCTTGAATTGTTTGAGCATATTATAATATACACAGGAAGACAAAGTGTTTCATTTTGTCACACTCACATAAAGTGTTTAGGCAAATCTTTTTCTTCTATTTAACCTAATGGGTTTAAGTCTTTCAAAAAGACCTTAACATCTGATAATGGGGAAGGGTGAGGGAGAAAAACCAATTTTTCAGCAGAGACAAGACTTGCCTGGTAGGTCAGGCTTAAAAGGTACTTCATATTTCTTCTCGTTCCTCACCAGGCCAAAAAAATAAACTGTCATTTGCACTGTTCTCCTGGCAGGTCATTGTTTCTAATAATTGAATACCCTGGCAGTTACTTACATTTTGAACAGTATTTTAACAATGGACTGAGAACAGTTATTGACCTCAGAAGTATGTTTCCAATATTCATTATCTTCATTAAAGATACTAACCTTAATAAATTTGAGCTCAATTTAATAGAGAAATTATTTCATTTTATTAAGTTACTGACTGATTACTCCAACATACTTCTACTAGGATTGAGCTATTCAGTAGATAGTTACTTTGGCCTAAGGCAGTAGAGCTAAATACAACCTTCCTTCAGGCCTCTTAAGCTAAGTCAGAAAGTTTGTACCCAAAAGCCACACTGGGAACCTCACCAGACTTCCCTTAGTCCTGAGGATGCAAGGGAAATCCACTGAGGCCAGGGGGTGCAGCATAAGTAATATCTACCTCTGTGTGAAAGCTATGAGACATGTCTATTCCTCCACAGGAGGTAATTTCATCCACAGGAAACTGCTTCTTCACACACATCAGCCCCACAATGTCTGCATGAAGGCTTGTTGACATGTTTAAAGAGCTGGATGCTGATCGCTGTAAAGATACCACCAAGACACATGGAATAGCTGCCTCCCCCATCACCTTTCATGGTCAGAGCTTGGACAAGACCACATGGACCTGAGGAGCCACTCTCATTGCCAAAGCATAACATGGTGAAAGAGCAAAGCACCAGCTACAGTGAATGGATATAGCTCATACTCCCTGTAGACCCAGAGCTGCAGTGAGGAAGAGGAATGGGGACAGACAACACGAAAAGTCACTAAAGAAGCAGTGCCACAGCACAGCAGTGGCAAAGAACCCAGACTCTAGGGACTAGGGATTAGCAAAGTTGCACAATACAAGTATGGGAAGGAAAGCAGGAACAGTAAGACCTACATATATAAGAGCTTGGGAGTCGCTGATATACCATAGTGCAGCTGGGTCCCCTCGCAACCCAGCAGTTATCACCACCAGCTACCAGTAGCCTCTCCTGGAAAAGAGATGCCAGGAAGTAGGCACATGCACCTAAAATAGCCACCATAGACATCTATTCAACAGTTAGGGACACCTTTTCATTACACCTTTACAGAGTAGCTAAGGCTTGAAACCCTATCAACAAGCTATTTCCCCAAGAACCAAGGTGAGTCCATCAGAAGAAGAAGCTCTTACCTCTCTATCACTCCCCAGAGCTCTTCCACTACCTTCCTCCCAGCACCCACCCTTCTTTAAAAGTTACAGTCATCAGCCCTACCTTATAAAGCTTCCTCAGCCCTTCCATTTTTAATCATCTCCAGGAGCATCAGGTGTTCATAGAATGCAGCTACTGAAGAGGGTTCATCTCTCTTCCCTCTGCATGTTGTTTTTTCTGCTGTTTCCCCTTTGCTTCTTAGAAAAGCCAGGTTTTTATGATCTTTAAAAATATCAGTATACAGCTGATGCTAGATTTATCCCAGAGATCCCCTTCCTCATCCTAACACATTTGCATGCTCAAATAGCACTAGTGGAAATTAACATAAAGGTAGGTCAGCCCATGTATCCATTATGTGTCCTCAGTTAGAGCCCACATTACCAGAGATGTTGTATACAGGCAGAGCAGGGCTCAGTCCTGCCTGGGGCTGCTTAGAGAGATTCTCCTTCTAACTGGAAATCCCAGGGTCTTCCCACTTGTTTTCACCCCAGGTTGAAGCAAATGATTGAAATATAAAGTATGCTTCTGCAGTGTTATCAAATGAGAGCTATGTTCTGCTCCAGGGATTGTAACTGCTGAGGTGAAGGAGGGACAGCAGGTTTCTAGAACAAGAGCAAAACTTTGAAGTACTTCTGGGAGGTGTGGAGCAGGGGGATGAGGTGAGGACATAGAAATTAACACAAACTACAAATAAAGTGCTGTTGTTCATTGCAATACACTAAAAATGCTTTGCAGGTTTTGGACTAACTTGCCTTTACCTCTGTAGGGAATAAAAGAAAAAAAACCGTACTGTGATAGAGGTATTTAAAGATAACATTTAATTTTAAAGCCATCTTTTCCCACCCTTCTGAATCTCTTTGTTTTTATTATTTTGCTATTTTGCTGTTGGTGTCAGCTGAATGGGATGATACTTAAATGGCAGTGGGGAGTGGTTTGCTTGGGACATGGGATCTGATCCCTAAAAACAGACTCTTAGTGCAAGATTAGGAGGGGTTCAGAGAAGGTGATCCAGCATTGTAAAACACAAGAGGTAGCAGCAGTGAAGGAGAGGGTTGGCATGTGCCCAGGCAGCTGTGGAGCTTCCTGCAGGAGAATGGGAACAGGATTGAAGGAGTCATTCAATGTTGGGTGAGTCTGGCTGAGTCAATGTGAAAGAGAACCTTCTTCTGTAGGCGAGCCAGAAAAAAAGTCTGAGCGTGGTAGAGAGAATCAATGATGAAACGAGCTGAAAGTGTTGAAGAGATCACAGCTGAAAGGATGAGGGGCTTGATGAAGGAGTAGGAGTTGGGCAGAGATGGGGCCATGCTAAATGAGAGGCAGCAATTACAGCTAAAAGAGCAGAGTGAAGGGGGCTCTTCTTATGGTGCTTGAAGTCCTCCCACTGACTTACTCAGCACCCCTCAAAAAGCAGCCTGTGGGTAAGCAGTACAATTGGGAAGATAAAAGTCTGCAAGTAGCCTGTGTTAAAGGAGTTTTGTCTGTGGTTACGAGCTCAGCTTCATGTCTTTAGGCCAGAAGATCCCAGGTTAAAGATTTAGGAATCCCTCTGGAAAGTGTTAACCTATTTAAAACAGTCCACCTTGGTGCCTAGCTTTTGCAGGACTTTAAGTAGGGATTCCCACTTTAAGGGTGGGAAGATCGTGATGCCAGGGGAGTCATTCAGTGAGAGCAGTGAACCCACAGGCACTCAGGAAGCAGGGTGACAGAGCTGGAATGGTAAAAGAATGGTTGTATTACAGCAGAAAGATTCCTGAGCTGTCTTAGGTAACTTCTCCACTCATAACTTAGTATTTCAACTAGCAAAGACTGTGGTGGGCAGGGAGGCAACTTAGATTTCTGCTTACTTCATCCAGGACATTACTGCAGAAGGAACCTCACGTGTAGGACACATTCCTTTGGTGACCCTTGGGGTCCCTCTGTGTCCCTAGACCTGTTCTTGAGTGCCGTGCGCTCGCTCAGGTGGAGCAGAGAGCCAGCAGATTTCCCTTGTCGGGTCACCACGCCGGCAGTTTCTCTTCCCGGCTGCTGTTTGGAAAGGCTGTGTGCTGCGTGGAGACCTCCCGGGAGGTTTGACTTAGGCGCTACCGTGTGGCGTTTGGACAGCTCCAGCATCGGCCGTGCCTCGCGGTGGCCCTTTCCAAGGAGATAAATCTGCTTGACTTTCCTCCCGCCTCGTCCAAGTTCCAGGAATTCCTCTGCCCTCAGTTGAGTTCCCATTCACTCCCCCGTTCCTCTGTGAACCCAATAAATAACCCAAAATGTTCCCCAAAATACTGAGCATTTCATCTGGTGTTTCAAAAAAAAAATAAATAAGCGATAAGCAAAAGAGACTAGAAATTACTTTATATACTGCAATTCGAGGTGTAAATGAGTAACATGCAGTCTGGCCATCTGGGTGGCTTTCAAACACTGGTAAACCTACGAATTTTTTTTTTCAACTCATTGATTTCCTTGACAGATGTGGGGGAAAAAAAAAAAAAAGAAAAAGAAAAAAACCCACCCAACTCCTTGATTTCTCACTCTGAGCCAGACCTGAAGGATGAGAAATCTCAAGCTTTCAATAAATGTTTTACATGGATAAAAACTCTATTTTTGGTTCTGCTGTGTAAAAACAAAAGAAAATGAATAACATTGTCCCTGTTGGAGTCAAGCTTTGTTTCTCCTTATTAATTCTTTTTCCTTTCCACACTGCGAAGGGAGCACGCCAGGGGTCAGGCACAGTTCAGAAATATATACAGTCCAGGCAGGATTTTACAATTCCCCTCAGCAGGAAGATTGGGTTCTTCTCTGACTCCCAGATCCACAAATGAAATGAATTTCTTCCGTAATAATGAACACTGGCCTGTTCCAATACAGAAATGGCACCAGTACAAGGTAGAAATGAATCCAAAGAAGATGGTCTTGAAATATCTGCTACTGCTTGTTATTAGATTTCCTGCAAAAACTACAATCTTTCATTAAAAATTTTATATCAAGGAACAGCAGTCCGCCAGCGGTTGTTTAACTAGAGCACAGTGAAACCTGGCTTGCTTTCTGCAAAAAGGAATTAAAACAGATGAGTGAATTCCTGTAATGCTCAATAATAAGTATGAGCAAAACAGCCTATGGCAGAATAGAGTACCTCCTGTGATAGGGCAGATGTGTGTGAGGAGAGACGAACAAGTCTCAGTTTCATCAGTCATCCCACTCCAATGTGCGACACGCCAGTTCTATTCAGCCACCAGTAGGAGAAAGTACAACAGCATCATCTAAACCTCCAAGGAGCTCCACACCCCTTGGAGGAATGGCTGCAGAGGCATACCAGGAGAGCTGCTGTCAATGTGATAATGGAGGAAAAGGTATCTCGTTTTCCATCTTGGAATGGAGGTGGATGGGAATGGAAAGAAATGCCCCCTCTAGAATACCCAGTTCTGATAAGAATGATTCTGTGCTGGCCACAACTGGTTGAGGTTGGGACGAGACCTTGTTTTGGCAGCCACAACACCTTCCTGTGGGTGTGGTAGCAGCCAGGTTCTGTTTGGTGTGGAGGCTGGAGGCCAGTCCCTCTCTCATTCCCCATTCAGTGAGGGTGATGTGGGCACCACCTCCCCACTACCCTGCTGCCTGTTAACCGTACTTACCCCTTGCAGAGCAGGTATCCATAGCCTGGATGCTTCCCAGACAAACAGATGTAGCAGCAAGGAGCTGGGGAAAGATGATAATCCAGCCAATTAGCAGTCAAGAACTGATCCATAGCCCACCTACAGACTCACCACTGTCTAGCATCCAGCTTCGGATCTCTTTCCATCTGATACCATATGCAGGCAGTCTACTTAAGAGTTTGCCTTTTGGATAGAGACTGCTGGAATCTGTACTGTTTTTACTGCTTCTTCAGGCCAGTTTTTCTCAGTCTTGGCCAGCACCCCCGATTTCCAGCCTCATATCACACTGTAGTATTGTTTTATTTTATTCTCGGCAGCTGCTTGAGCTTCCAGGCAGGGTAGACTGGAACTGAGTATTTTCTTGGAGAAGAACTGAGTATTTTCTGGGGTGAGTATCAGTTGTGCAGCCAGCCTCAGTTTCATCAGGAACAAAGAAATTAAAACCTCACACAAAGTTCTGTGTTGTTTCATCGTTGAGCTAACCACCTGATGAGAAAATGTGGTGTCCTGAAGATAGTCCCTTGTTCTCTCCTTGCTACCATGCTTTCCTACCTTGCCCAAGGTATCACCCCTCCCTGGGCTGCTGCAATCCACTGGGCTCTCTCTGGCTCAGAGGGTACACCTACACCATGTTAATGAGCTGGCAGGGCCGGGTTTGCCCAGCACACTGCCTGCCTCTCCTGTTAGAAACCTGCCTCTGCTAAGCCCTGCTGGTGCTTCCAGTCCTCAGCTGGCAGCAGCACGAGCATCTCTGCTTGTGCTCCATTTCATAATGTCACCACACCCAGAGCGTGCGTCATTCGTGTGACAGCACTCCTATGAACGACAAGGAAGCCTTGCATCAGAGCAAGACTCATCCTCTCCCAGTGTAGTTTGGTCTCCTTTTTCCAGCCATTCACTTTTTCGCTGGCCAAGCAATGTCCTTGTGTACATGTGAAGAGGACCAGGAGAAAGGGTGGCAGACGACTAGTTAACAGGCTCACCATTTCAGTGACCCATTTCTGTCCCCCCAATCCCAGCAAGCTGGCACCATGAGCCATGATACACAGTGCAGGCAACTCTGCCAGCTCCAGCACATGCATGGGGAAAAGCTCTCAGGAAAATGATGAATCCCCAGGAAGTAAATGTGGAAGGAGTGCTCAAGCAGTGTTTGTCACTGCCCATCTACAGGAGAGGTTTAATCTTGGAAAGGAGAAAGCAAAAGTGTTTCAAGGACTGTTATACAGGGAGACTGCTCTTCCTGCAAGACACAGTACTTTGGGAATCTTGTGATTAACCTGCGCTGGGAGATGCCTTCTGCTTAGCAGCAGTAGAGACAGTAATAAGAAATCCTAGATCCAGTTGCATCTGCAAGGGGAATTTGGTGCTTGGAGGATAAACACCTATTTTCGTTTTGGAAGATAGATCGGGCTCACCCACAGACTCTGGCAATGAGCTCCACGGGAGTGGGGAAGGGGGTCAGGGCTTTGGTTTCACGTCTCATTGGAAATATGGCACGCACCCCTCATTCCTTCCCCTAGCAACATTTTGTTTCATGCTGACTTGGGGGAAGAGGATGGCCCCTTCCAGGCCAGCCCCTATTTTTTCTGCAGCATTGTGGGTTCTCCACGGAGGTCGGCTGCCCAAGAAGTGGCAAAGAGGCCAAATCTCTGTAGGCGCTGCTGAGAACACAGCTGGAGGTGGCAAGGCTCGCAGACAAAAAGCAATATGCTGACAATGTTCAGCTAAGGAAGGCTGGGGGGGGGGGGGGGGGGGCGTTTTTTTTTTTTTTTGGGTTAAAAAAAAAAAAAGAGGAAAAAAAAAATAAGCCTCACCCTTTATAGCCTGACTTGCACTCCCCGAGAGCCCTCAACTACACCTCACAGCAAGCCAGAAGCCCAGGGCTCGCTCCCTCCGTCGCCGAGGCTCGAGCCCTTTTTTTTTTTTTTTTTCTTCAAACTCCAAGGAACTCCCTGTTCTTTGTACTCCAGAAGCTTCTGGCATAATAAAAAAAAATAAAAAATAATAAAAAAATTAGAACCGAAAGTCATGGATGGGAGCTGGCAAACAGAGGAACAAAAAAGCAGGTAGGGTCCTGCATGTCTGTTCCTTTACCTTCTGGAAAACCTTTTCCATGTAGAGTCCTTGAGGGAGTCGCTAATGATTGGGACTGAAGACAAGGCTCAGATGCCATTAGCAGCTTTTTACAGCAGCCTGGGAGAATGAACCCTTTCCATCGAACTGCTGCCATGAACTTTTCCCAGAATGACTGAGCTGGACAGGCAGTCTGGGAGCAGTAGAAACCTGGAGCCATCTCTCCTGGAGTGCATCCTTGCATGAGATGTGTTCCAGCAGACTTGAACAAAATTTGCTCTGCTTCAGCTGCCATTCTGAATAAGTTTTTCATGACCAGGTCACACATTTTCTTCTCCATAATGCTCTTGCTTCTATATAATCCATATAAATGCAAGGGGATGGTGCCATAAAGAAGTGATGTTTAATCTTCGCAGTCAACAGACTCTGTAGCTTTGCACGGAGGAGCTGAAGGTCATTTGCCATACAGCTTCTTCTGTCAGAGGACTTCTGGAGACTAATCCCTTCAGGAAGGGAGGGGGACCAGCTCATCATGCCCAAACTTCTCCTCCTCTGCAGCAAAGGACCTATGAAAAGGAGCTAGTGTTGTTTAAGCCACCCATAGATGCCAAGCCAAAAGCTTTAAAATGGTAAAAATTCAAGCTAGTGCCTTGTCTAAATACAGGACATGGGGATCTTTATGATGAGTATTTCATAATTGTTTTCTAAATTCTCATCTTATTCATGGACGTAGGATGAGGTTATGCTGTTATTTGCCTTTCCCAGTTCCACCCAGGGTCCAGTCTGAGATCCCTTTGTTCATCCCAATTTCTTCTGTTAAACATCTTAAACCAAATTCCATTTCACATGTGTTAGTATGAATGATTTCAAAGCAGATCTGGCAAAAAAAATATAGCATTGCAACTTTTTACTATCAGACCAAACTTTTTATTGTTGTTCACAAATAAGAATTTTCTTTAAGTCCTGTTAAAGTTAGCATTCTCTAATTTGAGTAATAATGCTCACTGAAAACCAAAAACTTTTAATTCAGGTTTCTTACATATAACTTCACTTCTTTACCTTTTTACTTGCTAAGAATTCCCAGGAAATCCAATAATTCAAATTAAAAAAAAAAAATCTACAAAAGATGTTTGCTGACAAAGCCATTTATCTCCAAGCAAATGAAATCTGACCTACCCTAGCCTTACGTGAAAGCAGCCTTTGACTCCGTAATGAAGACTAAAAGGGCTTTTGTTTAAAGAGCTACTTTTTCAAAGTGGTCTAGAAGGCTCATGTATCAGTAGATTGGCCTGAAAATTGCTGCAGTGCCTTTGTAGCAGAGGTGGGTCTCATGGTACAAATCTGGAGTCACTGTCTCTGGTGGATTGGGACATATCCTTTCCTAGTCTACATGCTGGGTATTTCTGGTGTCCAATTCTTACTATTTCTTCTCTAAAGCTGTAGACAAAACAAAACAGGTGGGACCCAACCCAAAAAAAAAGAGATCATTGTCCTCCTTCAAGCTGGGAGCAACATGGAGAGCCTTTCCTGCTCATAGCAGCATGGATGTTTCCTTCTGGTCCCTTCAGGCTGCTGCTGTGTCCAACATCTGGTGCACAGCTATGGAGACATCTGAGCAGTCAAGGTTCAGGTCTCTTCTTCAAAGCCATGCAGCCAGAGAAGCTGAAGCCTTGGGTACAGCTGGGAGGCATGACTACCCCTCCATGGCCTCTGGGTAGAACTGAATTCATGTCCCAAGCTGCCAGGGAAAGAAGAGAAGCAATGCAGAAAATCTGCTTGTCCCTTGCAGTCACAGTCAGGGGAGAAGTCCCACCTCCAGGACTGGATTTCAACATACCAGATGCCCACGGGCCAGGATGAAACCTCAGACTAGAGGTGTCCAGGCATCCATCCAGACCAAGATGAGCCCAGTTGTCTCCTCAACAGGCTGCCTGTCACAGCTGAGCTACTGTCTGGTTTTGTGACAGGAGGGGACTGCAGAGTTCAGGACACAAATCCATCCTGAGACCTTCCCCAGAAAGAGAAGCTTCAGAAGGGGGGAAATGGTAACAAGCAACAAGCCAGGCAACTGTTCAAGCCAGTGAGGAACACTGTGTGGGCCACGAGTTTGCAACTCCATCTCGAGATAAAAAGAAATAAATACGAGGAAAAGCTTCTTTACAGCGAGGGTGACAGAACACTGGAACAGGCTGCCCAGGGAGGTCATGGAATCTCCTTCTCTGGAGATTTTCAAGACCCACCTTGATGCAGTCCTGAGTAATGTGCTCCAGGCAATCCTGCTTTAACAGGGGAGTTGGACTAGATGATCTCTAGAGGTCCCTTCCAACTCTGACAATTCCATGATTCTGTGAAATATTGAACCTGTCCTCCAGCAGGGATTGTCACCAGGATGGTGGGCCATGATGAGGACAGGGGCACCACTTGCTCCAGGAAGGCCCATTTACCAGCAAGGTGTGTTTCTACTTCACAAGCACTGAGTAGCTTTGGCAGGATCTCCACTCTTGACGGCTTTAAACAGAGCACAAAGAAAAGGCTGTTTAAAAAAAAAAAAAAAAAGAAGAAGAAAAAAAAGAAAAAAGTCCTTATTTTAAAAAAAGCAAGAAGAAAAAAATTCTTCACAGTTAAAACTCTTTTTATTGCCCTCATTGCTTAAGATAGCGTTACCATAAATCGACTCGACCATAACATTATTTGGAAACCAAAAGGATTACCACATCTATTAGAATATTTAAACCATATGTCTGGGGTTCAGAGCTCCCAGTTCCACAGTGCATGCACACACTGGCCAGCAAGGCTTCTGCTCCTGTTGGGAGGGAGTTGCTAGCTCTTCACAGAGAGGAGGACTGTGTCCCTCTATTGATGTGGCAAATTGGGCATTTCTTTGTTCTTTTATGGCAGCATTTAGCCAGGGACCATGATGCAATTTACCAATAATACCAAAGCCACACAACTCCACCATCCCATTGCCAGCAGGACCATGAAGCCTGCTGTATCCAACAAGGTAAGTGAATCCAAATTAACAGGGGCAGGATGGGGAGAGATCACATAAATTCACCTGGTTCCTCTAGGCTCCAAAGCAGACCTAAGGTGGACTAGTCCCCAGTGTCTGCCTTTAGGAGCCCAAGTTATGAACAAAACAATTAGTCTTAAGGGGAGACCAAATTGGTTATGAGTAGAAAGCAGACAGATCTCTCAATGCATATTTCCCCATGGATAACAATTTTTTAGTGTCAGAGCCAGCAAGAGTCCACAAAAGACCTCACTCTCCTCCCTCCTTGGATGCAGTTCACAGTCAGATGGTGACGTGTAGAGATCCTTCCAACAGAACAAGTGGACCTCCAGGAGACACATACTGCGTCTTCAGCATCTCTTCCTGCCAACACAGGAGGCTGTGAAGCTCCAGATCCACCCAGCCATCCCTGTCCCTACAGGAGGATGGTAAATAGGCATAAATCCTCTGCCTGTCTACACTGGTTCTATGTGGTGCCAGATCCAACAACAACATGTGAAGAGCAGATCATTTGGAAAGAGGACAAATCACTCTTGGAGTCTTTCTTCCTTTAGACAGTGCAGAGAGGTGGTCACATTCAGCTGGGGATTTTAGGCAGTGTCTTCAGCCTGCTGTGCATATTTTAACCCATCCTCATTCAAAACTGGGTAACCAGATTATTTAACGTAAAAAAATAAAAACCTGCTTTCTTTTAGCAGGGTTGTTTTAAAACTACACTATTTCTTAGACTGTTTTGAGACCGTGGTCAAACAAACACTTTCATTGACATAGCCAGGGTAGAGAGTGGGCAAGGATGGAGGCCCTGTAGCACCCTGAGATGGTCCTCCTTAGGCAGGTTTGATGAGGAAAGATTTGTATCACAGGATCCAGGCATGAAGCCTGACCCACTGTGACAAACACGTGAACTGCAGCAGCATGTAGGACTCAAATTATGATGACGTTCATCAATGGTTGGAGGAAAGATGACACTGACAGAGAGGAGGCAGGCAGTAGAAAGACAGTGAAATAGCAGACTAGGTGAACTATAATTGAGCTATAAACATTGAACTAAGTTCTAAATGAGGTGAGCTAGCACACCTCTTTTTAAGGTTCTGTTTCAGTACTCTATGAAACTCGCTTTTCGACTATCTGGTCTGAACTTTTTCCCATCGTGTATACCCAAAGCAGCATTTTTCTAGTCAAGTTCCAGCAAAAGCACTTCTGCTGTTTCTGAAAATTACATTCACTAAAAATAGGCTATCTTATACACCAGGGAAAGGAAGAAAGTTTCCCAAAGGAATTGCAGCTGGAGAGAAATTACTTGAAGACAGGTTCACCTCATTCATAGATACCTTCTGCTCTTAGTTTAAAACTAATTCAGGATGGCAAAGCTGTAAGTCTCCCATTCACTCCTACTTAATGCTGATGTCCTACAAGAAGAATGCTCCAAATCAGGGACACCACAGCTTTCAGGGCTCCCCCAGGTGTGGTTGGTCTGACCCACTGTCAATCAATGTGTTCCCAAGATCAGGAAAGATCATGTGCTCCCAGTGTTCCTGCTGCAGCTGCCAAGGATGAATGGGTCAAGGGAAGGCAGCTGGGTCTGAAGAGGGATGAAAGAGTTGAGGAGTAGAGCTTGGAAGAGAAAAACTGGGACACTTGAAGTGACTGGTAAAGGACAGTGGCATAGAGAACAGGAGAAGGGCATTAAAGCAAGAGAAGTTTGTCCTTTAACTCACAATGATGAGTCAAGGGCTGGAGAGCAGATCTAGGATGGTCTCAACGTGAAAGCAATTGAATATCACCCAGTAAAAAAAGATTCCTCTGATGAGAGAGATGCGTCCACGTGTGCTGTAACAAACCTGCTTGGGGGGCTCAGCACACCTTAAACATACACTGAGTAAGACTGCTAGAAGGTGCTAGCACACTGCAGTGCAGACAAGAAGGACTGGTCAGGAGCACCCCGATCCTCCCTTCCCAAGGCTGCCCTTTAAAAAACACTTTAAAAAGTCTGTGAAATGGTCCATAAGGCTTGAGCATGTGGAAAAATTTACTCCAGCCCACTTTGTCCAGGCCCCAATATAGAAAATAGGCATCCTCTCTCCTTTCTTTTTTAGATCTGTCTTTGCTTTAGTTACTTGAAGGCAAAACAGTCTCATCTGCAAAGTAAAAGTATCTGGATGTCTGCATTGGGGCCCAGAAATGGAATCCCTGGAGAAGCTCTGAGGGGACAAAGCATTCAACAAGATCATGCTCAATCTGCCTGTCCAGCACCTGTGGGTTGTCCTCTGCCCTGACACAGGATCTTTGAGGCATGGCCATACATCCAGATATCAGCAGGGAATGGGAAATTGTGCATCAGAGTCCTCTTGGCTCCATTTATCACCCCAGGAGGATTTTTTCCAGAATTAACGGGAGGGGGGTCTTCTCTCCCATCAGCCTTCGAGCCTTTTTCCAGTGTTCCCTCCAGCCTGGCAAGCAAACTGAGAATGTCCTACTGGGATGGAAACTGTCCTGGGGGAGGGGGTGGCAGAGGATAGGGGGAGAATGGAGAAGAGATGCTTGAACAGACTAAAGTGGAGGGATTTTCCAGTCAGGGTATAAACTGGGGGTGGGGATAACATTATATCAGGACCTGCCTTGTCTTCAGGAGCTTGGTGTCAGGTTGGTGTGTCTGACTTGTTAATAGTGACAGCCCTGGATGGGGTTGAGGGGGTGGAGGAGCTCTGCCTGTCCCAGTTAACAGGGGCTGGAAAGAGCTGGAAGGTGAAGCGGAGGCTGCAGCACCACATAGGATTAAGCCTCCAGATCTAGCCTGAGCCTGATTACTGCCTCATCTGCAATGGAAGGGCTCCCTCTGGTGCAACCAGGAATCCTCTCTGCCTCCTTTTTCCCCCATTTTTTTTTTCTTTCTCCTCCAGGAAAGGCACCTTTGCTGCCACATACGTGTATGCTCCAGCGAGGAGGACAGGACCCACCCTGACCTCTTCTTCAAAAAAACAATTCCTTGTCTCCCATCCACCACTGAAAAATCCTGGCCACCCACGACCACCCCAAGAGAGACCAAAATCCCAGGAAACCTTCACCAGGAGAGCAGGACTGCGATCACCCACTTTAGAGAAGGCAACCAAGTCTCACAGCCCTGTGCTTTGAAAGCATCCAGTTAATTGTGGTCACGTCCAGTGGGATGTGAGCCCAAGTTTAGAAATGTCCTGGTGCCTGGGTACCAAACCCAGCACCCCACGTTGCTCTCACCCCTGTCCTTTTACTAACTGGAGCTGGACCCTTTCACTTTGTGTAAAGTCGGGTAAAACTCTGGAGAGGTTCTTTGGGGTGGGGCCAGTTGCAGAGCCACAAGACCTCCACCAAGGGCCATCTGCATCTCGAGGTGCTGCTTGGCCTCTGAATGAGCAGTTGTCCTAATTTTTTACAGGCTGAAGGGACAAGAGAAGGATCTGAACTCTGTTTCCCTGGACCTGGCAAAAGGTCATCGAATAGATGTGGCCAGAAGATGTCACAGGGCTAGCAAGCCAGGAAGAGGCTCTTGTCTCCACCAACTCTGCACTGCTGCATATCACCGCCCTCCTTATCTGAACAGAAATGAGATGCTGCTCTCACGACACCAAGCCAGGCAGGCATCAGCCCTTGAGTTCTTCATCCATCTGACAGCTCGGTGCAACCAGGGCAGAGCCCTGCCAGCAGCCAAATATTTGTCTGCAGGTTTCCACCCACCAAATGGGTGTGGGTCATTCTCTCCTGCTTTTGAGTCCCTTCCCCAGCAGTCGTTGCAGTGCTTTGCTAAATGCCACTGCTGCCGCCGTAGCCAGAGGTGGCTGCATAGTGGTGCTGGGCAAAGCACACCCTCCTGAAATAGCAGGGAAAGGGGCCTGCGAGGCGACCGGGATCAAAGATGTGCTGCAATATAGCAGCTGTTGTTATGGATGTCTTACAGATGTGGAGGGGCACGACTCCATCCAGGGCTAATTCATCTTTCACTCACAAAACCAATCTGGCAAGGGAGGATTTGAAAGTTCCCACATGATTTTTTGTTTGTTTCATCTTTTCCTCCTTTTTTTTTTTTTTTTTTTATTTTTTTTTTTCTGTTTTCTTGAAAAAACTATTGATTTTGCAATATCAACTTAGATTCAAAGAGCTCAATAGAAAAAGCAATGCAGTTCTCAAGCTAAGCACTCCATTTAGTGCTTTTCAGCTTTAAAGGTGACATAGATAATAGTTGCAAAATCAGCTGGTCTCTTCGTATTCGCCTGTTATTACCAGATCATGTTTTTTTGTTTTTTTTTTTTTTTTCCCCTTTTTTTTTTTTTTTTTTTAATTAAGTTTCTCTTGATTGCAAAACCAAATGTAAAAACCTATAAGTCTGAATAGCCCTAGGGAAAGGAGCACTCAGAAAGTTCTTGACAAAATTATAATTCCTGCTTCACTTGTGCAGTGAGAAAATGTGCTGGATGAGAACAAGTTGCATGTATTAATTATGGCCATAGATGACACCATGATTTAAAAAGACAGGAATGGAATAATTGCCATTAATGTCATTGGAACAGAACAAGCGGTTCCGAGGTGGATCCCAGTGCAATCACAAGAGGAAGACATCTTATGTAACCTTAAATAATATTTAATAACTATTTAATGAATTATTTAATAATTGAACATACATATTTTTAACCTGGTTTTCTAAGGAGATGAATCTCAGGCTATGGTTTAGATTAATTTTGCATTTGCTGACTAGTTTACTGAGTAGATGGGGGAGTGAAAATATTGATTTTACTACAGGCTAAGGTAGCGGCTGTCTCCACCAAAAGGAAGGGCAGTAAAAGCCAATTCAAGAGCTGTATTGTGATGAAGCTTGGCCTGGGAAGGACCTGGAGGAGCAAACCAACCAGGGCTAGTGCCAGACAGAGGATACGGATGCGTGCAAGACAGACATCTTTGTCTTCTAAGAGAGCAACAACTGGGCTAAACCAGAAGACCAAGGATATTTTAGTAATACCCTCCACACTGGCTAGCCAGTCCCTGCACAGGGATGAACCTTGTGGTTTCTGTTTGCAGAAGGATAAGCAAATAACTCAGGCTTTGGCTGTCAGCTTACCTGTCCCTGTCCCCAGGCCCCACACTATATCCTACTCTATGTCTTCTCCTAGTCTGCACTCACTATTCCCCTTGTTTTTAACCACGGCAGGAGGAGAAGTCCTTGGCTGGGCCACGGTGCACGAACCTCCTTATGGCTTGAATTCATCTTTCTGAAGCTTCATGAGGAGGGGGCAGTGCTGGGAGACCTGAATGAGTGCTTGCTGTTCACTGGCTGAGGGGAGTACTCCATTTTGACAGAGCTGCCAAATCCATAACCAAATGCAGTGGAAAACAGCAGCAGTGAAAGACCGAAAGCTGCCTCCAGCTTCTGAAGCTCCTTTCTTGGCAGTATCCAGCCATCTCAGCATCCTTCCTCGGGAAATGGACTTTACATTCCAGCCACGCATCTCTAGACTTAGAGGGATATTTTGTTTTTTTCACACACAGCTGTGCCTCTCCTGTTTTATGCACCCTTTTCCTCCTACCCCTTCCCTCTCAGACCTTCCTCTTGCTGGAAAGCCCAATTTGCTGCAGGGAATGCAAACAGAAACTCACCATGGAGGTAGTGATGTGTTACACAGGGACTTTGAAGTTTCTTTTATTTCCTTTAACCATGGAAAACCACTCCCAAAGATGTGGGAGAAGAAAGAAAAAAAGAAAAAAGAAAAAAGAAAAAGAAAAAGAAAAAGAAAAAGAAAAAGAAAAAGAAAAGGAAAAGGAAAAAGGAAAAAGGAAAAAGAAAAAGAAAAAGAAAAAAGCGAAAGAGAAAGAAAAAGAAAAAAAGAGAAAGAAAAAGAGAAAGAAAAAGAGAAAGAAAAAGAGAAAGAAAAAGAAAAAGAAAAAGAAAAAGAAAAAGGAAAAGGAAAAGGAAAAGAAAAAGAGAAAGGAAAAGAAAAAAGAGAAAGAGAAAAAGTAAAAAGAGAAAGAGAAAAGAGTATGAAAAGTTTTAATGGGTTTACAAGTAAATTTTGACGAGAAGAGGTTGTACATGCAATTATTATATGTTCAGGGGCAATAAAAACACCCTGTGGGACTTCACACGGAATCAGATTTGGGTTAAAAGTCTTGGCTCTGTGATGAGAAGCTCATAGTTGCAAGGCAAGAGGCACGTGGCGCCCTGGCTCAACTGTGAGTTGTTTTCTTTCCTACACAAATGAATGGAAAAGAGTTTGTGTGAACCCACCTCATCATCCCAGGGTGAAGAAACAGGGTCTAGACAAAGCCACCTTTACATGTCCTGTCCACCAAGGCAGACAAATGCAATCATCAGTCCCTGCAATACAGCAGAGGAGCAGGAGAAGGCTTCTTGCAGGGGAGCCCAGTGGCAAGACAGACAAAGAAAAATGACAATCTGGATTTGCTGAACCCCACTTCATTCCTTCTCCTCGAAGCCTTCTATGATTCACTTTTTTGGAGGGAATGGAAAAAGTGAAGAGATTTAACCAAAACCACTCAGGAAGTCAGTAGCAGAGAGTGAAATAGCTGTCTGGATTCTTGTGTTTTGCATCTGTTTCTCCCAGCAGCTCGCAGAGGTTGCTTCTTCTCTTCATTTCAAGGATTGAGCTTTCGTTTTGAGACACAGACATCAAGAGGTGTCATCTGACCCCAAAGTCCAAATCCCAGCACACAGAAAGGGGGACTTTGCACACCTAAGGGAATTATCTGAGCAGTTCTCAGACCTGCTTTCAGGTCTTAAACAGGGTCAAACCAGGGTAAAGTCACACCCAGGTCCTCAGACATGTTGGTCTCTGCGTCCAGACAGCTATGCATCACTTAATGATGCACACTGACTGGCAGTGAACGAGAGGCCACCAAACAAACAGGCTCGATCTGAGCCAGTCCTCAGTCATTTGAATTTATTTGATCCAAATGTCCAGAATTGACATCAGCTTCATAAAGAGAAAAGAAAAGAAAAGAAAAGAAAAGAAAAGAAAAGAAAAGAAAAGAAAAGAAAAGAAAAGAAAAGAAAAGAAAAGAAAAGAAAAGAAAAGAAAAGAAAAGAAAAGAAATATAGATCCCAAGTCTCAAAGTTTGAATCTTTAATTTTGTGGCAATTTAGGAGTTAAGTTCAGTCCACCGGGTAGGCAGGACCTTGAAGTCTTTCTCCCTGCGCTGTGCACCTGGAGTCATCTCCCATCACAAGCTTTACAGCTGACAGACCACTGGATTAACCTTTCTAAGGCAGCCGATAGCCCCTCAGAGACCTCGCGCTCTGGCAGGGCGTAATTGCCAGGAAGGCTTCCAGTTGGACCAAGCACAGGATACGACCACGGTCCTCAGAGCATTATGTTCTAATAGTTAATTGCTCTCGCCGCTGGAAAAATGAAAAGTGCTTTATTTCCACACCGAATTTGCGGTGGGTGCTTGTGACCAGACTGATCCAGCGTAGCATGTTTCTTTTTTATTTATCTGTTTCGCACTTGCTTCAAGAAACTTCATCTGGGTTGGGGCCCCACTGTGGTAGGCAGGCTATAAATCCATCTATCCTGTTGCTTAAAGCAATGGCTAACCACCCACCAGCCTGCATGGAAACTCGATGACCTGCTCCCTCACACCTGTGAAATTCCTCTGGCTTTGGAGCAGCCCGTCCTGATTTCAAACAGCCGTGGGGGGACATCAGCTTTGAGCGTGGGGGACATCTAAATCTTCAATGCTTACATACAACACCACAGGCTTTAGCAGCCACGAAGAGGGGTGTTAGCCTTTCTCTCGCCTGTGAAAGAAAAGGTAAAGAGGGATAAGGAAAAATGAAAGTCAGTTGAGTGAACAAAGCCGTTGTTCCTGCTCACTTATCAGTTTTGCTCCATATATTTCATTTATGGCTTTTTTTATTGACCAAAGGAAGCCCTGGAAACCTTGTTTTCCTTTATGCTGTGGTAACACCAACTCGGTGAGACTTGGGACTGACCACAGGCAGGTCTGAGCATAATTCACTAAAAATTCCAGTAAATGTTTTTCTAGTATGAAACTAATAGTAAGTAAGCAAACCCACCTCCCCCCTGGGAGCAACTAACCTTGCTGTTACCCGAGAATATTCTGCTGAACTCCACCAGCTACTTTGCCTCTCAAGTGGCACCTCTGGGCTTTGCCGGGTTCAGGTTATTGTTGATGTTTGGTTTTTTGACTACCTCCCTGTGAGAAGCCAGGGATGGTCCCTGCAGCGCGGGGACTCGCTGGCTGCTGCTGCTGGAGATCAGGAGCATTTCAGGGAGCAGCCGCCCACCTTGGAAACAGTGCCTCCGTGGGCTTGTGGTGATCATGTCTCTGTTTGTGTTGGGTTTCCACTGGTGGAAAACAACCTCCCTGTAGCACTGCCTTGTGTGTGGCTGAGGCCATGAGATTTTGGAGAAAGGGGAGTCTGCAGGGCTGGAGGGAAGAAGGAAGAGGGGACAGACCAGAGCAGACCAGAAAGAAGGAAGGACAAGATGGGAGAAGATAGTACAGTGGCATCGAGCAAGAAGAGACTCCCTCCCAGGGTCTCAAAATCCATCTCTATGTGATCTCTAGCCAATCCCTATATCTCTAGGATTTTGATGGCTATTCCTAATTATGGCAGTAAATTCCTTGCAAGAAACTGTCTGTGAGAGGATGCTAGAAATAGAGGGGGGGGGGGGGTGACTAACATCAAGCAAAATATTTTGGGGGCTTTCTGTTTAAGCAAATTCCTAATGAGAATCATCAAGGGCATAATACAGGTGTATACAGTCTGGCTTTGGAGCTTGTTGGTTTATACTCCACATGTCATTGGCAGATGGCTTCAGCTTCTGCTTCCAGTTGGAATCCTGCCTTGCCCATTAGAGGTAAAACATCATTATCCTTTGCCTGGCTGGTACAAAAGGAACTGGGGGGATCAGGAAATGGGTCAGGGCATGGCAGGGGTTACCCCATGTTCCTGATCATCCTTCCTTGACTTTGTTGTGCATGTCTTCATCTCTGTACACTGTGTCCCTGTATTTTCCATCCATTTATCTTGTCTACACACTAGCCCATGCACACATACAGTGGCTTATCTTTTGACCTTGAAACTTTGGTTCTCATCTCGCCATCCTCTTTCCCTGGCTGCCAGGATAATGTTCATATGGCTGAGCTCCCAGGAACAGCGGTGGTTTCCGCTGCTTGGAGTTAATAGCCATCATGCCTGGGGTCACAGGATGGCACACTCCATAAATCAGCCTCCCAGATTTGTAAAGGCACATTACGCACTCCACATCTCCTAAACTCAGCCTCCCAGTTTCCAGGAGGGAAAGAGGGAAAAGGAAATCAGCATCTCTCTGGACTGACATCATGAGACTTTCAGTAAATACTGGCATCCCCACCAGACTTAAATGGCTTTTTCTCATTTTTTTTTCTTTTTTCTGTTTGTTTTTTTTTCTTTTTTTTTTTTTTTTTTTTTTAAAAAAAAATTAACAAAAGACAAAATTTTTTTTGCAAAAATAATCATGTAATTATTTTTTTTTTTTTTTTTTTTTTTTTTTTTTTTTTTTTTTTTTTTTTTTTTTGTTAAAGAAAGACTGAAACAAGGCAAACAGCAGTCATACGCCGTAACCCTGGTGAACACACACTGCATTCATATGGAACTGCTTCCTCCAGACATGCCCTTTGTCTGCAAGGGCATCCCTGGGACACCCCAATGAGAAATTGTTCTCAGCATGAAGGAAGAAGCTGGCATGTGAAGTGCTCACTACTTGCTTTAGGTCTTGAAAATCTCCATAGTCTGGAAGGATTAATCAGAGAAAGGGAAAGTAAATGGTAAGAGATGACAATGTGCAAAACAAGATTTTGGCTGTGCAATCAGTGGGCTCCACCTCTCTCTGGTGTGCTGAATTGCTCTCCAGGTTCCATTGCCTGTACACGCCTCTTCCCTGCCTGCAGTAGTTTGGACTCCAGCACTCGTGAACACAGCCAAATCTGAATGTCTTCATGTGGGATTCAGTTGCTGAAAGACAAGTGTTGATTGTTTTTTGTGAAGGTCTGGGGTACCTGAAGCAAAACCCAGATGAGTTGTCAGATTTCGCACCTTTGCCCTTCTGGGACAGCAGCTAGTGCAATGTCCTGAGGCTCTGGAGTTGACACCAGAAGCCTTGTTTAGCTGTTTGTGGAGAGACATAGAGGACAGACCCATCAAGGGATGTGGAAACCTCTTCTTCAGGCAGTTTGTGCCACCAGAAAGAAAATGGTAAAGCCAAGGGATCCCATGCCTGCTGTGTTCACTTGCCCATGAAGAGTAGTGAAGGATGCTCCTGCTCTGACTTTCATGGAACTTTTATAAGAGACATTAGTATAATCCTGTGGAAGGCAAACAGAGGCAAAGATCCTCCAGGGCCTTGCCTACAGTGAAAGAAACCATGCACAGAGCTGGAGCTGCATGCAGACTCTTAAGGACGTGTCCGTCCCACTCTAGCATGGACGCTGACATGAAGCGAGGACTCTCTGCCTGTTGGGCAGTTTAGCAGCAGAGAAAAGGACTCAGTGAGACATCTTTAGCATCACTTCTGCCCTGCAAGTCAGGACCCTTTCCTGGGCAGTGGGCACCATTCAGAGGGGTACGCAGTTGGAGTGAGACACACACAGAGAGAGTTTTCAATGAGTTGCCCTTATTCATTTGGTTAAAAATAAATGCTGATATTGTCAGAAGGCTCTCAGGAACTCACAGGTGCTTGAGCCCTGTTGAAGCTTTCTGGAAATTGCTTCTTTTCTGTTTAACTAAAATAAGAATCCACCCAGGGCAAGAAACAGCTCTTGAACAAAAACCACTGTCTATGGAAGCATCCTGCTGTCGAGCTTCCAAGCCTTTGACAAAATATCACTGATTGGTAGTTTCTTCCCCTGTTTTCCCTCTTGATCCATTCAAAAAACATCTCATTCTTCTTGTTTGCCAATACATCAGGAAGAGGGAATTAGTGCAAAGCCTTTTGAAATTATTTAGTAATAGGAGTCATCTCGTTATCACAGAGAATTAATTTAGAAGTAGCTTCCTCCATGAGGCTCTTAAACTCATTAGTTTGCTTAGCGAGGTGAGTCAGTTTGCAGGAAGGATGTGTGCCCTCCCCTGAGGGGTCTGGCAGCGTGAAATGGATCCCACAGCATCCTCTCTGGGCAGCTGCACAAGGCAACTGCAGAGTCAATACTATGGGCAGCTCTAGGGCTATGAACATGTGTCCATCAACATCTTCCAAATTTCAAAGTAACTCCTACCTTAGTGGCTTCAAACTGAACCTGTGTCAATGTTTTTAGGTGAAGCTTTATCCAAAGCCTTTTTCTGAAAATAAAAACTTCAGAACAACAATTTCAGAGTAGAAAATATGGGAGTGTTTTGGTTTGAAGAGTCTCGAGAAATAAGATATCAGTAATGAGATTTCTTATTCATGAGGTATAATTCTTCAGAGAAAATGGAAAGTGCTCTCTTCTTCCCTCTGAGAAAAGATAAATCCTTGCTGAAAAAAACCTGAACTTTGCCTTATGTGGTGATTTGCATTTTACCATTGGTAAAAAAGCAGCAGAAGAGAAGGGAAGTAAATTTAGTTCTACAATGCTTTTCCTTTCTGATATATAGATCAGAAGGCAGAAATCATCAGTCGCTCTTGGGAAAAGGTAGACTGAGGCACAGAGAGGGGCAGGTATATTTTTTTCTCATAGCCCTTCACCCATGGAGAGCCTCAGAAAAGCTGTGTTACCTGTGGAGGTGGCATCTACAGGACCCCATACACCTTTGGGTCTTAAACTGATGTCTGTTCTCTGCCATCACCACTCATCCAGGCCCTCAGTGCAACCTGCCAGTCAGAGGGTGGGTGAAAGATGGAAATGTTTGCAAAATCAGGTTTATCCTGACGAATTGCAATTATAGAAAATAGAAGATTGCTATGAAGCATTTGATTCTGATAGTTCTAGTAGTCTATTTATTTGCTTAGAACCTTAAAAGATTGTGTCCTCCCCTCAAAACAGAGAAGAGAAAAATCTCTATTTTTTTCCATTTCCCCTCTGACAATGAGACAAATCTTTGTTAAGAATCAGCAGAACAAAGTTATTAAATCAGGGATATCTATGATTACACATAGAATATATATATACATAGAATATATACATATATTATTACATAGACTGAAGTAACGCCAAAGTTTATGAGCAAGGACTGGGACTCTACTCAGCAAGGGACTGTGCAAGCACAATGCAAAAAGATGAGTTCCTGCACCTGAGAGTACAGGAAGATAAGGGTGATTAAGGAGTGGGAAATGGAGGTGGAGAGTGGGAGTTGTGGTTATGAACAAGTTGGGGTTGGGAAGATTGAGTGGTAAAAGAAGGAGAGAGGACGAGGATGAAGGGTGGGCAGAATTCAGGGAGTGGGAGCAAAAAAAGGCTGAGACAGAGCTCACACTGACAGCTATCACACTGGAAAAAAATCCCCAGGGCAAATGAATACCGGCATCGGCTCCTGCCAGGAGAAAGGGCATGACAAGTTTTAGCCTTTTTTTCTAAATCAAGAAATGAAATTCAGAAGCACCTTCTGCCTCCTGGCACCATTGAGCTCACCACCCAAAATTTTCTGGAAGGATGGAAGACACAAAAACAGTTTTGTTTTGGAAAACCGTATGAAAACCAGTACCTGGGTAGAGAAGAAAAAAGAGAAGAAAAAGACCCAAAGGATGGCCCCAGAGAGGAAGGGACAGGCAAGGTGTTTCAGCGGGTAGGTGTGGGGAAGAGAAGCAGGGAAGGACGTTTGCGCTGGGAGCCCTCTCAGGCAGCATCTTCCTCCCTTTTGCAGCTTTGCCATGCACTTGCTTAATCACCAGCATCTGGTTCGTGTTGCAACACACAAGCCACAGACCAGCTTGGAGAGGGTTTACTTGTGTGTGCACGTCTGTGTGTGTGTGTTTGTGTGTTGTTTTTCCATTCTAGAGGAGCGAAAGGTTAAAGCAGCTGTTTATGCAGAAAGGAAAATCTTGGATTAAAAAAGGGTCAGGAGACAAAAATACTTGAGTTCCTATGATGTCTTCTTCTGGTGAGACACTCTCTCCTTCAGGACACTGCATAGTAACTGCTTGGACATTTGCGTCCCCCTGCATGTATTTGTGCAGAGGTATGAGTGCTTGTGTTAGTGCATAGATGTGCATAGATGTGTTTCCTGTGTGCATATAATGCATAAGACCCATGGTAAAACACAAGAAGAGGATAAGGGGGCTGCAAAACCCTTTCACATTGGGGTTGACGGCATTTCATGTGTTCTATTTTGCCCCAAAGAGGATGATAAAACAGGAGTGGTTCATGGTGGTGGGACCTGGCACCAGTAGAGTTGATACAGAGCCATTGTACTCACCTGCAAGAGCCAAACTAGACCTTGACTGGTGTGGCTTCATACACCAGAGACACAAAACTTTTGCCCCCAGATGGCAAGCAGAAATCATGGAGCCATGATAAGAACTCAATGCAAGCCAAAAAAAAGCAGCAATCTTTTGCAAAATTTTGACATTTCCCTCAATCTGTTTTTCCAAATTCCTGTCTTTAAAGCAGATATCCAAGACCCACACACTGGGAAAGTCACTGTTGTTGGACACCCAGACTCTCTCCTGGGCCTTCTGGGTGTTATTCTGGCCTCCATCACACTGAGTGGGAGTTGTTGGGCCTGTTGGACTTCCCCATGTCAGCAGAGAAAATTAATCAATGTCAACGTGACATTGGCTGTGGTCACAGCATAGATGCATCCAGCAGTCTATGGATTTTGGAAAGGGTCTCGTGGACAGGAGAAATCCCCCACAGCCTTGAGTCACCAGCAAATGGCAGGACACATCGCCAGACATATGAAGTCCACATGAATCTCTGATGATGGCATGCAAGCTCGCTTAAACCAGATGCAGGCAGCAAGTCAAAGAGGTTTGAAGCCAAACACCCACTACCTCACAAGGAGTGAATCCATTCAACCTGGCTCAGCACAGGGAACAGCAGCTCAGCTTCTCTCTGCTCCTTCCCAGATGAAACTGGGGTCACAACTGGAGCCTCCCTGAACCCCTAGGTGAGACAAGACCCAGCATGTGTCCATGACTCTGTGGGACAGCACGTTGTGGCACACAAAACGCCAGCAGCTTGAAAGAGGACCAGAGGAGATGGGAAATGGGCATGAAGAAATCTGCTGGTTTTCCTTGATTAAGGGCTTAATTAAAATCTTAAGGATGTAAGGACTCAACTTTGGGGAAGACAACATACTTTCCCTAAGTACCGAGAGGTGAAGCTTCACCAACTGCAGAAGGAGGGGTTGTTCCTTGGGCACTCTCCCCTTAGGGCTCGCTCGAGCCAGTGACCACAATCCTAACTTGCCCCTCAGCAACAGGGTGCAAGCCATACTTAGGTCTCCATGGATTCTTGGAACTAGCCAAGTGCTGCAACTTAAGGCCACTTGAATGTTGCAGGTCTCCAGCCTATTGCTAATAGGCAAGGTGAGATCAAGTCTTGCTGAGGCTGAGCAGGAACAAGGTGAGATGTTGCAAGCAGAGCTTTATATGGTTTCAAAGGTTGAAGAGCCTTTGATTTAAGGCTATGGTGGGTCACCTTGGCCACAACCAACCCACCCAACCCCAAACCCACAGCTTTACTATGAGGCCAAGATCCCGCTGAGGGACACCTGGTTTCTCTGAGTCTTTACCAGAACTGAGTTTTACCCAAAGATGAGGATGGGGTGGGAAGAAGGGGGAGTGGGAGCATGGTAAATAAGTGGCAGAGCCCAGTTGCTCCCAAGACATAGTATCTCTTGCATTAGATAACGACAGCTATCTGGGTGGGTTGGCACATTCCCAGTGCAAATGGTATTTATATAGATGATCTTTAAAGGTCCCAACCTAAACTATGCCGTGATTCTATGATGATTCTATGTGCAGTGGACATTCATATACATCACCAGGTAAGAAAACCCAGCTCTCCACTAGGCTGGAGCCACGTCTTTTGCAGCTGATTTTTCTTTCCTTCTTTAGGTTGTTTCCTATGCAGGATGAGAACTGAGGTGAGTTGGGGAAGGAAAGGAAGAGGGAAGCATGCTGACTTTTGTTATCCAAGAAAATATATGTAAAAGGGGATATTAACCAAGTTATAAATATAGAAATGAAAGCAAAAGTGTCACCTCACTGAACAATGGGGGCATTTATGGGATAAAGTTACCGCAAATTAGGGGCTGGCACAAGCTGACTTGGGTTCACAATTTATAGTGTAGCCTAAATCCTGGCTCACAGACAAGTGGGATAAAGTTGAGTTCATTGTGAAAGTTACTATTTTTGTATCACAGGCAGGGTGAGCTCAGCGAGTGGTGGAAGAAATGACTTGAGGGTCCTGGGGGAGGCTTAGCCTACTTTGCAATATTTGTTAGCTCTACCTAGAACTTTTCTTGTAAAGAGGGAAGTCCCAAGTCAGATTAAGGATGTATGACCTTCCTGACCAACTGGTAGAGCTGGGATTTGAGGAACAGTGAGTCTCTCCATGCATTCAATTGGGTTTTAACCCAAGGAAGTGCACTGAAGAGCAATGAACTTCTTACCTGTGCTGTCCAATGCTTAAGGTGGCAAATCTCCCAGAGATGTTCATAGTGACACTCTCTCCAAGGGAAGGGATGGAAAAGAGAGTACAAGCTCAGCAGAGCTCAACAGAGTGATGCATGGATGTAGAGCAAGAAACAAGAAATTGCTATTTCAGGTGGAAATTCACTCAGCCCAAATTCCACCAGTGTAAGCAGTGATGGGGGTAGAATTGCTTAGCAAATGTTAGACCAGAAGAACTAGATAAATTAAACTCCTCCTTTAGGTGCTCCAACTGCGAATCCTGAGATGATAGACAGGTTAAAGGAGGTGGCACACAGTCATGGATGAGGCCCCATTGTGGCTGGTGCCTCGTAAAATCCCTGCCCTGGGGAGAGCTGAATCTATAATTGAGACAAGAGGCTTCATCAAGGAGAGCAAAGTCCATAGTGAAATGAGGAGAGCACGTTAGCCAGTGCAAATAATAGTGGCCCAGCAACTCGTGTGCTTTCATAGAAAACATAAGGGCTACAGAGGAATTTCAAGCAATAAACTAGGGGAAATTTTGAAGATTCACCTCTGGAAAAGCACCTCATTCTCTCTCCTGTCTTCTCCATGGGGATCATTGCCAGATCCACCACTGGTTTCCTCAGTCCTTCATTTTGGAAAGAGGCAACCACTTCCTCAGTCTGCATGCCCTGATAGCAGCAGTGTGCCACCACCTCACCCAGGTGTAATGGGATTTCAGGGCTGTAGCAATAAGATAACATCAGTAGTAGAAACATCAGTGCCTCTGCATGTTTCCTCTTCATCCTAGGTACTGCCTTTGCTCAGTTCCTCATGCCTGTGACAAGAGAAGAAGCAGCAACGTACAGAGCCTTCTATGACAGTTTAGGATACAGGTCCAACCAGTTCTCCAACATCTCCATCAAAAACACAGTTATTGCCTTTAACATCTAGAATAAATATGAGCAAAGACTTTTATATTATATAAACCATAAAGCACTAATAAGAGCAATTTTGTGGCTTTGCTTTTATTTTTTATAATGAAAAGGTAAAATCTTAACACAGATTTGTAGCAGCCAGACATATATGTGCGGTGATTTTATTTACCTAAAAATCAAGACTGATTTAAGCATGGCTACTTGCCAGGGGTATTAAAAAAATATTAAAATCAAGCTCAGCTACTGGGCTCTAAAAATAGCATTTACTGATAAATTCCAAATTTAATACTAGCCTCCTAGGGGCTATTTCTAGGATGTTGTCTGCCTCAAGACAAAGTGCATGGGGTTACCGAGGTGAGCAAGTTACAGGCTGGTGAGGTGATGTCTCATGGCGTAACCTTCTTGCACACTAAGCTCGAATAGCAATTTCAAAGGTGGGTCTGGACCGACGCGACTCCCAGCGCTCCTGAGGATGTCAGACACAACTCCATCTGTTCACAACAGCAGAAGCCAGGGTAGAGTTACAGTAAGTACTATGTGCCCTCAGGGATGGTGGAGAAGGAGGGGGAGAAAAAGTGAATTGTGTCTGGAACCTGACCGCACCGAGCAATTATGGTTTGTCAAACTTCATGGACATCCACTGCAGAGATAATGAGACTGGAAGTTTCCGTGGGAGCTGGGCTTCTTAGGGAAACACTTCATCAGTTTACTCTCTGAATACTGCTTCAGGTTAGAATTTATACAGGCTTGAAGGGTCCTATGCTCCTGGACGGAACTGTCCGGGAATTGCTGGTCAGGGCACAGGAGAAGGAAAGAAGAGATATTATCTTCTGAAGGTCTTCCCTTACTTGCCCTGATAGCAATATAAGACTAGAGCTATAACAATTTGGACCAAGTCTAGTCCATCTAGTAAAAAAACCCTTTTTACTGCAGAGGCCATAACAGATGGAAGCAGAGAGAATCTAAGGCGGCAGCACACGTTGCATGGGTCTTCTTCTGGTTACGTCCTCCAAGCACCTGGCTCTCAGCAACTGAGGGATTTACAAAGCAAGAGTTTCCATTTAGAAAATGGTCTAGTTGCCATTTCCATTAACATACAGAAAATGGGAAAGATGACTTGTAAGCAGGATGAAATTCAAAGCAAAACAAGGAATTAGCCCTTCATACATGGTAGAATCAAGATGTACAGTGGAGTTGTGAAAACCACAAGGTTACATGGCTTCTGTGAATGACAGGACAAGTTCATGGAAGAAAACCCAATGGAGGTATGTTAAATACAAAGATGTAATCTCCCTCATAGGAATTCCCTGATTTGCAAATCCCTGGAGTCAAGGAGAGTATTCTGCAGACACATTCCTCTGTGCTTACCCTGATATCATCCTGATATTACCCTGATATTGGTTAGTCTAACTTAATACAATTGCACTTTTGTCTTGATTTTCATGACAGTAGGAAATTCCATTGAGCTTAACAATTCAGTGATCCCAATATGTCTTATTGCCCGTGTGTCATCTCAGAGCTGTAACACTTCCTTGCCCAGGAATGGTGATTTATTGGAGAATCCAGAAAGGGATTCAAGGCTTGAGAAATGCACCTTGCATGGCCAGAAAATCAAAAAACCCAATCTCTGTAATTTAATCAAGATGATTGGTAACTTTTCACCTATTTTGAACTATCAAAAACAGTCCAAATTAGCTGTCTGGTCTCCATCTATGGTCAGTGGGAGAGATCAGCAGCTTCAGAGGGCTAAACTAGATCTGCAGCTTTTGTTCCCTCAATTTCCAGGCAAGAGGAACCAAGTATTGTATCAAGGTGGCTCAGAACCTAGTGGACATCAGTCCTCTGGTCCTGAGGTTTCCTACACCGTGCAATCCCTTTTGCAGTGGATTACACTCTTTTTTAAATTACTTCAGAGCTGACAAATAGAAGCTGCATTTTGTTTTTGCAAACTAAATAAAGGTTTTCAAGAAGAGTTCCACAATCTGAAAAGAAAAGGAAACTTTTTGTTTTAAGTCAAAACCAAATGTTGTGCTACATTACACACACACGCATATGCTTACTTGTCTTGTTTTGGTTTTCAGGCTCAAAAAATCTGAAAAAGAGTCTTTGTTTTCCACACAAATCAAATTTCCTAATCTACTCCAGCCCCCAATTTTTCAGGTCATTTGCTGAAAAGAATCATTATTCATCTATCTCTGTGTACTATAAATCAACTCCACCACCGCTTAGAAGAACATGAACATTCTTGGACTGCTTGAAAATTGGCCATTTGTACAAATTCTTTCACCCAACCTGTGTGCCATGTCTGCTTCCTCCACGGTGCTCCTCCAGGCATGCTGGTTTTCCCTTCTTTTGCTTGATTTGCAGGCAGAACCCCCCAAACCAGATCAAGCTCCCCTGTTACTGGGAGTGTGCAGGCTCATCTTAAACCCACAACAGAAAAAAAGTCCTGGCTGCAAATATCTAGTCTGGGAGCACTGTGAACTCCTCTTTTTGCCACCCATGACTGTGGCACCTGGGTGGAGTGGGAAGGAGTGGTAGGAAACTGCTGGAAGGGCAGAGGGGGAACAAGGGATGGGAGAAGATGCAGGGAAACAAGCTGAGAGCTACGAAGACATGAAAGGCAGGGATAAAGGAAGGGGACAACAGCTCAGAAAATGCTTTCAACAATACGTGACAATGGAGTATTTGAAGAAAGAATAAAAATAAGAAAAGAATAAGAAATTAGAGGTTTGGCTGCTCTGTAATGTCAAATTTTGCCCTTTATGTCTTTTCCAAACTCCCATTCAGGCCAGGGCTGCTGTTCTGGCTGTCTTGAATCTCCAAGGTGATAAAGTTAGATAAACTCCTCAGCTGAATTCCCTGGCTGGTACACCAGAACTAAAATACCAAACAAAGAAGCAGAGGAGAAGGGGAAAATGTTACCAACATTTTCTCAGCTGAAAAAGCAAGGTGGAATGAACATGAAAGAAAAAATTTTGGAATAACTTTGACAGTCTAAAAGGTGGGCATTTCTGTCTGTCAGCTTTCAGGGGAACCCAGCCCACGTCCCAGTGAGGAGAGTTGGAACCTGCTTGCACCAATTACCTGGAGCCTGCTGGGGTCCAGCATCCAGAACCTTTGAACATGAGATCACTGGTAGGTGGATCCCCACCCTGGTGCCTGGCTGGAAAAGCCCATGGCTTACAGGGAGGTGGAGTCATCCCTTTGCTCCAAGTTGAGCTTTCTGTCCGCATTCCTTTCTTCCCAAAAGCAGCCCTGAAATCGGGGATCGATTGGCTACGTGGAATCAGGGACGGGGTTGTTTCAGGGACCGCTGCACCTATACAGTTGGCATATCTTGGAGAGTCAAGTCAGCTTTCCAGTTCCTTTTCCCAAAGGCGGGGAGCATCTGTGTTGAGCTGTGGTGCCCAGGACACATTTCTGCTTGCCATGACACACTTCCTGCAGTGACATTCGGCATTGTGCACAGCTCATTAACTTTGTCACTCAAGAGCATTTGCATTACAGCAGTCAAGAGTCCAAACACGATGCTGTAGCATAAATGCCAAACCCTCCAAAAAGGGCAGAAATCATCCGCAGATGAAATGTGAAAAGAGTTGTGGTTAGAAAGGAGATTCTTGGACGTATCAGTCACTCCAGAAAAACGTATTCAAGATGCTGTAACGGCAGCAAATGATGGCTTTTTCCTTCTTTTTTTTCCTCTCTTTTCTTAACCCAGGCAATAGTACTGTAAATTCCCCTCCTGAAAGCTTTCTAATGCTAGCATGATGGGAGCTGAACATGCTATTTATGTGACAATAATGGCTAAATTTCCACTGGATTAAGTGTTATTAAACTAAGGCTTTTCTAGTCTTTGTGTTTAGGTACAATAAACCTAAACAGTATCTTCCTTGCACCATAGGTCAGGAAAAGAGCAGGGATAACAGAGCCCAGAACTGAATGTAGCTCCGCTCGAGGATAACCCAGAGCCTCTCTGATTTTGGATGATGGAAAAAACCCTTCCAGGCTAAACTCTTGTGCAAAAGGAGAACAGCCTTAGTGCCTGGAAGAAAGACATTCCACTGGAAAAGTGGAGAAAGAGTAGAAGACAAGAAGGAATTTGTGTCTTTAACCCAGCTTGGTTATCATCTGCGGTGAGTCAGAGATGAGGTGGTCCTGATGGCACGGCACATGCCAGGCTCATCACCCTCACAGCAGCAAGGGCACAGTGCACGTCAAGCAGGTGAACGCCCCAAATGTGGAGACGTGCACCCAAAATAACCCTTTTTCCTTCCATTCCACAAGCACATGTCTTGGCGGCACACAGCACCAACAAAGCAAGCATCGGAAACATTTCGGCATTGACGTCCCTTCCACATGGCCATGGGACATGAGACAAACAGAAGCCAGGCTCAGAGGTAAAGAGTAAAACAGGGGGAGATGTGGACTATATGGCAACAAATGTTATTTGTTTACCTTCCTTGCCAATAAAATCCCAACATGGAAATAATGAATGGAGCTTGCAAATTAGTCACTAGAAATCACTTAACTCGTAAAAAATTATTAGCCCAGAAACAGAGGCTTGGAGGAAAAAGAGGTGAAAAAAGCCAGAGGAGCTCTTGTCTTCAGACAAACGTTTTTTACACTGAAATTAATGGGGGTCGTGTCAGGGCATGGAAACCATATAAAACAGAGCAGAGAGGGGAAAACTCTTGCTGAGGAAGCCAAGATGAAGTGAAGTTGGATTTGGGTCAAGTAAGCATTAAAACACTGTCAAGAAGCCTGCCTTTTTAGCCAAAAAATCAAATTCCAGATAGAAGCACAGATAGAAAGAGATTCTGTTTTTTTAAAGTCAAAATCCAGCACGAACAGATGATTCTCAACTATGGCTGTGTTACTGCAGGGCTAAAAATAACTTCCTTGTTAAATATGTCTCACAGATTTGTAGTTTTTCTTAAGCATTGCAAGACTGTTCATATCAAAGATCTTAAGGAGAGATCCATTATGCTCACAACCTATGGTGCTCTGTTGTGTGATCGATCCTCTGTCTCTATTGCCACAAGTGATTTTGGGACACAATCTCTATTTTCAAGCATAATTTATATGCATGAGCACCTCAGAGGGTGCTGGAATAAGGATTGAGCATGACATTGACCACTATTGGGGCTTCTCAGCTGACAAAGTTGGTCCTAAGGTGGGATGTGAATCCATAACTCATGCAGGGAGATCTGAAATGCTGACTCTGCCTTCTTGAAGGAGAGGCAGAAAATACTTTTATTTCCAGCACTTCCGTTCAATTTTTCGTGGGGAATTTTTTAAGGCAGGGGCAGTACAGTGTGAAGTATTAACACAGGAACATGCAGACCTCAAATCCATCCTAAGTTCCGTCAGTGATGAATGCACTCCAGAGCAAGCCTGTTCACCACCCCAGGGCTCAGCTTACCCCCAGGTATTTCATTCAAATTTTAGGAGCAAAGACCATGATTTAGAGTGGCTGTACAGAGCTTCCCACAATGGGGCTGCTCTCCCCTTTTGGGGCAGGGCACTGCCAAGGCCTGTCTGATCAAAGGAGAATCCCTGTTGCACAAGGAAATGAAAACCAGGCAAAGTCAAGTCCGTACCAGTGTAGCCAGTACTATTCCTGCTTCTCCCTTGTTGCTCCTATGAGAAAACCAGTGATGCTACATCATCCCAGAGATCACAGCAACCCTCTTCCAGCTGCAAAATATGGGTGCTCCAGTCTCCTCCAGGAAACTTTAATGAGAAGAAAATCAACCATTATGATGGTTCGGTGACTATTTAATATTTCACTCATTTTATTAGGAGAGAAGCTGGGTTTTTTCTCTCTACTCCTCTCTTTTTCTTTTTTTTTAGTTTTTATTTCCTTTTTCTTCTTCCCAAAGGTCATGCTCAGGGCATGGGAAACAGCCTAAAGGTGGGAATTATCTCAAAGTGCCTCTTGAGCAACTTTACCCCATAATTTACTTTGTAACAGGTATTTATGAAGCAGCAGGGAACAGCACCCAGACTCAAAAATGGGCCATATTCCCATGATATCCAACTGTAATTTTTCACAAGCTATGATTCTTCAAGAGAAAAGGAAAAGGAGAGAGGGTGGAAAAATTTAAAACTAAATTACCATACACAATTAAAGATACCAGCTGCCACAGGTTGTCTGGGCTGAATCTGGCCTTTCATATGAAATCTCAATTTTTTTCTTTTTTGGGGGGGGTTGGGAGGGGATAAAATTGCAAGTAGGCCTCCGAAACTTGCTGCACCACCAGGCTGTTTCGAAATTTAAGTCCTCTACACCAGCAGTTGCCTACTGTACCCAGAGTCACAGATGCCTCGTGGCCTTGTTTTAAATTAAATCCAGGCACGGCTTTTCATTCTCGTCTTAAGCTCCTGCTGCAAATTGACAAACAATGCCCTTTGCCAACAGCTGCTAACAGTGCTGCTAATGAACATTCATCAGGAAGGAATAAACAGAGGAAGATAAAAAAAGCTTTGAGAGGGAGTTTTCTCTGGGGTTACGGTTGTCTCTGCCGGTGTTATTAGAGTCCACCATTTAATCTCAAAATCAGCAGCAAACCTTGCAAGAGCAAACTGGTGCAAGGGTGCAGCTGTGCTGTACTGAGTGTGGGCACCCAGCAGCCTTAAGCACTTCTCCCACTACAGGCAACCTCTGGGGTTATTTATCCGGGCTCGTTCCCCTGTGGTTCAGTTTGACTGCCACGAGGATGCCCTTGCATCCTGTGGCAAGGGATTTTGCTGGGTCCCAACCAAATTGAGCAGTGGTTTAATTCTGAACCAGAAAGGCCAGCACGGCTTTAGTATGGTGTAGCTGATCCCTTGTAAAACCAGCCTTCAGCTGGTTTGGAGCATCCTATGTGAAAGAAGAAGGATGAGAGCAGCTAAGGACCAGGATGAATAGTGGGGCAGCATAAGACGAGCAAACCTGCCCAGTGCAGGAGACCTGGGAAGTCTATGGGTTAGTATAGCACTAGGCAAGATGCAGTTAATGTGCTGATGTGAATAGAAAGTCTCCCGATCCTTTTAGAAGATGAGAAAACTGAGGCATTCCATGAACTAGGGTCAAGCTTTCAAAAAATCCCTAGTACTTAAACCTCCTTTTCAGAAATCAGTAACTGAAGTACCACAAAGGTAAGTGTGAAAGTGTTGGTCAAACTAAATGTCTCTTACCCCATGTTTCCTCTTTCATTGTGACCCAAGCAGATGTCCCAGCCTGACTGTAAGAGCAGGGTAGGCAAAATGATGCCCCTGCACAGACTCAATGCCAGGCTGATATGAATTACATCCAGGACTACCCTTAGAAGCCAGCTTGGTGCCTGCCCAGCTTGTAGGAAAGTCACAGGGCTAGCATGAAGCAAAGAGTGTGGTCATGGGTCTTTTCCAGAAGAAATCCCTGTATTATCCATTGGGATTTGATCAAAGTGTTCCTTGCACTGAATTTAAAGGCAACTTACAAAGTTTGAAAGCTTTTTGACACATCTAAAGATAGCTGTGGGATTTAGAGCATTAGATCCATATTAGATTTGGTGAAAACAGCCAAGACAAACCCTGTGGATATCCTAGAGGAACAGCAATGGAAGGACACTGATCTCAAAAGGACTAGTCCCTGATATTTCAAGCACCACATCACAAAAACCTGTTCCAGGTGTATCAGCTTCTGGCTTTTTAGCACCCAGTATGTGCTGCTTCAGGTGCCCTTCAAAAGACCTTAATCTTAATTCACCTGGTGTGGGCAGGTGTTGCACAACCCAAAGATCACAATATATGAGGAGACATGACCAGCTAACTCTTAATAGTCTTGTGATGCCTAAAAATACTTTCAGAGGGCTCTTGGCAGATGATCTCTCTCAGAAGATACAATCATTTGGGAGGTCATGTGTTCAGAAGCTCTGCGAGGGATTGTCCCAAAGCCTGAAGAGCTAAAACAATCTCCTGGACAAAACCCAAGCACTTCCAGTTGGCATAAAGTCTCCTGCTACAACATCAGAGTGAGTTCTACTTTGTTGTTATGGTCTGTTCAACACTAGAGGGGGACTTTGCTTTACTGCGACTCCTAGTATGTTTGTCAGTGCACTCAGGAGCCTTGCCTGGGTTGTCTCTTCCCATGGTTCTTGGCTGTTTCATTCTGGTGAAATCTATCTGCTACTCTTTTCTCAGTAAAGAAGGATTTCTCTCTATGTGCCATTTCTCCCATTCTCTGGAAATATCTACCAAGCCACAGACTTTAAATGCCAGCTGGATTTTTGTTCTGATTTCCAGGGCAAAAAGATTTACAAGGAGTACTGAAGAACTGGTAATATCTCATCTTGGAGGATAATGATTTAAAGGGACATTTCTCTTATGCTGTCTCCAGCAGCTGTGTAACTATCAGCCCTTGGAGTAATGCAGGTCAGAGTCTTTTTGCACATTTTAATTTGCATTCCAATATTTATATAAAAATTACTTATTGAGGATGGTTTTGCATTCCCTTTCCATGGATGAATTTGTTGGCAGGAACATTTGACAAACAACTACTAGGAAGCCTTGTCTGCAATGAAAGTTCTGAATTTTCAGTGTGTTCCACCTAATTATGTTACAACCCCCTCACTAGAAAACAGACTTGTGTCCCTCTTGTTTCAGAGTGAGTGGCTAACTTTCTTTACCATGTAACCTATAAATTAAAATACTGAATGAATAAGACCCATAGGACTCAGAACACAGAAAATAGGGAATATCTGAGCCTGGAAAGCCTTGGTCTGAAAACTGTCTGCACTTGACCTGCTTACAAGCCTGTAGTGACCAGCCAGATCCACCTTCAGGACTATAAGTTGGGGTATGGGCAGCAACCTCATCACACAAGCAACAACAGAGGCTCCAAAAGATGGTCAGGATCATGCGGAGTTATTGCACGGGGTCACCAGGTAGAAGGTCTGCCCCATTGTTCCCCATGCCAATGTTAGAACCACAAGCAGACTAGACTGGAAGCCAGCTCTTTGGAGTTGTGCTCAGCCAGATGAGCAGAACCAGCCTGGACCTGGGGCTAAACATCTCATCTGATGCATGAACAATGAGAATGTGGGCAGAAATGGTTTGGAGAGCATGCATAAGGAGAAAGATTTTGATGGCTAAACTACTTTGTCACAAGCTACAGCCCTCATTTTTATATCTGCCACCGTTATAACTGCTGTTCCTCCACTGAGATGCTTTGCCCATCAATTCTGCAATCTGGGGCAGAGTAGCTCCATCTCCAAACTTGTACAAGGCCTTACTCTAGTGAGGCTCGATGTTGACTGGTCCTGAGGCCAATACATTTAATTCATACAATTCTCGATGAAATAAACCTTGAGAAAAAGGAGTCAGCTTAGCATGGCATGGGAGCAGAAACAGGCAGCATTTCTCGGATGGCAGAAATCTCTAGAAATGACTATTTGATGGGCTGACTTTCATGGTGTGCTTATTTTATTTTTAACCACAAATATATTTGTAATCTCTTGCCCACCAGATGAGTTCATTCATGTTATTCTACAGTAGCTCTTAGATGCTCTAACCCAAGTCAGAGCTCTCCCAGGTGTTAGGTGCAAGAGTCTAGATCTCAAAGAGCTTGCATGTCCAGCCAGAGGAGATAGATGGGGAGGTACCAAGGTGATAGGGAGCAACATGGCTCAACAGTGGTCATACAGCACAGTTGTAGTGAAGATGGGGAAAGTCTTCTGAAAGCTTGGCCTTTTTCACTCTGGAGCAACCAGATAGCTGACGTTAGCACCATAACACTGAGAACCAAGCTGTCAAGACATTCCCAACACCCAAAAATATCACCTCTCCAGAGACTGGGACAAAGAAACGAGCCATCCGTCATGTCAGCACGTCTAGTCCCAGGCTTCTTCTGGCACTGGGGAGCACAGAAAGGGTGGAAAGTTTTGCAGCTCTGGCCACGGCATGCAGGGGGTAGCGTGGGGCGGGGGGGTGGCACATCTGGATGCACTTGGGGCTGGTGCGGTGGCAGCTGTTTTAGGCACAGCTGTCAAACTGAGTAGGTCACCCCTTATCTGGAACCAATTTCTGAGATACTTTTATGCATGAATTTGAGACCAAAGTCTGCTTGGCACCTTCTTTTCTGGTTTCCCCTTACAGCTGGGCTTCTATTCCTTGTATAGGCTTGTCCTCAGGAGGCTTAAAAATAGATGCAGAGGCTGCTGTGCTGTAAAAAGAGTGACGTGGCTCTTCCAAGGGCCTTGCTGAAGGGAGGGAGGGAGGGGAAATCTGCTCTCCTTGGAGCCAGGAAGGGTGTGAATGGAAGAAGTCACTGCAGGAAATCAGTGGGAACAGATGCTGAGCTGAGCTTACCTGCATAAGCCCCCTGCCAGCTTGAGCAGTGGTGGCATTTCCTTAGCTGGGAGAGAGGCACCCAAAAGCAAACATATGGCCAGGCAGATTACGACTCAGATAGAGAAGAGCATCTTAGTTTGTGTGTTGGGACTTGGGTAGGGCGTGGGGCCTTATGTCAAAATGTCTGATTTATAAGATATTTCATTGCAACTACTGAAGTTTCTCACATATAAAACCCCTTATCACCAAAACATAGGTCATTTCACCTAGTTTTAGACATCTACAGGGCAGATGGCCCCATGTGAACTAGTTCCCTGGGCTCTTTCTCCAGCCAGCAGAGAGAGGTGCCCCCTGATATGGTTTTGAAGAGCCCAATAACCATCACAGGAAGCTCATCAGATCCATAGCATCAGCAAAACCTGAGCATTGTTTTAGTAGCAGGAGCAGGTCTCTAGTTCATAATTGTACCTGTGTATCATTTTAAGAGCAGGATCAGCTCTCTGGGTGACCCATGCACCTCTGGAGAGGTTCTTCTTAAAGAGAAGAAAAGGTCATAGCACAGCAGGACAGCTGGTTAGAGAAGTGAAGGTCCAGAGGGGCTGGCCTGGGTTTAATGTGTTCTTGATAGCCTGCAAAGCAGAGCCCAGCAGTAAGAGAGAACAATACACCGGGGCTGCAGCAATAAAAGATTATGAGCTCTGCCTTCCCACCTGGCTAGAAGAGCTCATTTGATGCTTATCCATATATTTCTCATAAACCATTATTTGAAAACCTGCTGCTCACTCATAGTATATGTTTTTGTTTAGGATGCTGTGGTGCATGGAAAGCAGAGACGTCCTCCAGCTCCTCTCTTCTCCCTCATCACTTGATGGGATGCATGGACCAGGGAAATACTGGATTTGGTCCACTGGAGGACCAAGAACCATGTGCCAACCCAAGAGATTGGTTTGGGAATGCGTTGGGTGAGTTGCAGAAGAGGGATGGAGCCGAACAGAGCTGGTGAAGGTGGTGGGGATTCATGCTGCATTTATTTCCTGATATTTCAGTAACTTACCCAATCCCTGGAGATACCTACCTGTTTGTTCGCTCATATCTTTTATACACCCACCCATATGCAGACAAGGTGCTCACAGTGTTCCCTCCTTCCTCTTAAATTGAAACTCTTTCAGATTCAGTGCTTACTGGTGAGCTATAGATGAAAATATTGCATAGAGAGCTATATATTATGTGATATATGATATATAATGTGTATGTGTATAATACATATGCATATATTATGTGTGTGTAAATATATAGGTAACACCTGTTTCCCTACCTGCTGACTGGACTAAGAACATTTGACCCTGTAGGGAAGATGTTCAAGGACTTTTACGTACTTTAAAACTTCATTGCCCACAGACTGTGCCACTTTTCACACTTCTTGCAACCTCGTGGTTGCGAAGGTACCTTGAAAATGTGAGCCGATGATCGTAAGCAGAGGGTGCAACAGCCCAGAAACAGGATTTTAAGAGGTGTGAATAAACCTGCTCCACTCCTTAACACAGGAACTCAGTGAAGGCTGTTCACAGGTTGCTCATACCCACTTTGTTACTGGTAGCTTGAGCAGAAAAGTCCAACTCGTGTGCTTCCCACGAGATCTCAGGTTCTCTCCCACACCTTTTCAAGGGCCAAAATATACACTTTTTCACATCTCAACAATATTCACACAGCATTTCCAATTAAAACCAAGAGTCTGCAGCACATTCCAAAATTATGTGTGAAATATGCTGACTTTAATATCACACCAGCTAATATAGGGGCTGCTGGGCTGATTGCTACCATTCATAATTTACCCGCAGCGGGTGCAGAATTGAATTTCCCCTTGAGCTTCCCCAAGGACCTCAGTGAGGACATAGCTCCCACATCTGAGAGAGAAAGCGGAGTCTCGCTAGCAATGAATATTTAATGTGTGTGAGTGTGTGTGCATGTGTTACGCTGTCTGGAGGGAGTCAGAAAGGCAGTAGGGGCAAAGACTCCTGGCAAACTCAACTGTAGATGTTGAAAAGAGTCATGAAGCCATTGTAATTCATTAACACAGCAATAAAGTGGCCCAGTGGAGGACAGTGGAGGCTTCCTTCTCCCCAGAGCATCATTATTTTCTTTTTTTTCCAGGTAAATATATCTTAGTAGTGCCAAGGTTAAATTCAGGCTGCTCCCATGCTAGTTTTCATCTCATAAGAGTAGCTTTGTATGTCCTGAGGTTGTAGAGACCTGGCGGCTCAGAGGGGAGGTTTTTCCCACCAGCATCCTAGACTTCAGCTCTGTAGGTAAAGTATAAATCTGCATCACATCAAATGCCAATGGCAGCAGGACCTTGCTCCCACCCCAACCCCAGCAGACCCCAGGAGCCCACAGTAGCTCTCCTGCTCTCATCAGTTTGACAAGGTTAACAAGGCAGCATTGACCTTGTTGTCTTCACCATGTAATTAATTTGCCATTTCATTTTACCTGTGGCCAGGCTGCTCTATATTTGGGGAAAATCTCTCTCTTCCTCCGCTTTGTGGGAGGGTATGTGGGGTGCTGTGGGGGGTTACCTTGTTGTGGGGCTCCCATCAAAGCTGCTGGAGGCGTTCAAGGGAATGTTCCCCAATGTGTTGTATGGCTCCGCCAAATTATAGAACATCCCTGCCATCACACAGGCCACGGCAAATGCCCCAGGGTCATCAATATGATGATGATTATCATTATTATGAGTTAGCTAATGGGATGGAAATGATTAACAGGTTTTAAAAATTCTCAAGATCCCTTTTTTATTGTTATTATATAAAGGAGAGAGTGGAGAGGAAGGACAGAATTGAAACCCCCCACATTTCAGATGACACAGCTTGACCTCAGGGGTTTGATTCTCCCCGAAGAGCTGGAGAGCAAGACATGACAAGGCAGCCTGGTGCAGATGGCAGGACAGTGCCTCACCTCCAAGCTTAATACATGAATCAAAAATGTGTGTTCCCAGCTAGTATACTTAACTACAATTTTGAGAGCATGAGTTCAAGTCCCAGCTCTGACAGTTACTGTATAAATTGTTTCATGTCCCTGGACTGTGTTTTCCCACAGGGGCAACAAGGCAAGTCGAACAAATAATGAATTTTCCAGTTCACCAGGAATTCTAAAAAACCCAGTCTTTAAAATTAATTCTACCAGAAATGAAATGTTTTCTTTCAATCTCAAGACAGTTTTGTTTTTTTTTTTTTGTGTTCTTAAAATAACTTGGAGGAAATTTCAAAACAGGGACATGCTTCACATCAGGACACCAAAATGTTGTGTTCCCAAATAGGTCTTAACAAAGTAATTCCACATTTTCAAATGGGCTTCTTTATCTTTTCTTGGCTTATTTTTAAGCATTTTTTCCCAAATGAGCAGTCTGGTGACACCAAACTCTATTTGGAGAAAGTCTGTGTTTTACCCAAACTTAATTTGCTACCAAAAAAAAAAATCCAAACAAATCACAGTGTTTTACCTGGCACTGGGTGAGATTTTGCCTCTGGGAGAGCTGGTGGGATTCATCATTGTGAGCCTGAGCTGCACCAAGACCCACATCAAAGAAGCCATAAATGAAGTCAAAAGGGAGGCTCTTTGGCAAAATTCCTTCTACTCCTTGACCCCTCCACTGGAGATATCCATGTGCTGCCAGTGTGTTTCCAGTGGGAATATATTTGAAGTTGCTCTTCTCCTTCTACTCACTGTGTCCTAGACCTTTTCTCACTCTTTCACCTGCCATTTTCTCCTCCTGTTCTGGGGCTTTGCTGAAACCTCCTTGTGCTTCTCCCACCCTGAGAGAAGGCAGATGAACCTCCTTGTTCCTACACACCTCCTTCAACCCAGGTGCTGCTGGGGAGACCAGGTCAGTACCTTAACATAATAGCATCTTCTTGTATTGCATTTGCTTGCACTGTGGCCCAGCCCACTGGAGGAGTCATTTACCCCCATTTCATGAGTGGTACCTTCATGAGGTACCATGCACAGAGCAAGGACATAGCTGAATCATGCCAGTGAAGTAGTTTTCCATCATGGCCAAGAGATTAAGGATGCTTTATCAACTGTAGTGATGGATTATGTACCTGCCACAAGTGGTAACACTTCGAGGATTGTCCTAATTTAAGGTAAAAGGGGGATATATTTGGGATCAAGTCAAATTTGTTTGGGGAAGTAATTAAGAACTGGGGTACAGACAGAATAGGAGTGCTGTGCCAAGATCTGTTCCTCCCCCAGGTGAGCATCCTAGATGGGCTTTCCTCTCCCTCCTTCTTCTGCTGTCTTCTGTTGTTTCTCCATCTCAGAGGGCAGTGGTTTCTCAGTGGTTTCCCTCCCCACTGGTCCCCTTGTAGGAGCCATTGAGTTGTGTGTGCATGGTTTTCACACTCATTAATGCAGCGAGTATTGGAGGAAATTTCAAAACAGGGACATGCTTCACATCAGGACACCAAAATGTTGTGTTCCCAAATAGGTCTTAACAAAGTAATTCCACATTTTCAAATGGGCTTCTTTATCTTTTCTTGGCTTATTTTTAAGCATTTTTTCCCAAATGAGCAGTCTGGTGACACCAAACTCTATTTGGAGAAAGTCTGTGTTTTACCCAAACTTAATTTGCTACCAAAAAAAAAAATCCAAACAAATCACAGTGTTTTACCTGGCACTGGGTGAGATTTTGCCTCTGGGAGAGCTGGTGGGATTCATCATTGTGAGCCTGAGCTGCACCAAGACCCACATCAAAGAAGCCATAAATGAAGTCAAAAGGGAGGCTCTTTGGCAAAATTCCTTCTACTCCTTGACCCCTCCACTGGAGATATCCATGTGCTGCCAGTGTGTTTCCAGTGGGAATATATTTGAAGTTGCTCTTCTCCTTCTACTCACTGTGTCCTAGACCTTTTCTCACTCTTTCACCTGCCATTTTCTCCTCCTGTTCTGGGGCTTTGCTGAAACCTCCTTGTGCTTCTCCCACCCTGAGAGAAGGCAGATGAACCTCCTTGTTCCTACACACCTCCTTCAACCCAGGTGCTGCTGGGGAGACCAGGTCAGTACCTTAACATAATAGCATCTTCTTGTATTGCATTTGCTTGCACTGTGGCCCAGCCCACTGGAGGAGTCATTTACCCCCATTTCATGAGTGGTACCTTCATGAGGTACCATGCACAGAGCAAGGACATAGCTGAATCATGCCAGTGAAGTAGTTTTCCATCATGGCCAAGAGATTAAGGATGCTTTATCAACTGTAGTGATGGATTATGTACCTGCCACAAGTGGTAACACTTCGGGGATTGTCCTAATTTAAGGTAAAAGGGGGATATATTTGGGATCAAGTCAAATTTGTTTGGGGAAGTAATTAAGAACTGGGGTACAGACAGAATAGGAGTGCTGTGCCAAGATCTGTTCCTCCCCCAGGTGAGCATCCTAGATGGGCTTTCTCTCCCTCCTTCTTCTGCTGTCTTCTGTTGTTTCTCCATCTCAGAGGGCAGTGGTTTCTCAGTGGTTTCCCTCCCCACTGGTCCCCTTGTAGGAGCCATTGAGTTGTGTGTGCATGGTTTTCACACTCATTAATGCAGCGAGTATACATTTTCTTTTCTTCATTAAGGAATTTTACTGTTACTGTAAAGCACGCCAGGGTTCAGGGCCCCCTAGCCCTCCTTTCGGAGGTCTGAGTGCCGGCAGTATTGGCAGGCTATCAGCAGGATCACGGACCTCATAAAGGCACACAGTGAAGATCTTCATTCATGCATTAAATTGGCACAACGTTTATATGAACTCAGACCCAACTTCCATTACCCCAGATCCCCCACCGGAGCAACTGGACTCCTATCGTGGCAATTAGACTTTTGTCCAAGTTGGCAACTCTCTTCCCATCAAGGTCTGGATGATTTACTGTACTGGAATAGTCTGGAGAGGAGGTGGAGGGGAAGGTCTCAATTGTTTAACTCTGTCAGCAATAAACCTCCCCTTTCCTTCTTCATCTTCATCCCCTCCTTTGCCTTGTTCTCATTTTCTTGCTGCTGATACAGACAAGTCTTTTCCCTTGGCACTAAGTTCACTGAATGATTTTGGTAGGAAGGTGGGAAGCAATCAAGATTAGCAGGAAATCCACAGTGAGCCTTCCTGCTCCATCGGGCTCATGGGATGGGGAGAGAAGAACACCTTGTCCTGGATTTGAAAAGCAGGTGGTGGGCTGAAAGCAGCCACTCTTGTGTCCCATCGTTGCCATTTCTCACCCTGGCTCTGGCTTTCAGATATTTTTCTGCTCATTCAAGCACCCCAGGAGTGACTTATCCCTCCCATAATCTGAGTCCTACAGCCACAATATCCTTTTTTCCCCACCTTGCTGAGCCCCTCCTCACTGTGTTTGCATGGGATGGGACAAGCAGTGAGCATGGGTGCTGCCAGAGGGACACAAACAGGTTAAATGGCAGCAAAAATCCAATCCATCCATAATTTCAGGAAGCTTCAACACCCACCTAACCCTCAGTGCTTTTAATGACCATTTTGTAGAGGGATACATTCACAGGCCCTTATACCCCACGCAATCCTCTGCCTTACACCCAACGCACTTTCCAGGCCAGCTCCTCTGTGCCTTAAGGTTGTCATGACTCAGAATTAAACCTCACACCAGGGTAAAAGAGGCTGGATAATTGGATAATTTTCTGTATATCTGGATACTTTTCAAGACTGTTTTGACATCCTGCTCCAGTGCGTGTGACTCTCTTCCAGCACACCCTCCCTGCAGAGGAAGGGTGCTGAGATGGCCACCATCTGCCTTCTGCTTCTTTACAACCCATCCTCAGGGTCTTTCCAGGCTTTTCTCACTCCCTCTCCAGGCATCTCCTTCCCGCAGGTCCATCTGCCTGTGATTGTCAAAGCTCTTCCTCCATTCTTACACATCCACATGGGAATATCACTATATATCTTATGCTCATGGGTTTCCCCTTGCCATCAAAGTGTTGTAGCATCATTTAATCATTGCGGGGTCCTCAGACATTATTCTCAAAAAAGAAGTCAGTAACAGCTTTGGAGAATGGGAGGGAAACAGAGAGAATAAAAATATTTTAACAAAAATTGAAACCTTCAAATATTTCCTTTTGTTTCAGAATTTGCCTGCAAGCAACTTTTAAAGGCTTTCTTAAAGTTTTGCTTTTAACTTTAGCATTTTGAGTATATCTCTTTTAAAGTTTATAATTGTTTAAATAAGTTAAGTTTAATCAAGTTTAAAGATTAGCTATGGGTTTTCTAGTGTTTTTTTTTAACTTTTTTTCATTTATCCAGTCAATCTGAAATGCAGGGCAGAGGTATTTGAGAGGGCTTTTTCGTTCCATTTTTCACTGCATTGAGAAAAAGGTTGAGTTTTCAATTCAGCCAATATGAAGTAAGGTTTAAAGTTCATATTCTGTATTTCATCAAGAAAAAAAATATCTCAGCTGCAATTGGAAAAGCCTATCAAGTGCCATACAAAAAGCAACAACTACCTGGCAAGACAGACAAGTGGTGTGGCTCCTTTACCCATATGGAAATACATGTGAAAGATTATTAGTAATAATAATACTCATAATATCAATACTACTACTACTACTAATAATAATAATAATAAATGTCAGTAGTGTGTTTGATGGGGAGAGTCCTCAATGCTTTGGCTAAAATAATAATAGCTGCAGACAATTCTTGTTTTGTTGCATGTTTTCGTTTTGAGTTTCGTTGTTTCTACCACAGAAGACAAGGAGAGAAAGTAAGTGTGATGTAAAACCACCAAATGTGACCTTTTCTTCTTCTGTTTTAAACCAGAATAGTTTGTTTTTCTGTCAGGAGCCTTCCAGATTCCTATGAGAGCTTCTCAGTGAAATGAGCATTTTTAAATGCTTTTTTTCCACACATTTTCAGGGAAAGCATGTGCTTTTTCACCTGTTCCAGTGTTTGCTTCTACTCACCCAGTCTGCCTGAGTGTGCTCCCCATTTTGTGACAGCATGTTCCTCCCAGCAGAGCTGGCTTCTGGGTTTAAATATGCTGCTTGGTTTAGAGATGATCCATCTGCCAGTGTTGGAAAAGCTGGAGGAAGGGACCTGCTGTAACCTGAAGTTCCAGCATCCAGCCTATCCCTGGCACTACATCATATGTTACCCTTTAGGAATTGATAGGCTTTAAACCATTTCAGTTTCTTTCATACCTCTTAACCTTGTTTTGAGGCCTCATAGGTGGCAGACTTAGATGAAGGATCCATATGCCTACTGTCAGCCCTGCTCCAGGCAATCTTTTCCAGGTAAGCTAAAAACCACATTATTGACATTTCAACCACGGAGTCTGGATACTCCATTACCTTGAGGTGATGAAGAAGCTGATATATCTGTTAAGGGGCTTTCCATGATTGGGATGTAGAAAAAGGGAAGACGTGTTTGATAGTCTGATGTTTTTCCATCCTGCAACCCCAAAAGCAAAGTTTTTTCTTTGCTTTTATTTCTTCTGCAGCGTTCATTGCACAGCTCACCATATATAAAAATAAACAGCCAGTTTCAAAAGCCTGTTACTGAAAAGTAGCATTTAATGGTCTCCAGTGCTTCAGCTGGTCTCCTGCACTTTAATAGCAAGCAGACCTCACTGAATTAGGCAGCCTGGCATGTCTCATACGCTCGCCAGCATACCAGAAATGGACTTCCTGCTACAGACCCTCTTTAGTCTCTACTTCTCCTTGGCAGGGTGAGACCGGATAGGACTTGGACCAAAGAGCTTGTAATTTCCGCACAGCACAATGTGATGCCTGTGACTTTGCTTGGGTCCACAGAGCAGTAGCCCAGAAGAGTCCAGATAGAGAATGGACACTTGCACTCGCCACTGAAGCTCTGAACGGTTCGAATTCAGGATTTAGTTCTTCATGAACTTCACTCATGACACAAAATGAACGCTTCAGTACCAGTCCTCCATGGTCTTTCAGTTTGGGTGAAATCAAGACAGTAGGGCTAGTCCCAGTGCAGTCACAGCCACTTTAGCCATCTGTGTGGTGGTTTTCGGACTGAAAGCGTCTGATAGATTCTGCTTTGCTAGAAGGAGGTGAGCACATAGGTATATTTGCTTTTATTCAATCTTCTTGTATGCTTGGAACCAGATTTATAGTTAGAGTGTCCATGTTGAGCATGGACCTTTCCTCTGGAGACAGTAATGAGTGTCCTGAAAAAACTGAAAACTGACAGCTGGAGCTGCTGAGCAGCTAAAAAGCAGATCCTGTTACACTGGGTGAAGCCAGCAGGAACCAAGGCTTTACAGAGCACAGCTGAGCCTCAAGTAGCCAACCCTTTGAGGTGGAAAGCCTGAGGCATAGGGACCTGAACCATTGTGGAGGAGGGTTCAACGCTGAGGGAAGGTCAAGATCCAACACGACCTCAATATGACCTCAGCTGTTGCTCTAACTGCAATAAAAGCCTGAATGTATCCACAGCCATTTTATCTCTATTTTAACTCTTACGCCAAAGTTTTCTTTTGCTCTTCTCCTTGGCTGGGATTTGCTCTGTCTGTTTTGTGGTTGTCAGAAAGAGTCCTCTGAGTTTGCCTTTTGTTAGGCTAAACAAGCCTATGTCTTCTAATCTCTTCCTACTAGGAGTCTCCATTCTCCCAGACACCTCGTATCTCTTCCCTGCATTAGCTCCAAGTCATTGGCTGACTTCCTTCCCTCCATTTTTGCAGGAAGGGTGAAGTTGCCCAGAAAGGACTACATTTGGGGGAGGTCCACAGATTGTGCTAATTACCCCTGTTACCTGGTTGAGATGGGTGCTGGAGGTAAGGAGGAGGAGATTATCTTTTCAGGGTTTCATTCTTTATGAACCATTTGAGGATTAGGAAAGTTCTTCAGCATTACTGTGTGGTTTTCTGTGTTCAAACCATGAGGAAGATGATACCAGCTGTCTCCATTGACCATAAGATTTGTGTTTTCTGGTATTTCTTAAAAGAGCCAATGCTGGAGTTGAAGGAAATGTCAGAATGGCAGTTCTCATACAAAAATATGTGTATTTTTAGGTTTTTTACTTGCAAAGAAAATCTTGGAATTTCAAATCCCTGATTACTCAGACAGCTAGGAAAGGAAAAAAAAAAAAAACACCAAACCAAATATTCTATTTTCTTTTCTCAGATTGCATAAATTCTAAAAAAAAGTAATGATTTTGAGGGGCCTGACTCCAGATTACTCACAGTCCCCGGGGAAATAAAGATGTGGTGGGCAGCAGTGCGTTACCATGGGGGGTGCTCCACCAGAGCTGGGTTGGGTGGCTTCTTGCTGGACTTTCAGCACTGAAGAAGTAGACTGCCACACTGGTGACCTTCCTGTCCCTCTAGAGTCACTGGGCAGCTCCATGTCCCCAGACAGATCCAGCCCACCACTTTGAGATGCTGTCTTCAGCTGCAGTGACTCATCCTGACAGGTGCCAATTGTTCTCTGTTGACTATAGAGGAAGACAATCAATCCAGGCTTTGTTTTCCAGCCTACAGCCATCTACATTGCAAGCAGATGACTCTTCCCACTGTGTTTTCATTGGCAAACACCGACCATAAATCTCTTGCTTGTTCAGGTTTTTTTTTCCCCCCTTTTCCATATCCACCAAATCCTATTTGTCTTTATTTGCTTCAGACAGAAGTACAACCTTGAGTCTGCTCCAAAGGACAAAAAAAAAAGGGGATAAAGAGCCTGCCGCCTCCTCCACCGGCTGCTGAGCCAGCCCCAGGCACTCGATCCAGTTTAAGTGCCCTGGCTTCATGCTTTTCATAAACATGGGATTATGCTGTTTCCAGAGAAAGCCACCAAAAGGTCCTATCATCCGGAGGTAGGAGAACAGATGAATTTCTTTCACACATGTTCTGAGAAGAAGGTTGAAGAGGGAAAGGGAAGCCAACTTTGTGAGAGCTGGGGCTTTCCTAATTTGTGAGGCTGTAATTCTCCACTTCTCCTGGGATGGCAGACTTTAATGAGATCTGGACACAAAGTGATGGCAAACCACAAGTGAAAAAGGAGGAGAAGAGGGAGGAGAGAGGGAGGAAAGACCAAAGAGAGGAGAAAAGCAAAAGTATAGCCAGGCCACACATAGCTTAGAGGAACACTTCTGCTCTCAGCAACTAACTGGACCTATGATTTGAAGGTGTCTCTACTGCCACAGGCCAGGACACATCCCAGCTCACCCCTCAGACCAGAGTCACCCTCTGTCCATGCTCTCAGTCTTCAGGCCCTTGCTAAAATGTTTCCTGAGCCTGAAAACCATAGCATTCTGGCTATGGGGAGCTAAAACATGGAGAACTTCAGTCTCTTCCTCACAGACGTGGTTGAGATGAAGACAAGCCTGGTTCATCCTACCCCAGGCACAGCATGGACCATTTGTACTACATCTGTAGCCCAAAGTGTGAACAAAAAGCACAAGGACCTTGAGATTCAGTGGGAAGACATTGCTGAAGACAAGGAAAGGAGACGCCATGACTTTACCACAGTGAGACAGATGTGGCTGAGACCTTTCTGTACCCTAAAATCTTGTGGGCGTGATGAAAAGGGCACAAGGCACTTCTTGTTGTGGTATTGATTTGATTCAAAGCCCGAGACCTTAATTCACTGATGTCCATGTTTTCTTTGCACAATTCTTTCATGACATGGCATGTAGGCAGTACCCTCCAGGCTTGAAGAACCATTTGTTCTCATCTCCTGCCTGTGATCCAGAAGGGGGGCAGAGAAGTGACAAAGGGTGTGTTAAACCCTGCAGCACCCATCCTCTTGTATAACTTGTTTTGCAATCATTTAGAATTCTATTTGTGACCTAATGGGAAAAGTCATTTCTCTACACAGAAATTCTCAGCCTCACTTACAGTCCTGTTCTGAGACTCTGCTTCGTCCTGTGGCTACTAATTCACACAAGGGTGCAAACATGCCAATGTGGATCACATTCATGTTTCCTTCCTTTCCTTGTTCTTGTTCCTCAGTCATAGTGTCCTAGAGTCATAGTATGAGGGGATAAGAAATTTTCAGTCCATGTTCTCCAGACTTGTTGATGGGATTCACTCAGCCACGAATAAACATCTCAGCTGGATCCCATCAGCTGCTAAAGACTGAACACAAAATGATTGCTCCAGGACTGTGAAGCAGGACAAGACACTTTGATGTCTTGACCCTGCACCAGCTAAGGACTGCAAATATTGCAAGGAGGGAATATGGTCCCCATTCCCGATGCTGATGCCCCTTCCCAGGAGGCCAAGGGAGAAGATGGTCTGTCTGTGCCCACTGCCTCGGGCGGGGTTTGGGCAGTGTGACAGTCATTCAGTCCTGGCTAAACAAAGCAGCAGCAGCTACAGCCACCCTTTGCTGGGGTTATTTTCTCATCTCATGGTCTGGATGAACATGTGTTTGGCCTGAAACTAAAGGTAGACATCTAGCACGCAGGTAGGGATGTGTGAGATGTTAGACTGAGCAGACGTCCATGGAAAGAGAGACAAGAGCCTGCGTACACAGAGCAAAAATGCCTGGTTGCTAAAAACAAACTGCTTGGGGTACAGCTTCCCACGGAGCCAGGAATCAAGGGGGCAATGAAAGCGCAGAGCATGGAGGAGAGCACAGAGCCTTGGTGGGTTTTCCTCATGCTGATCTGTTACTGACCTAAGTATTATCTTGAATATTATGACCTTACCTTAAGCATGTAATTCAGCGTTGCGACAGATTACAACTGGGTCTGTTTGCATTCCAAACCTGCTGCATCTTTCTCTGCAGCCAGCATCAGTCGATTTGAGCTCCTCTGAAGTTGAGCAGTATCAGAGCTGTGAGACACTGACTTTGCCTGTGACAGCAGGCTGCTGTGGCCAGGATGGATGAACAGAAAGCTTAAGCACCAGACCCTGAGGGCACAGACACAGCTGGTGGGTAGAGGTCCTCCAGGGACAGTGCCAAGGTAGAGCTGGCAGCGTGGCTCTATCTGTTTGTAAGGTGTCACAGGGAGCAGAGAGAAGATATGTAACCCATAAAACCTAATGCCTATGTAGAGAAAAATAGCTGTGGTTGTGCCACTGCTTTTCTCCAATATCCATTCAAAATATTGCCCAAGAGGAACAGTTTATTTTAGTTTTCTGGAGACAGTGACCATTTTTCTGCAGTGGTACAGCTCCTAGCACCAAGATGCCTGACTCCTGAATGAGCCTTCAGTAACATCTGCATGTGCAGCATTACTGTTTGTATTGTTACCATAGCATCAGTAACTGTAAAAATTAATGTTAAGCGCCCAATAGTTAGCATCCCTAGTTCTGATCTGGAGCTTTCCAGCAGAAAACCAGGTTAAGGTGCGCTTCTGCCTCCTCACCCTATCAGTGACTTGCACAGAACCAAAACACTTCAGTAGAAACAGTCTCTCTCACTCAAAACTTTAGCCCATGGCAGAGTTAAGCCACAGACAGCATCACTGACGCCTGGTCTCACCCCTGTGCCAATCTCACAGCTTTGCTGTGCTGAGCAAACCACGGACTTCACCAGCAGCATTGGAGAGGATCTTCATGGATGTGCAGGCTGTTGCTGCCCCAGGAGCTGCAGGAGGAGAAACTAGGACACCCATCGTGCAGTGCCAGGGAGCCTGTTCAACATGTCTGGTACAACTATACAGTTTTACTCCTAATGGACAAGGAGCCCTGACACTGCTCCGAGACAGGGACAGAGCAGCCAAGTGACATGGAGCCGAGCAGCCCGGGGTTCTCCCTGGAGTCAGCCCAAAGGCCACAGCACAGACCAAGTTGCACTCAAAGGTAAAAGAAAGCTTCACGCCACTGAGCCTGCTCTGCTGCAAAGCGTGTTTAAAGCATTGGTTATTTGAGGAGCCTGGGATGTGAATGAGAAAAGCAGACAGGGTAAAGAAAGCTCATTTTCCTTCTGGAAGCTGATGCACAGCAGAGACGAAGACACAGTAGTTTCACGCCCCATTGCTTGGGTGTCTCCATCCTCACTCAGTGCAGAGCAGAGCCCAGAAGGCACGATGCACAGATCATTCCCCAGGTGAATGATGTTTGGCTTGTCTAGGATGAAGAGAGACTGCAGCCACATGGATGGGGCTAGCAGCTGTCCCGGCAGCGATGCCACAGTGCTATCCATGGAGAAGGCTGATAGAAAGCTCAAGCTATCAGTCCAGGATCTCCAGAGCCAAAGGAGCAGCCTTTATAATTATCATAACCCCCTCTGTGCTTGCCTCTACCAGGGAGGACATTCCAGGGCCAGTAAACAGCCTTCCATGTCTGGGACTATTTTAAGGGATTAGACCTCAAATTAAGACTGAAATGAGTTGTGTCACTTGAGGTTAGGACTATCTCTACTTTTCCATTGGAAGATTAATGGGCTTTGGGGCCAGGAGGCCACAATGGTGTTCTCTACAGATCATCCTATTAGGTCAACTCTCCTGACCTCCAATGCACCAGGCATTTTCCCATCCTGTCAGCAGGTAATGAGCAAAACCAATCGCAGGCCCCATCCACAGGGGTTAAACCAACAAACACAACTGCTAGCAGCTTCGCAAAGCATTTTTATGGATGCGCCTTGACCTGGTTCCCACCCCTTTTCTGCCTCCCCCCTGCACCCCCCCCTCCCCTCAAACCACTTCATTGCAAGCCACCCTCTGGGTGGAAACCTCTCTCTTCTGAGCAAATAAGACCAGGAAATGAATACAAAATTATTACTGTTCAAGAGAAAAATCAGTTCAGCTCTTTTTGCTAGATTTTTCTGAATGTGCCAGCCAGCCTGGTAGAGGTTAAGGGAGTTCAGCCCCTATGCGGGGTGGCAGCTTTCCAGCTTCCCGTCTCGCTGCCCTATGGCTTGTGGGGCTGAGCCCAGGCAGTGTGAAACACAACAGGGTGTTGTCAGGGCATCCCTGAAGGAGCTCACACACTTCATAACTCCAGCCTTAAATTATATATAACATCAAGTTGGAGGCTGAAGAAATAGTAGGAAAAAAAAAAAGCGCATCACAAAAGTGTTCAAGCAGCGGAACATTTTGCAATTAACTTTTGCACGCATCCATGCACGGGCAGGCAAAGGCATACAGGCAAGATCCGTCCTCTCATCTCCTGCCACCCACTCCTTCCCAGCGAGGATCTTGTGCCTTCAGCATGGTGACATGGTTGGTCCCCCTCTGGGACTGCCCACTGATGTGTGGGGTGTAAGATGCTGCAGTGGGGCTTGGCAGACTGGGTTTGGATGATGCCAGCTCAGGGTGCCCGCTCAAACCCCTGTGTCTTCCTCAGATGAAGTCTAGGGCATTTGGGCCTCCCCATGCCCTGCCTCTCTAAATCCCAGACACAATCCAAAACATGATGTAGTGGAGGGGGCCTCCTGCGCCAAAGCAGGGAGTGCCCATCTGCACCCTCCCAGAGCAATGGAAAGGCATTTGGGGATTCAGGGACAAACGGCCCCAATCCCAACAGCAAATCTCTCTGCATACCTGGAGTGTCTCCTTGCAACAGCCTGTTGGTACTGAACAGCTCCAAAAGATGTTAGAGAATTAATCCTTGGGTCACTCTGGATGATGGCTGTGTTGGCTGGATGAACCTTTCCCTCTAGGGAAGAAACAGACCCAGGCTCAAAGGGTTTTTGAATGAAGTCAGGTTGTTTTTTGAGTGAAGTCCAGAAACAGAAAGAGGAGCAGAGACAGGCAGAAGAAGGGCCCTCACTTGGTCCGAGACCTGCCAGGGCTGAGTCCTGAGAATATCTGGATATTTGCATTCCAGTAGCTCAGGCCCATCCTAATGTACATCTGCACAGGCATGGATCAGACAGGTGGGGTGAACTCTTTCTGCCTTCCCTACTGCAGCAGGAGGTGAAATTTGTGGGATTCTTTTGCCCTCTCCCCCAGCCATCCACCCTCCTCTCCAGCAAGCCCTGGCTTTCAACGGGCATATTTTGGGTGTTCAGGTCTGTAAATGAAGTGGGAAGCAACATCTTTGCAAGTGACTCACCAGAAAAATGCTGGAGGTTGACTGCCCAAAGCCATGGACAATATGAGCTCCCCGTGGCTCCTTCACCAAACCTGCTCGCATGAGTGTGTCTCCTGCTGGCCCATGGACGCTCCAGATCACAGATCAGCCTTCTGAGCCAGTATACATGGTCTCAGTTTCACAGGACAAGGTGTGTGATCCCCATGTAAAGCCTTCATGGTGTCATAGATCAGGGAACCTTCAGGGGACCACGCACATTGTCACAGCTGGGTCATTCCACTGTTCTGCAACAGAGCATCTCAGGTAGAAAATGCAGCTGGCAGATGTACATGTGGCTACGTTACCCAGGAGCATTCCAGCCCCCGTCCCACGTCTGTCCTCCCTTCTTCACATTTTCAGAGAGGTGAGAAAATAAGAGCACAGCAACCACCTCTTCCCTGTCTCGTTCCTTCCAGCTGCATTTTTGCATCCCCACACCAAAGAGGGAGGGTGCTGTAATTCTATCAACACAATAAAACACACCAGGAAGCAGAAGGTTTCAGAGCTTTTCATTTGTAACCACAGTGCATTTTGCATTATTGTATATAAGGCATAGACAGGTGATATATACGTCTTCCAGCCATTTCAAACCCCTGAATAACAGGGAGACACAGGGAATACTTTACACAGATCCTACCTGCTGGCTGGATTTTGTGGAGAGACAGAACCAAGCTACGGAGCGCCCACAGTCAGGCAAACAGATGGATATGGCTGTTCAAGCAGTAATGCAAATGGGACTAAGTTGGTGTTTTCAGACACTCAGACCTGCTTTTACCCACCACAGCCCCACAGAGTCTCCTTGGCATGAAAACTGGCCCTGCAGCCTGGGCTGGGAGCACAGAGGATTGCATGCAGGGGTGTAACCCCTTCCTCTTCCTTATGCAGCTGAATGCCCTGGATCCTGCTCTCCCATCTTGATGACCCACTCTGATTTGTCAAGAAAGAGCTGTTGGTAAGTGCTGGGGAATTAAATCTGGTTTATTACTGGTAAAGGCTCTGAAGAGGTAACACATGAGTGTGTTTTGGTAAGGTTAATTGTTTCTGCTGGGATAGACAGTGGTTGTTGTGGTAGGATGGGTGATGAGCACCCAGATATAAGCAGTGCTTTGCACTCAAGCATGAGTCACTCATCTCTTTGGGGCTCTTGGCACCAAGATTTTGTTTCTGAAACAAGTTGGGGTCACAGACCAATAATGCCGAGACGGGAAATTTCACAGTCATTGCAAACCAAAGAAAGGAAGTTAAATACTGAGCCTGATTTCCCACCACAGATAGGAGAGCAAAGCAAGCCAGCACTCAGCAAGATATGCAGACACCCCCCTGGCAGAGCTGGGTCATGGTGGAAGAGGTGCAAGGACCAGCCACACCAACATTTTCATAAAATATAAACCCCAAAACTCATTAAGAAAGGTGTAAACACAAGCAACTTTTGCCCTCCGCTCACCAGATCCTCAGGGAGAAAGCATTACAGAAAATTTGACCAAGACCTGGTAGTTTGATAGTGGCTAATAAATGGGGGTGTGGATGCAAATGAGCCTGGGAGGCTTCTAGGAAAAAACTGAACAAATGCAAAATGAAGCATTTAACTGTGCCGGTAAAATGAAACACCCACCCTGGGGCATGCAAGTCCAGAGCCAACTTCACTGCTTAAGCTTTTGGGAACGGGATGCTGGATCAGCCAAACCTCAGCAGCAAGGACGGGTTTTTATAGCTGCATGTTCTCCATGTCAAAGACACTGTCTTCACACATGGGAGTGAGCTGCCCTGTGCAGTCTGGGTGCTGTTACAGTACTGAATAATAAAGGATTTAATGCTCAATGCATTACATCCCAATCCAGCAAAGCAATTAGGCGTGTGCTTTTTTTCCCTGCTTTCTGCTAAGCACAGGCTTAAGTGCCTTGCTGGAGCAGGACAGGAGCTTACATTAGCACAGTTTGTCCTGAGAACCTCTGATCCCCCAGGATCACTTTTCACTGCTACTTGCTCTCACATGTCATGCTGAGAAGCAACAGCTCCAGGGGACAAATGAAACCGAGGAAGACATGTCTCATCCTGCTGAAGGGCAGCAGGGAAAGACCTATTTATCGTCAGAGGGACTGTAGCAAAAGTCATGCTGTGCCAGAGCAGCAGGACTGCTGTCTCTCAAAGGGACATGTGCTTTCATGCTTAATGGCCCTATGCTGGTAGATGGTTTCTTGCAGGATGAGTGGATGCAGGATGAAAATTTGAGACTGTTTTGATTAGCATCATGACATCAGCCAGCACGACAAAACCCCAGAAATCCCCTTAGTCCATACCACTCCATCCAATCGCACCAGCACAGAGACAGACGGAGAACAGGAGGGAATAAAAAACAGCAGAAATGTCCCAACACTGCCATCCCAGTCCTGTCACAGCTGCCATTTGCTCATCAGGAGGCTGAGCAAGACCTGTGGGATGCGTCTCACAATAATTTGTTTGCCAAGCAGAAAACAAACCAGCCCACTTCCAAAGGTGCGGGTTATCTGCCTCATCAGCTCCCACCAGCAGTGAGTTTCACAGCTTACACTGCACTCTGGTTCATACTGTTTTGCTTAAGCATGTTTGGGAGCACAAGAGAAGAAAGGCTAATTCACTGAACTGTGGCCGCAGGGGTTGCATATAGTAGGAGAGGAGAAAAGCAGAGTCCACCTGCACTGCTTTGCTCCTGGCATTGTTCTTAGGGCAGGGGCTCAGCCCAGCTCTACATTGTCTGCCCTAACAGCACTGGTTTTGAAGGGTGGCACGTGGGACTGTAGAGGTGAAAGAGCAGCTCAGAGGGAAAACAAGGTCCAAAAAACATAAGCCAGATTGTGCAGTCATTCATGAATGCAAATTTCAATGGGGTTTGGGATTTAGCAATTACCACCAACTCCTGCCCAGTTTTTGCATCTCAGCCTCTTCCCTGGGTCCTGTATCTGGTTTCTGCTCACTTTGGAAAGGCAACATCTCAGCCCATGGTTTCAGGCTGTGCAGTATATTTCTTCTTCAGTAGAGATATATAAACAAGATAACATGCATTGCACAGCAAAGGAAAACTGAGGCTTGTTCAGAGTGCAAAGAAAATTGTGCTCAGAACCTGAGAGATTTTGGCTTGCACGTGCTGCCTATGCCAGCAGCCCATAACTTCTCTGCTAAGGTCTGCAACATCTTTGTGTGCCCACAGACTATAAATGAAAAGGTCCTTTTCTTCTCCACCTTTTTCAGTTTTGCACTGGTATTCAAGCTCCACAAATCAGAGCAGCTTAACCAAGAAAAAAAAAAAAAAAAAAAAGGAGACAACAGACAAAGAAGTAAAATAAGAAATATTTCAGAATTGCTATTTTTTACGTGCTGCTTCTGAGGTGTGTGCTGTAGGTGGGACTCTGCATACTGCATCAGGGTAAATTGTATCATCATTTTTTGTAGCAGCCGAGGGCCTGAGGGAAGCTGTTCCTTCTCCGTCTCCACCTGCGGATGTGATCCAGTGCAGAGCCACAACTTCTTTCCAAAATCTTCAGGCAGGCACTGGACCTGTGTGGCATCTTCCAGCACAGCTTCAGTTGAAAGGTTTCACCAGTTTCATAGCAGCATAGTTCTAGAGGGATGGAAAAACAAGGGAAAGAAAGGTTGATTTGAAGCAGGTACAGGAGGTACTGCAGATGAGCCTGCATTCAGGGCAAGCATGATGGCCAAGCTCAGAGCCCCAGCCTGCAGAGACCAGCAAGCACTAAGTGCATGCCTGTTAGCACGGATGGTAGAAAGCCCACACATGAGAAAACGGGTCTTGTCTTCTTCCAGTAGAGGCTACTGGTCACAAGCAGCAAGCACCAGGAGTCACTCCTGGACTTCAATTGTTCTTTTCACCAAGTTTTTAAGATAAATTTCCTGCTCTTCATACCCTTGCGAGAACTTTGGCATCTTACCACAGCACCATCCCTGTGCCCACATGCCTTTCTTGCAGGTGAGGAGACACATCCAGCTCTTCTCTGAGTTTCCCCAGCCTCCCTCTCTCCTCTGCATCCTGGTGCCCCTTCCGCTCTGCTCTCTCTTTGTGCTACTCCCCCACAAACCCACAGGGCTCTATTCACTACCCATGCCTTGACTTCATCCTTATGGCTCCTTCTCCCCATGATCCCCCCAAAACTGGTGACCTCATCTGCTCTGCCTATTGGGTTGGACCCTTGAAAACAGGCCCTGGCGCTGGTCCCCAGGCATCCGCCAAGTTGTGCCTTGACATTTTCTGGAGAGAGCTGCTTTTCACAGGCCAAAATCTGCGCCCAGGATCATGCCAGCAATCAGTCGCTCTGAACAGCAAGAGGATGGCTCTCCAGCCCTGCCTCATCCTGATTTAGTTTCTTAGTACAAACCTAGCCTGCAGGTCCATGGACTAGCTCCAAAGAATCTGCCAAAGACAATCAAGAAAAGGCAAACCAATTGTTGATTTCTTTTTTCTCCTCTGCCTTTTCTGCATCCCTTAATGCCTCAGCCATCTGTTTCAGCATCAGCCTTTGGTGTGGTTTTTGTCCCTAAAAGCAGACATCCCAGGCAAGACCTTCCTGTGCCTGTTTTCTGGGATCTGTACAGTCCCTGTTATTCCACGGTGAAGTATGGGGCTGCCACGGAAAATGAGGTGTCACAGTATTTTAGCCTATTATATGTGCAATTCCTTCCTTGAAAGAAGATGACAGCGCTGTGAAAAAGAATAAGCTGTGTAACACTGCTTATCAAGACCACAATGAAAATACAGACGAAGATGCATGGTTAGGTCATTTGGAAACAGCTATATTTAAAGTAGCTCTGATTCAAACCCCCACGACCACATACTAGCCAGTTTGGAAGTCCCTCCCAAGCATATTGAATTTAATTGGTACAGGATGTTCTATCACTCTGTCACTTTGAAAAAACAACTTTGGAAACAAAGCATAATGTTCGTTACCAGCAAGATCTTTGGAGGAATGGGGAAAAAAGAGGAAAAAAAAAATACAACAGAAGTAAAGTCTGACCAAAGGCATCTTGATAAATTACAACGTGTAGCAAATTATAAGGCAGTTTGCCAACTGAGGATTTCTAATAATGCCATAAATCACGCAAGCAAAGTTAGGGCAGTTTACCAGAAGTCATTAGAAAAGCCTCCAGTGACATATAGCCTTCGAATTAATTATCCATCCATTTGTCTTTCAGAGTCTATCCTCCAAAATACTCCTATTTTTTATGATTTGACTGGTTGCATTCTGGAGGGTAGCAAGCTTTCTGTCCAGCTATGAATTTGTATTAAGGAAGTGTTGAAAGCCAAGCAGGATTATCAATCAGCGCAGAAAGCAAGCTGTAATTAGAATTAATGGCAATGGAAGCAACACTGGGCTTGCAGAACACAAATAGAGCTTTAAAAGGTAGTAAACATTTTCATGGTGCTGCAAAGCAGAGCTGGCTCCAGCTGGAAGTAGCATTACATTTTTCTACGGTGGTAGCCACTGAAATCTTTACAATAATCTCTACTTTGGGGAGTTAACTTAACCTCTGTATTCCCTACACATTACGGATGCAGAAGCTCAGGCTGGACTTTCATAACCTTTTTTTCTGACCTTGTGTCTGGCCCAAGACTTTCACTCAACTGTCCCCATAGCAGAAGGCAGAGCTCTTCTCAGCTATGGCAATGTCAGATGAGAAGTCCATCAAAGTCACTGGACCTTTCCAAAAAGCCCCACAGCGTGCCGTAAATGAGCACTGCTGGACAGGAGCATGGGATGGAACCAGAGCATATCTGGTAGAAAGACATTCAATCTTGATACGGGGACGCCATGAGCAATGATGAATTTACCACAACCTTTGGCAAATTTTTGCAATGGTTAATTACCCTTCGTCTCAAAAATTAGCATCCTATTTCCACTGGAACAGTTCCTCTAGCTTCAGCCTCCAGCTACTGGGTCTCATTATACTTTAGTCTGTTGTTTAAGGGCTCTTCTGATGTCAAGTTAAATCTAAGGACCATCTGAGGAAATCATATAGGAAATATCCAGGGAATGAAGTTCCCAGAGTCCTAGCTCGTACAGACCATAATGACAACCACTTTGCAAAGAAAGCTAAGGCAAACCAGTGAGTAATCTGACACTAAGACTGGGTGGAAGAGCTCAAGTGAAAAAATTAAGAACCTCAGAATATCAGATTTTCAACATTTTTTCCCATTTCTGTAAAACTAGACAACTTTATTTTATGGAAATCTGCAATACCATGCAGTTTTCCACCCAAAACCAAAAAGCTTTTCAGTTGGAAATGGCCTCTCACCCACTAAAACAAGTTGCTCTGTAAACAGTTGCGCTAATGATGACTGATTTCTTATGGACTTGTGCCTAAATTTCCCGTACTGCAGTACTCCTAGCTCCCCTTGGGTCCTGATGAACCTCCTCTTAATCCCAAAGCACTTCCAGACCCTTCCCCACTTCTGCAGATCTCCTCCTGCTCCTTTCAGGGACCCCAGATCCCACTGGGGCATCCACGGCACGTTCTCTGGCTGAAAAACAACTGCTGGTTGCACAAAGCTCCCCTGGGAAGGAGGCTTTGAAGAGGACCTGAGAGGAGGAATGGGACAATCTTTATTCCAGCCCATGATCAATCACATATACTCTGTGTCCTGAGGATGGGGGAAGCACAAAGGCATTGAATCTTCAAAGGTTTCTGATCCCCTGAAGTAGCTCTAAAGGCATATATATTTTGCAGAATACTGGCATATAATATTTTGCAGAATATTTTGTTTCTCACCTCAATAGGGAGAATACTTCCCTGGGATGTAAAGCATCTCTTGATGGGTATTCTGAACAAGACCGAGACATCAGCTTCTCTGTTTTCACTGAAAAGCCTGAACCACTGTTATTTGGGCATTACTGTCAAGAACCACAAGACAGACCTTCACCATTTCGGGTGGTAGCACACAGCTTTCAAATGGGACATTTGTTCTGACTCTCCAGCTACTCTGACCACAAAGCTGGGACTGTGGCTAGAAGCTTTCAGCACTGTAGGACAGCGGGAATAAATTAAGAAAAAAAATCCCATATTTGTACCAAGAGCTGATGAAAATACCCTGGGTTTGTTTTCAGGTGAGATTCTTGTCTGCCTGGAAGGCGATGAGGGGGGACTTATGTACAGTTAGTTAGCATAGCTCACAGGACCATTAGTTTTCCAGGGTGTATTTTGGATATATATTTCTCAGGTAGAAGATCTCTTCCTTTGGTATCCTCAGGCAGAGTACAAACAAGACACCTGAGTTAAAGGCAGGGCCCAGACTTCTCTGGCGGCATGTGGTGCGTGGTGCACAACACCCCCAGGTGGAGGGGCTGTATGAAAGGCATTCAGACTGACTGCAGACAGGTCCAGGGGCTCCTGCTGAGCCAAGGACCAGCTGCTGGAAAGCAATGACTGGAAGCACCCAGGAGGTCCCAGCGGAGGTCCCAACAAGCAGAAAGCTCTGGACAAGCTCTTCATGGAAGGCCATAGTGCAAAAGGGCAACAGAAGCAGAAAAATAATGACTTCACCTCTGAATGCACCAAGTAGCATCCCTGTTCCTTAACCTCTTCCTTCTCAGACTGATCTACGTAACCTATTGGATTCCCTTCAGGTTTCTCTCCCATCATCCACCTCTTTTCCCAGGATGAGAGGGGCAGGACACACATAAAACCCTCTATGTGCAGCGTGGGACCTCAAAATTGCATATGTAGTGGCAAGATTACATACACAGCATTAAATGCAGCAAGGTCCTTATTTTAAATGGGGCCTGATCATGCTCCTGGCACGCAAATCAGAACAGAAGTGAGGAGGGATTGTTTTTCCATGCATTTAGTCTGGGATGTAATGGTGAGCCCTGCCAAAGGTCAAGATGCCAGGGGCACCCTTCATAGCAAACCATCAGCAGCACAATTGCCAAATTTAGTGCCTGATGAAATGGGAAAAGAACTAAATCTCCAAGTAGATACAGAACCAGTGACCTCAAAAATCTAGGGGAAGCTGGCCAAATACATAAAACCAGAAAAATTCCATGAAACATGGCCTTACTTTTTCAAAATATGACTAAAAATTGACCCGACCAAAATGAAATTAAATACAACAACATTTAGCTAGGGAGCAGGGAAAAATCCCAAGTAATAATGAGTGTAAATCAATATTTATAGTTTGCGAATTTTTCTTCTCTCAACGTTGTTTTTTTGTGATACCACTGGAACGAATGCAAAGCCACTGCAGCTTCAGGGAAACACTGAGTTCTTGGTCGAAAAGGCCTGGTTTATGCTACTTGACACAAAGGGGAGTCTCCACGAGTAGCTCCAAGTAAAGGGCAGGGAGGAGGCAATGCAGCAGTAATCTGCACTTATACAATATTTCCTCCTTCATACTACTTAGCACCTCAGGAATCACATCTCCAGCAGGAGAAGTATTCCAGTTCCTCCCATGGATATGAGGATAGAAAGATGGGGAGAGCCATGACCTAATTCCGTCCACTTTTTTCTAGACGGGAACAACCAAGCATGCACGACTTGAAATCATCTGAAAGTGATTACGATGGCGAGGAGAAATTCCACACCTCGCTTTTCAGTTGCACATTGCAAGCACACAAAGCCATCTGCAAAAGGCAGCCACGTTCTCTCACATGAAGTTATAAATTACCACAATGAGTTCTTTTCTTAAAAAAAAAAATAAAAAATCATATACAAGAAGTAGAATTTGTTAAGTGCTGGAAAGAGAGAGGCGGGTCATTTTTCTTATCAGTCTGAGAGGGGGGGAAATGGCATCCAAGAGCCGGCATGAATTATTCCAGTGCCGTAGAAACAGAGGAGGATACAAAAACCCATCCCAAGCCAAACTGGAAGGCCAGGGCTCCTTTATTTATTTATTTTGTTTTGCCAGTGGAACTGACAGTAAGGTAAGAAAAAGCCACTTTCTTGATTAATGAGGTGAAAACCCTCCCTCTCATTTCAGACATTACATTGGTATAACATGCTCCAAGCCTTGATAACGAGAGACAGGGCTGCCCAAACGCCTATAAACTCCTCTGCATCTTTAAACAATTACAGACCAGTGTGGTTTTTTTGCCCTGTAAAATGCTTGCATTGCTAATTAGGCTGCGTGTTTGTCGAAGATTTTCCCACCAGTCCTGCAACACCTCCAACATCAGCTGCTTGAACTTCTTTGAAAACAATCAATTAGACGTGTATTAAAATGCAAAGAGGTAAGCACCTTGCAGTGAGTCTGTAGCAGAGACCAGAAACAGACTCTCTTTGTGACCCATCATGGTCCACCACGTTGTTCCCCAGGGAACAGCATGGGACCTTTGCAGCATAGGATCTCCTCTGTCAGCACAGAGGTTGCTCAGCCACAGAGACCTGGGGAACACCTAAGAACTTAGTCAGCCCCCCTGCCCTCTCTGGTACCCATCTTACCGGGAAGGCATAGATGAAGATTCCGAGGAAGAGCAGCAAAATGAAGAGCACGATGGCCAGGATAACCACCCACTTGTACCGCCGCCACAGGATATACTTCAGGGTCTTGTACGGGGAGGTGAACCACAGGAAGGAGGTCTCTGGGCGCCTGGAGCCAAACAAAGTTGAGATTACTTCCGAGTTTCACAGTAGTTTCACCTTCCCGGATTCCCAATCCCATGAGCAAGCCCTGGTGTAACACACTGGCTTTTCAACCTGCAAATCCACATCCCTCTTGGTAGACCATGTCAAATTCCCTCCTTGGTTGCCCAGACCAGCATCCCAGCCTCCCTGGATTGCCTCAGCTCATACAGTCTGAGAATCAGCAGTTCAGAAATGGAGCAAGCCCATTGCAGACAGCAGACCTCAAACAGGGAACCCAGATTTTCAATCTGCTCCTTGAGAATTCTGTGCCCCAGTGGTTACTTTTCCATTCAAAATGCTCTTACTTGGGGTCCTCCAGCTTGGGGTTCATATTTGGCTCATCCCGACCCATGCCAGCTGGCCGCTCTTCATGCTCTTGTTCTGCCACAATTTCCAAAGTCATTTCCAATTTGCCCTGTGTGGGTTAAACAAAAACAAACTTATAAACAATACAAAAAAAAAAACAAACAAAAGAAAAAAAAAAGGGGAGAGGTGAGAAATGAATGTGTGATGCAAAATACTGATTGGGGAAAGAAAAAGTTCTTTGAGCATAACCCAACACTACAAGCAAGGACCATGAGGAGCCCACTAAGAGTGGATTTAATCCAGATCCCTTACCTGTCCACTACAATACTCTCAGCAGATATCCCAGGACATTTCAAATGTCACTGACACCCAAGCTTAGGCAACTAACTTGAGGGTCATTTGCTGAATGACTTAATTCATTGTCTGTATTGAACAGTTGCCAAAGACTTCAACAGGGGCACATACACTTACATTTAAAAATGTAAGACCTTATAACGGCCTTCCAGTACCTGAAGAGAGCCTACAGGAGAGATGGAGAGGGACTGCTTATCAGGGAGTGGAGTGATAGGAGTCAAAGTAGGTGGCACATTCCAAAAACCACGTCAAAAATCCCACAGAAAAAATCATTTATTCTGAAGCATTTGCACGATGCTAGACAAATCCTGGAAAACATCGGACTGATAAAAGCTGGTCCAGTTTGTAAAATTTGCAGCCCAAGGCTGAGTTCCTTGCCCTTGCATGGCATCCTGCATGCGCTTGACTCAGCCACATCCCTCCTCAATGCTTTGAGTGAATCCCAAGTTAAACATGTGAAGAGGCCACCTTACCGCCAGGATCTTCTTTTGATCCTGCTCAGCAACACAAGGCCACCATCCCTTGACAGTTTTCTGCTCAAAGAGTGATACAAAGCGACTTGAAGACAAGGTGTCATCTACTAGCTCTAAGGAGCACTTCTCAGCAGTCTTGGCAGGTTTGGGCATCCTGTTAAGATCCATCTGAATGGAGCCTGCAAAGAGGAACATTACTGGGAAGACAACTCACTGTAACAGGCCCTCAAAATGGGGACTCTCCCTGAAGAAATATTCACTGTGGCATCCTCCTGACCTCAGGAAGCTTGGGCAGACACCCATACAGCAAGGTGGAGAGCAAGTTCAAGTGTAGCTCTATTTTCAAGCATAGTGCTAGTTTTAGTCAATAGCTCTGCCCTTAGGAGGACCTGAGCCATGAAGTCTTTCTAGAAGAGGCTGTAAAACATCTGCTGACTTACACAGCTATAACATTGGATAATTTGCACTGAAGTCAACCAGGCAGGCTGAGATTTTTAATGAAGACTAAGAGATTTTGGTGAAACTCAAATTGTACACGCCCACAGCCCAGTCAATATGAAAGCATTGGGCAGGAGGTTTGCAGATCTCCAAATAGGCTATTTTCTGGCCCCACCCAGGTGAGTAATTGCAGCAGACTAAATAGGAAGGATATCCCACTATATAAGCTATATATGATAGCTTCCTTCTCAGACAGAGTGATCCAGTAATTAGCACATATACCTAGCCTTTGGGAAACCTGAGCTCAGTTCTCCAAGTGTTAGTTGAAAGAGCCTGTATTTAATTTACATTGCTGCACTAATTTACGTTATGGTTGTGAATGGACAGGAACACACACAGGGTCTGGTCCTGTGGCTCAGTTGAGGGACAGGAGCTTTTTTTATTTTAATGCTGTGGACATTTCCACTTCAAACGGGGACAATATTCAATACTGTGTTTGCATTTGTAGCTTTTCTGTGCCACAGATTCTTGCAACCAATGACAATAACAGCACAGATCAGATTTGTTGTGAAACACTTTTGAGGTCCATTGATGAAAAGTGGTTTACAAAAGCCAAAGAGTGCTTTTGTTTGTTGGAATTTGAAAAGAATTAGGGTTGGCAGCCAAGAGCTCATGATGTGCAGAGCCAGAACTGGAAAATACACCTTGGAGAGGTTATTTTGGCACTCAGCTGATGTAATTAATCAAAGACAAGATTTAAAAGGATCTTGATCACATACTTCCTTAGTGAAGCTTTTGATGTTTGAATTTTTTTTTTTAGTGACAAAAAGAAAAGTAGGACAAGATTCAATCAAAAAAACCATAATGCTGGAGCCTCCAGCTTCTGCACAGATAATCTGCAGCATGGCTCTGCTATCCTTCCTATTAGATGTTTTTGTTTACTTTTTTCTTGGCTTAAACCTATATTTCTGGGGAAATCACTGAATAAGGCAAGTGTTGGATCGAGCTGTGTTCATGTCCAAACAGCCCAGGTAAGGCAAGTCAAGACAGTGATCCTGCCTGGTGGTCTCAGCTCAAATACACAGTTACCCCTGATGAGCACATTTCAGCACAGACTCAGCTGAGTCACAGAGAATTGGGGCCTTCCTGGAAGGTGGTGACCTGTTGGATTTGATGATGCTCTCAACATTATGTCAGCCCAGGAACAGGCTGCTGCAGGCTGGGACTGGAAATCTGCCTAATACAAACCACTTATCATCAGTCCTGAACTTAAGCTGACGCTGAATCCTGTTCAGTGGCTTAAACTGGTCGTTACACTTTCTTCTAATCCTGAAATGATTCAATATTTTTTTTCCTTCCTGTCTGCATCAGCAGGAATGGAGACAAAAAAATCTCCCGACTTACCCAAATAGTCATCGAAAGAGAACTTGTCATTGTCCCAGATCTGGAAGATAAGCTGTGGTGGAATCTTATTTTCTGTCTTGTCCAAGCTCCAGAAGTGCTCCTAAAATCACACCGGAAAAGAAACCAAGGAAAAATGAATGGCTCATTAGTAGAAGTGGGCAGAGCCTGGCTACTCTCATCTCACAACAGTAGAAGTCCTGTAACATAGTGCTCTTGGTGTGTCCTGCTCCAGTTCTGCAGGGCCAGAGCCACAGCAGGACAGCGCTGGCTTTGGTCGGTTCTTGGATAAGGATGCTCCGTGGAAAACCCAAGATGCTTCTGAAAGTTATGTTGGTATCAATTTGTGCCTTAATTTAGTGACAATATTTTAGCAAACAAGCTAAACACGAGATTGCAAATAGGATCTTTTGAAGTGACAGAATCATATTCATGTGATTTAGATGAGGGTGACTCTCTAAGGTGAAGAAAGCAACAAGTGTTGAGTGGCAGTGCTGCCAAACTTCACCTTCCTCATAATTAATGGAAAAATATAGGAATAAATCTGGATCCACCGCTGCTCTGTTCAGTCTGTTGTAAGTAGTTTGTGTGCAGTTGGCCAACTTGCAAACACCTCTATCACCTGTAAGTTGCCTGTGGCTCCCAAGTTTACTTACTAAACCAGAATATGTGAAGAAAGAGAACTGGTGCTTTCATAGCAGTTCACTATGTGATGGGTTCCTCAGTTCTCAAATGACGTTGTTCATCTTTTCTGCACGTCTTCCAGGTTTTCATTCTCAGGACAGGTGAAAGCTAGAGTTGGACATGATATTCTGGTAAATCTGCTGCTAATACTATACTGGGATGCTGCCAAGCTATTCAATTTGCTTGCTGTATCTATTACTACGTCGAAGTTCAAGAAAGGAGAGACTCAGTGCACCATCAAGCCATGATGACCAAAGCCTCACTGGCCAGACCCTCACCAGAGCCTGTGTACCACCAACTGAGCAGTGACACTGTGACACTTGATTTCAGTCCTTATAATGTGAGAGCTGTCACTGCATATATGCCCTTCTCATTTCCATTAGATGTCAATCTGTTAGATTGTTAGTTCCCTGCCACTAGATCTGCTGTGACAACCTTTTGAAAGGTTTTGCAGCAGTCCCAGAAGCCTATTTTCTAAGCACCTGCAATGAAAATTACACCATGAACATCACCGGTGATTATCATCGTTTACCAAGCCTTGTGCAGTGCTGGAGCTATCATCCATCTGTTCTGCAACCTGGCCACAGTAATAAGGAATAGCCACTGCCTGTGAGACAGCATCCAGATGGGAGCTCATCAATAGGATGAGGTGGAATTTTCTGCTTTTCTGGAGAGGAGATGATTTATAAAACACTCATCCATGAGAAGTTTGCAACTGCAGTGGTCCTGTTACTACAGTGGATAGGTCAACAGCAAGGCAGATAGTCTGCATCCTGGATAGTCAGACCAACATTCCCCAAAAAGCCAGAGGATGGGAAAATTTAAAGTAGACTTCTCTAATAAGGAGGGCTTGAATCACATTACCGAGACAATGAGTTTGCAGTCACATCATTATAATATATGGTGGATATGTGTCTATGCCACAAAATTCGCTATTTATGTGGTTGCAACCAAGAACATTTCCCAACAGGGATCTAATACCACTTTTTGGATGCCACAAGATGCCTGAAAGTTAGGGCTGAGAAATATTAGGACAGAAGGAGAGACACACAAAAAGCCAGGTTCCTGTTATTTCTGGCTCCAACCAACACTCACAAAGAGGAGGCAGAGTCATGACCAGTGTCTACTGACACAGGCTCAGAGGTGTGCCCTGTGGGCAATGCCTCCTGCTGCATTCTTGCAACATGGCAATATCATAAACGAACAGATTTAATTAAAACCAGGAAACTTCAGCATTATTCATGACACATACGTAGCACCATAAATTCACTGCAGTGGCTACAAGACTCTGATTCATTATATCGTGTAATATTAAAAAAAAGGGGGGAAGAAAGAATGTGTCACACTCCACAAGAACATAAATATTCAAGCAGGGAGACTGTGGGCGCTTAAATCCCATTGAAACTGGTTTCACTTTAAGAGATCACCCTGGACGGTTATATTTCAATTTAGCTCCATTCCCTGCTTTGCTTTGGAAATACACGCCAGCATTTTTGCAATGGAGCATTTTATTTATGCTTTTTAAATATTTTATAATCTAGAAAAACAAAATAAAGTCAATGGAAACTTCCATCTCTCCCCCTCTGCTTATTGCAATGTATTAAAACGTATGTTTATCCAAGGAGGGGGGCACTTTTTCCCAGCTAATAAGTAATTTTAAATTAAAACTAAAAAGGGAAAGAGCTTATGGTGATTCTTCCCTTTCTCATATATTGGTAGGGTCATGTGCTACAGAAGGGTTGTTAGTCATCCAGAAGGGCAAGCCACCAGGAACCATGTACCCATGCCTAAAGAAGGTGGCCAGATGAACTCACCTTGGGTTGGAAAGGTTCATCTGGGGTCTGTGAAATGGAGGCAGACACATTTTGCATGGTGTGCACCACAGCAAGACACCATGGGCTCCAGGGGAATTCAGGCAGCCCCATCCGTGCTCACCATGGGAGAGGATAAAACATGTCCTACAGGTATCTCTTCTTCTCTGGTGATAACTAATGTCCCTAGCTCAGAGGCTGATTTCCCCACATCTCCATTCATCAAATGTGTCCATGTTCCAAGAGCATCGCTATGCTGCTGCCTGGATTGAAGCACCTCTCCAAGCACGTGTTGGACCTTCTCTTTGCACCACCCCATCTACTTGGAGTCGAATGTGAACAAAACTCAGCACTTGAGAAGCCCCTCTGAAAGGGAGGTGTAATAATGGCAGCTGTTCTCTCCGGCAAAGGTACTACCCGGTGGAAGATCCAGTCCCATGAGTCCCCTGATGGGGAAAAAGGAGGAACCACGATAGGGAGCAGGCTGCTGTGAGACCCAAATTACTGTCTCAATCTCTGAGCTGATGCAGCAATCCTCCTCCTCTTGGTGGGCTCCTTCCCCATCTGCAGTTCTAGCTGAGCTCTCCCAGGACAGGAGGAGAGCACCTTGGACCCAGGTCAGAAGCAGTGGGTGCTGCAGGGCCTTATGGCCATCTCCCACACAACAAAACACAACTGGATACACGTCCTCTAGGAGACCAGGCAGTTGCTGGCAAACATAGAGGACTTTGGGTTTCCACCTTCCCTTCTGCTGCTGCAATGCCCACAGAACTGCCCATGCTCAAAGCAAACAAAACCTATAGCCTGGCCAAACGGATGCTTGCTGCACCCCCCTGCCTCCCCAGCACCACTTCTACCCCTGAGAGCAATGCCCAGTCTTGCCAGGGACTCCCTGCCCGATGAAGGATGACTCAAGCAGTATTCAACCCTTTCCGGGTGGCAATGAGGAGCTCGTACAACGCTAGCACAATCTGTACAGCTTTGGCCTTTCTTGTGGAAAAACACTGTAAATGTGGTTTGGCCGGTGGTGAAGCTTTCCTCCTCTGAGCCCCGTGAAGCTGGGGACACGGCAGAGCAGAGCTGGAAGGGCAGGCTTGGGAAGGAGGAATTTGATGCTGAGCTAAGTTTATGGGTCCGTTTCAAGGCAGTGTGAAATTTGCCTCCATGATTAAATCTAGCTACAAAAGTTCACTATAAAAACAACCCACAGCAAGAAATTTATTTCCTAGCCTTCTGCAAGGAAGGGGGCTTGAATTATTGTTTGGGGGTTTGTTTTGCATTGTAGGGGGAGAGGGGAGGCTGGTGAATATTTTACAGTCGTGAATAATGCAGCAGGGGAGGTAGGAAAAAAATAAGCTCATATCACTTGGAAAGTGTTGACAGGGCTGCATTTCTTCTGGGTTGCTTATGTGCTACGGAATACAAAGTAAGGAGCAACCCCGCTATTTCAGGGAGGCCCCAGTGCATTCGCACCCAAGGAATCCTGGCTCATTTCAGCACGTGCATATGGGAGAGAATCGGTCCCTCATCCCACAGCAACTGGGGAGCCCCAGCCATATAGGAGACCCCTTCGGAGGTCAGTCAAGAAGAGCCTCTTCTGCTGTAGGAGCCAGGACAAGCTGTCCTACAGGGCCATCCTTCAAGATGTTGAGAAACTGCTTCCCTGAACCTCGTCCCATTGGGACATTCATTTATTTGTAATAAGCAGCTAGCTAAGAGTGCTCATTATCGCACTTTTGCTGGACTAACTCACATCACAGGCCTCACGGTTTTCTGCATCCTTCCCTGATCAGGAGGGCAGCTGAGTGAAATCCCAAGCTTGCAGCATCAGCTGCACATTTGGGCACAGCCTTGCCAATACCTGGAGATAAACTCCAGGCGTCACCGCACCATAAATGTGAAATTGTCATAAAATTTGCCTTGGGGCCCATACTCTTACTTCAGTCCCTGAATCACCGCAATGCCATTTCCTCAGCCTCCCATGCTTTCCCTCTGGCAGAGTTTATCAGGCTTTTCTAGGGACATGGGGCCATCCCACTGACATTTAGGGAGTTCCAAGCCTTGATGTCCCAGTCCTGGCCAGTTTGTGAATGGCGCTGTTGGACCTTCAGTTCTTGAAGCCACGCTTTGCTCAGCCCTCTCCATACATCCATTGGAAAGGAAAATTCACAACAGTAACTCATGTCTGAATATCTCAGAGGCTGCCAGTACATCCCAGGTCACAACTGCTGCCCCTGTCCTAATAGAGAAGACGGTTGCATTGTATCTGCTTGTTGCAGTCCCACTAAAATACGTAATATGTGACTGCCTTGTCCAACTCTGCCTTCCTCTGAAAAAAAAAAAAGGTACTTAGAGCCCATTCAAAATGTTGCATTTTCACTAAATGTGGAAGGAAAATGGACATTTTGTAGTTTGCTTTGCTTTCTGATGTCACCAAGAAAAACAGGGGAGGACAAGATAAAGGACAGGAAACACGAGAAGAAAGAGTCAAAAATTAAAAGGCAATAGCTATTTTTTTAGGTTTCTGACACCAAAGAAGAACGAAAATTTCAATCTAATAAAATACAAATTGTTTATAACACAAATCAGTGCTTGATATTCAGAATTTCAATGTAAAACCAAGCAGAGCACAAAGATTTCTTCGGACAACCTGGAGATTCAGCAACGACTGTAACAGAACAAGGGGATGATACAGGGACCCAGTTGCAGAAATCTCACACGCTTGGCTATTTATTTTCTTTTTAATTAAACAATGGAGAGGCCACACACTTAGCTCCAGGGTAAACTCCTGCCCTGTCTGACTAATACACCGAGCCCAGGCTGCCCACAAGCTCTCGGCTAATTTAGAGCATTGGACTGTGAGCCATCACGGCACGGTGTGAGCTTTCCCCATGCAAAATCAATTGCAACGGGGACGTCCCGGCGTGCCCTGCCGCTGGCACCAGCTCCTTGTTCCCAGCTGGTGCGAATCTACTGGGCGCAGAGGAATGCACCGGCTGATCTGCCCCAGGTGAGGGTCTGGCCCGTTACAGGTCAGAGCTGTCAGTACCAGGAAGATGTCAGGACACTATAATGAATTTGCAGACAAAGTAACCAGAATCGATGAAACCAGATGGAGTTGGGAAAGCCTCCGCGCCAGGGAGGGAGGAATTTATTCTCAGCTCCACTCAGCAATAGAACAAAACAAGCTGTGAGTTGCAGCCCCCTTTTCCCTGCTTTTCTCTCAAATGTCTTTGCACTTTTCTCTCAAGTTGTGTTTAAGACCCCAAACCTCCCTCTTTCTCATATCGCTCTTGGAGACCTATATCTAGTATGATTTCTGGGATGCCACCAGCAGATCAGGTCTAGAAAAAACCCTTCCAAATGTCAGGTTTGTTGTTATATTCTATGAAAGAAACAGCAGAGTTGGAGACTTTATCTGCATCCTGTAGAAACGGTCTCAATCAAAGAGATATGTGCAAGCACCATTGATATCTCACAACCACAGGGTTATTCCTGGGATTGTCCAGGAAGTAGGACCACCTACTTCTAGCCATGTGAGCAGCATGCACCCACCACTGACAGATGTCCAGGACCCAGGTAGGTTGCAATTAATCTGCTTAAGACTTGGATAGCCCCTTTATTTGGGAGCACAACATGGAAGAAATGAAATGTACGTAACAGCTCCTTGAGAAACAACCTCACCACAACTGCCCCTGCCTTGCCACTGAATAAACCAGATAGTTGATTGTGGTTTCTTCTACAGTAGTGGGATGGGTCCTCTTCCAATGGCTCTCTTTGTCTTTGCAAAACAGAGTATTTTGTGTTCTGGCATCAATACTTCATTTTCTTGTTGACACCTAACACCAAAGTCTAGTAGCAGAACAACTATGAAGACAACAAACATGTTCCTTGGTCTGGTTTCTGCCAATGGCATGGCATGACATAGATTTGAAATTGCCAACAATGCTCCCATACTCATTATCTTCATCTCCTGGAATTTCTTTTATGCAACACTTTTCAGATGGTATATGAACAACCCAGCCAGGTCCTGGAAGCTCCAGCCTAGTGGTTTATTTCCAGGTCCACTCAAGCACCAATAGTTTTTAACATTATATTAAGATGCTCTTGAAATTCTACCCTGAATGTTCATTTATACAGATGACTTGCTCAGACATTCAGTGTCAAGCTTTTTCTACCCTGAAGGACATCTAGAATTCAGCTTTGGCAGCTATATTCAGCTACTGCTGTAATTGGCACTTGAAGCTGAACATTTCAAAATCAATTTCATGCATTTTCCACCTCCATAGCGCCTGCAAGATGTGGGAGCTGAGCGCCTCTCTGACCGGGTGCCCAGTGAAACGTGATCCACATCCAGCCTACCTCAGCATTGCTCTTGATAGACTCTGGTTGTACCATGACCATCTGATAACATTGTCTGCAAGAGTCAAGACGTGCCAGGCTTAGACCCGGGGATCTGAAGTTTAAACCCTGCAGACATCTGCACTTCTCGCTGCTGGTTGGCAGCGGAGCATTGTCCTCATCTGGGACCTGGACCTGCCTGTTCCTCCCCTACTTAAGACAGTATGTAATTTCATGCAAACGTCTCTGGGGCACTGAGTCTACTTTTCTACCCTAGCTCCCCCTCTGAAATACCCTCGCTCCAACATGCATTGTGTATTGACCCTTTCACCGAAACAATCGCATGATTTGCAATCTAAGAAACTCTCTTCCTGTAGGACTCAGCAAGCTGCAAGCATACTGTGGCCCTGCAAATGACATGGCTTGACTTGTCCATGGCTGCTAGAGAAAGGTAGCACAAAAAGAAGCAAGAGCAGAAGAACGAAATTCTGAATAAATACTGAGAGAGGATGTTAAAGAAACACACATTTACATATTTTCAGAAGAGCTGTCCCAAAGGTGGACTTGCTCTTTCATGGGGATTTTTTTGAATGGGGAAATTCCTTTCTCGGAAGGAGAAGCAAAATCTTTATAAGATTACTGCAGCAAGAGAAGATACGGATGGAAAAACATCCAGAATTATTAAAATGTTTAGAAAAGCAGGAATAAGAACTGACACTTCCAATCCATAGGTTGAATTGATGCTCACAGGATTTGCAGCCTCCTGCTTTCCCTTGAGGTGTCCTGTGGGAAGACTGAAGCCTTGAAACCCCAAGAAATCTCAGCACTTGAAAGCTTTGGAGATGAAGTTCCAAAAACTTCCTGTACTGTGGCAAGGATTAAACAATCCTGGCTACCACTGGCCATCCCAAGGCTTCAGAGTCCAGTTCCACCAGGTGGCACCTGGGTTTTCCCCAGGTTTGCAAGCTCCCAGTGCCCCCCAGAACTAAACTTTGCAGAGACCCTGCTGTCCAGGGGCATTGTTGCTCTGTTGGGAGCTATTTGCAATCTGGGTTGGGAGTGACCTATTCCTGCAGTCCATCCTGCAACGCGAAAGGGACCTCCAGCCTGCGAGGAGGCGAGTGGAGCAAACAAAGGAGAGCAAATTCAAAGCTGCTTTCCTTCCAGCAGTGCTCTCTCTGAGGGCCAACACCAGCAAGGCTTGGGTGCAGGTGGCTTTTAGCAGCTCAGAATTTGCCATCTGACCATTTTGATTTAAATTCCACTTTCCATTGCCTGCGTTTAAAGTTCGGTGCATGGGCTTTTACAGCAGCAGTAATGAACCTGGAGTTCAAACAGCACATGGCGAGATCAAAAATTGCCAGAGCGGAATGTGTCCCACAAATGCAAAGCATGGCTTTTCATTCATTATTTTTTCCTTTACAGACAGGTTTTACAAGCTGTTTATTTTCTGATACAGTGTTGGCAGACATGTGGTCGGAGGAGAATCAATATCAGCACAGTGGGATGTATTTTCTTAAACGGTTTATAGGGGGGTCTTTGCTTTTTCAAAGGGGGATAATTGAATGTAGTACACACTGTACTTTTGATTTGTTTAACATGAAGCGTGAAATGGGTACAGCTATGATTCTGTCAATCAGTTTAACTATCCAGCCATTCATTTTGAAGCTAGGCCTCCTCGCAGGGATCGTCTGGCTTGAGAGATGGGGAATTTACTCAGCATCTTCCCCACCAAAGTGCCAGTTCCAACCCAGGCCATCGCTGGGACCTTGCTGGCCCCACAAAACAAACTGGGATCGGAGTCCCAGGTGAGCTTTGCAGATGCAGATGGTCCCACTGCAACGAGGTGTCTTTGGACACCCTGTATTCAACAAACACCGTGGTCAAGTTCACAGTGGCAATACAGGGAGCAGGGACAAAGACTCGGGCTTGGCTTGGCTGGCTGAAGGGGTCTGAGCTTTTAGGGAGATGTCACAAAACAAGACTGAATCTCGAAAGCAGGGGTTATCCCTGCTGTCCACACAGACACACAGACCCAACAACACGCCTCCTAATCTGCAGGTTCAGCGTGATGCCCATCATGCCATGCCAGAGACGCATACTTAACCACCCCCTTCAAAATGACATCTCCATCTTTGGAGTAACCTCATTGTTGATTAGGCATCTTGGGAAGTCCCATGCAATCTGGAGAGTACTTTGACACCACTGCACCAATATTCAGCTACGTCCGGTCGAGAGGAGTCTTTCCTGGGGGGACAGTTGCTCCAGGCTCTATATACAAAGCCACCTCTAATTCTGACCCCACAAATGTTGTATGCAAAATGTGAATTTTTTAAACCAATTTTCCCACCTGTCCACAGCTTTGTATTTCAAATAATGCAATGGTAGGGCTGAGCCTTGCAGAGCTCCATTGGTGCTGCAGTTGTGCGGGTCTTAGATCATGCAGTGCATTTCACCCCAGAGTTACTATGAGAAGGTAGAAATATTTGTCCAGGGACACTCACCTTTTTTGCGATGTAACACATTTGCTCAGCGGGAAGATAGTCAAAGGGGAAGATGAATCTCCAGTTGAAATTGCCCTCTCCTCCCATAGACCTGTAGTGCACATCTGTCTTCTGCTTGTTCTCCTCATGGCCGATCAGCCAGCTGCAAAATGCAAACATGTTGTATGAAAAACAAGAAGCACACCAGCAATTTTGGAATTCACTCAACGTCACAGAGGCAATGAGCAGGTAATAAAATGTCTCTTATCCCTGTGAATGCCTTGGGCTGCTATCTGTAGGGGTAGCCTGGAGTCCATAGGAGACTTGGGAGGGAATGCAATAGTCCCTGCAGTGTTGGGAGACGAGCCACTGCTGGTGGTAGCAGCCTGAGAAGCTCTGCAATGTCTTCTCCCCCCTCTCCTCAGTTTATGGATGTTTTCAAGACTCAACACTGCCTTAAGATCTGGCTCGAAGTTGTCACTTACCCATCCACAAGCACACATCAGCTTCTATCCTGCCTTGGCAAGAGCTTGTTCCCCTTTGCAGACACCCCAACAAACTGACCTTGTAGTTAGCCTCTAAAACCACTCTGTTGATGAGACAACCATGCTAAAGGACCAAAGGGCCATTTTTAATCTCTATTTTCGATTTCTCAAAGATTATTATTTGAAAGTCCTAAATGGCCAAGAAGTTCTTCTCCAGGAAAATCCCAGAGTGGCCAGACCCTGCTGTGGCCAGCTTCCATTAGCGACAGGTCCTTGCAGCTCAGTTCCCCTCCTGGTCTAAAAGAGCTTGCTGTGGTCACCCCACAATGAGCCCAGGGGCAAACTGAAAACTTTCCATAACAACTACTTTTTTCCAGCTGTGAGTTTTGCAACTGTTGGGTTTTCATTCCGCTCTCTTTCCCTGTCCAAGATGTTTCAGTCTTCAGCAATCAACAAAAAAACCAAAACAATAAAACACATCCATTTGTGTATTTAGAGCCTTTCTGGAGGAAAGCCAGAAGATTCAGAGGGAACCTCTAATGAAAACAATTATCTCGTTCGATTGTTTTCCACTGAAATTGAAAATAAGGATTTTTTGCCCAGCTATACAAACGATCCTCTCTTCTACAGGGCCTGAGAAGAGCACATGACCCACCCCAAATGTGTTGTTGGAGACAGCAAAGGGAGGTCTACTCAAGTTCATCCTACAGTACACACACCACATGCACATGTGCTACATGGACAGCGAGGGCTTGATGGCAGCGCGAATTGTGTGGTGAGGATATACTAATACTTAAATTGTGGCTGGATTATTTGATTTGATCTGATAGGATGCAAATGGTGACCCTGTGTGTTTATCCACATCCTTCAGAGCTCGTCAGGGACCCTCGGAGGATGCAGTGTGAGCGCCCTCTCCTTGCAGGGAAACAAAAGGACAAATAAATGGTTTGATTCAGATGCTTCTTTGGCATGTTTGTTTGGGGTTTTTTCTTGCAGATTTGTTGCACCCTCTCCACTACAGGAAGGAGATGCCAGAAATCAAAAGCATTCAAGTCAAAGTGCCCCAGAATTAAAACATAACATAGGAATGGCTGTGGTGACCAACCAAAGGTCCATCTTGCCCAGCATCCTGTCTCTGACTGGTGCCAATAGCAGATGTCCAGGAAAGAGCTTGGGACTGGCGCAAACACATCCAGAATTTTTCAAATCCATGTGGCTCAAGGTATCTGCAATATCCAAAGGCAAGGCTAGGTTCTTACATCTAAGAGGAGATTGTTCTCAAAACTAGCACGCCTCCCCTTTTGTTTAGCACAAGTGTAAGATCTTGGAGGACCCAGGACATCCTTTTATTTAGGAACCCAAAAAGAGATGTAGATGAGTTTTAAAGATGCCACATAATATTGCATAAAATCTTAGTAGTGCTGGTTGGTTGGAAGGGGTCTCTGGAAATTTCTAGTCCAATTGGCTCAAAGTTTTACCTTGAAATATCTTGAAAAACTTGCAAGATGATGAGTGAAGACCTCCCACCTCCCATGTGACCTGGTTCAATGTTGATCCATCCTCTTGGTGAAGTAAAACTTTTTATTGGAAATTTCACTATGAAAACAATACAAAAACATCCCCCATCTATGACAGTGACAGAGAGGGCTGTTAACCAAAAAAAAGATAATCTTTAGATTCTAATGAATATGATTTCCCTACCCTAGCACTCTTTTTCTAGCTACAGCACGAGTCTTTAGGAAGGGAATGTCTCTCTGCACTCCACCATGCACAACCTAAACTTTGTTGAGACCTCTTCATGCTATTGTAGGACTATCAATAAATAACTTATTACATTAAATAAAATAAACAGCAACTGAGTTCTGCCTCAGGGGCAATAGAAAAGCTCTGGTTTCATTTACCTTCCTAACTGACTCGACAATAGTTTACATATTATGCAGAAGATAACGTATAAGAGACCGAGATTCCATCCCTAGCCTTGCCTAATGGGTTAAATGGAGAATAAACTGGCAATAGCCTCCTCAGAGAAGCACTGCGAAACCTTCTGAAGGAAAACCACAGGTAAAAGCTCCTTATCCATGGATTACACCCTAAAGCAAGCTTCAGCCCCTGTTCAGGAGACGGCGATGGATGAGAGGAATGGTCCTCACCAAAGCAGCACACCATGGTGATGAAGGTCGCTTCGCCTACAGGTTCCCCTGTCTGTAGGGCAGACACTTAAGGACAAGAAGGACCATTGCCTCCCCTTCCAACAGGATGATTTGGGCCTTATCCAGAGATGTCAATGATGCAGCCATTTGGGGGGAAGATGAGGAAGTTGAGCAATGTTTTTAACTCATTTACAGCACTGCGAGATTTGCTTGGTCATTGGGGATGCTAAAAGCCAGGAGAGGGATATCAACAAGCGCTGGATGCTCTCGCGTTCCTGGTAACACCCTGCAAGGACTACTATTTCAGAGCCCCAAAGTGCACAGAGCAGCTTAGCTGGAGCTGATAACAATGCACTTGATGTGAATACCAGGTAAGCAGCGCGCATTCTGGATTTACAGGAGGAAAATTGGGATTGTAAAAAAGGGATTTACAGTCTGTTTCAAAATCCTACCTCTTCCTGTCCATAAATCCAAAGAACGCACAAAATAAGTAAGTCCCTTGGCTGGGATTGCACCATTTTACACAAGATAAAACATAAATGGAGTCAGGCAGAGAAGGGAATGTGCCAGAGGAGTTACTGCTGGTTGCCACATTTTTGTGTGTTTCAAGGAAAAAAGGGAATTCCAAAAAAAGCAGCTATGCAAACAAGCCAACCTATGTATATGGAACAAGCCCATGTCTGTCCCAGGAGAGGAGCTGGGAAAGGGTCGGCAGTGGAAATGCAGACTACATGCCCCTCTCTGCAGTGGCTAGGCTGCTTCCCATTTTATCTCTCTAAATGTTAATATGTAAGCATCCAAGAGAAGCAAAGAAAAACTTGACATCGTGAAGTGGTTATGAGCACAGCAGAGCCTTGTGTGCCAAGAAGCTGGATCCATAGCTGGAGAGGTGTGAATGGCCCCTTCATCCCAGCAGGGGTCTACCACAGCAATGTTGATGCAAGGGCCATGTTAACTCCTTCACTGCTGCTCTTGCACCTTCAGGCTACAGTACTCAAGGACACAGAAGCGGGGGTGGCTTACCCTTTGACGTAGATGTCACTCATCTTCTCCCCCGTGATGCTGAGGTCATCAAGGATGACATCCTTGGTGTTCCAGATGATGCAGCGCAAGAAGAACCTGGACAGCCCCGGGAACAAAAGCAACATGAAAGGGTGAAAATCTTCGTCTAAAGCTCACCTGGACATTCTACTTAGCTATTTAGCTGAAGGAGCTGACATGAGTCATCTTTCTCTGAAAATAAGCCCACATAGACATTTCTCAGCTGGGCAGGTGAATCTCCCCCTCATCTGGCACCTCCAGCCCCTCTCCTCTCCCCTCACAAATGGAAAGTGCTGGAACCAGCACCACACTGAGTAAGAAATGAGAAACAAGTCACCTCTTGGCTTTGCGTGGTGTGATGTTGAAAGGGGGGCCAGGCTGTCCCAGAGATTTTGGAAAAAGGTCCACCCACATCTGTAGCTTTCCCTGCATGGAAAGAAAGACACATGAAGCCTGGTGAACCTCCTAAATGTGTTAGCTTCACCTCCTCAGTAAGACCCAGTGTGGAGAGAGAAAATATCAAGTGGTCCAGTGCACCTTAGTTGAAAACTAAGGCTTCCTTAATTCCTTACGTATTATATTAAAATTATTTTAGTGATAATTGGGTATACGTTAATGGCCTGATATGTATAAGAGTTTGGTTTGGATAAGCTGAAGGTGCACTCTGGGTTTACCCTCCATGACTGCTTATCTTTACTCAGGGACAGACTGAAGACTAGGTCCATGTGAGGTGCTGGAGAAGCAAGCAGTTCACTTGTTTTCCATGGTGTCACCAGTTGTCACCACCTAGGCAGCTGCTTTATGGGTCTATGACCATGGGAGTGGCAGCTAGGATGAGGAGAGGGGAATCTAATTCCACTTCCACAAAATCCTTCTAGGGAAAGAGCAACAGAAATACAGCTAAAATCTCGGGGGGGCGGGGGGGAAGGGGGATGTTTTTTAGGTGGTCTCTTTTGCTGTAAAACACCAATGGGTGCCAATAAAATATTTTATTGTGCAGTCTCAAGGGTTGAAAGAAAAAAAAAAGCCATCCTTTGACAATCAGCCCATCACAGAGGGGTTTGTGGTTTGCTTGCTTTTGGCAAGAAAATCTTCCATTTCAGCAGAAAACTTTAAAAGCCCAACCTGGCTTTTAGCTCACTGCGAACAGCCTGACAAAGCCAGCTTGTTCTGTGGCTTTGCAGCAGGTCAGAGCCATGCTTTTGGGAACTGCCCTGAATGTAGCATGTACTGAGTCACACAGATTAATCCCCTGGACCCAGCTTCACTCCTATGGATGCTCTTGGTTAGAAGCATTGGGGCAGGGCAGACCCAGATTGCTCTGCCCATATGCAACCCCATGTCATGGAGGAAGCACTCTTGCTAGTCTCCATAGCTGGTCCAACAAGACCATGACACCCGTACCTGGAAGAACAGTGCAGACCCACTGGTCACCTGCCAGCAGCCACCTCCTGCCTCTAATCATCATTTTCACTGGGTGAATTAATATGAAAAGATGTTAGAGTAGTTGTCAGTGCATTTACTTCTGCCAACAACTCTCCTCTCCCACCACTGGAGAGGTGTTCTGGTTAAAAATGAACCACAGAAGGGAAACAGCTGAAACGGTGCAGATCAGTGGGCTGTGCACATTTACACCAGCTGCAGAACCAGTCTCACGAAACTGCCTTTGCAATGCAACTGGAACATGTATGACAGATGATAATTAATCATTTTGTTCTTTGGGAGGCAGCTTTTTTTGATCCAAATGCATAAACTACACATATGTGCTAATCAAAGAAAAGGGCTTAGGCTAAATACAGATACCTGGATTTCAATTGGTTTTGGATGGGAGCCCCTTAGTTTTCATTGGGCTTAAAAACATCAAGTCTGCAACACTACTAGCATTTTACACCTCCAAGAGCGTGTTCAAGCTGCAGAAATCATGCTGCTGCATTGCCAAAGGAGCCTGCGGTGTCACTACCATTATAGAATAATTCTGCATTAAGACTTTCAGATGAGAAATGGCCTTCCCACAAAAATACAAAAGTAAAAAAAAAATTGTAAGCAAATGCTGATGGAAATGAACACATGAGGCTGGAATCGATCTCCCCAAGCACCCTGAGCAAGTCAGCCACGGAGCTGAGCTCCAGCCTGCATTTGATAGCCAGTGCTCTGCTGTGCCCCATAAGCTGCTTCCCCACCTTGGGAACAGCCCATCTCCTGGGGCAGGTGTCCCTAGCGTGGCTCCACAGTGAGCCAGCCACCTGGCTAGCACTGGATAGAAAGGAGGGGATGCTCTTGGTCTTGTCCTGGATGCGTCACACCACCCACCTGCTCGATTTCTGGCTGGAGAGGGCTGTAGAGACGCCTTGTCTCCACGTGCTCCGGCACCAGCCCTTGCTTCCGCAGCACGTAAAGGGCGAGGCGCTCCTCCACTGGCCCCAGGTGGGGGTTGAGGGGTTTCCCATCCTCTGCCACAGAGCAGAATAAGAGCACCATTACATCACGCCACGGCCACAGCTGTGCAGCGACAGATTCTGACTGCCCCATGGGAGCTTCCCAAGGGATCAAGCACAAGCCTACCAGCTTCGGCTGCAGCCAGGAGTGAGCAGGAGGAGTGCAACCTCCATTTGCACATTCAGCATCATCACAAACATTCCAGAGCACAGGGCAACCCATTCCCAGTGGGACACATGGACAAACCACCGTACAGTGGGACAGGGACCTGCATCGAGTCTCACGCGTGTCCTCCCCCAGATCACAGCAAGTGAAACATTGCAAGGACCAAGTTGAAGCACACAGAAATAACAGTCCAGTCTTTGATCCTCCTCAAGGGTTCAGGGCCCCTAAAATCCTAGCAGTTGAGGCTGCAGGGTCCCCAGCAGCCCTCCAGCCCATGCTGCTGCTCTGCCGCCACTCACACCCCCAGCAGAGGTTTATCTAACATGTGATCAAAGCTCTTCAGGGAGAGGAGATGAAAGAGTCTGCTCTGGTACAGTTTGCAAGTACTCATGTAATGGATATTGTTTAAATCCCGTCATTTAAAACCATCCGGCGTCTTCAGCTGGGCAGAAAGGAGTGCACTGGGAATGTGCTCCCTACAGAGTCCTGTCTCTTCTGTGCTGGGTTCGGGGTGAAAGACAGAAATGACAGGAAAAGGATGGCCATGCAGACACCACCAGCACAGCTCAGTGGCTGGTCCTAGTCCCTGTTCTGGTCCTCATTGCTTCTACTAGGGTATTCGTGGTCTTTCATCAAAACAGGCCAGTACACAACAGTCACAGCAAATACCGAGCTGTACGTGAGCAGACCTGAAATCTTTTCCACCTCCTCAACCCACTCCACATCAGACCCTAATACCTCTACAAATAGATTGAACAAGATCCAACCTATCTCCAATAATGGAGATTTTTGACTGGATCTCCAATAATGGAGATTTTTGACTTCTCTGCTCCAGCACTCAGGATCCCTTGTTACATCCAGGTATGGAGGATGGAGCCAGCTTGGTCTCGGCTGAGCCTGCTCCTGCCTCCCCATCCCCACGTGCCATGTTGGTGCTGGTGGAGGACATCACCCCCAAGACACTGCCTTTCGGCCACAGCGTTTTAAGGCTGTGCACCTTCGAGGACCTTTGAAATGAAATGCGCTCCATAAATATTATTACAGCTCTGCAACTTTCAGGTGATATATCCCAGCTCCTTTCTTGGCAATATCTTGAAGTGGTTAACTTCAGACATATGGGCTATTTCCCAAGCAGTGGAAACCTGGCGTGCTTGTGTGTGTGTGTGTGTGTGTATGCACAGGAAAAAGAAAAAGCCCTTCTCAGAAAACAACAAATGTGGGGGTTATGGAATAATGGTCCGGGTGCAGTGCTTGTAAAACCCATGCTCTCGCGTTTAATAGCTTCACTTTATACCGCCAGGTTCAGATCTGACATTGCTCTGCGAACACAGCTGGTTTCCAGATCTCCTTGAGGTCAAGCATCAGACTTTGTTCTGTTTTTTGAACTGATTGCCATTAAAGCAGAGGAAGGTGAAAGGCAGGGGCTGGGAGAGGGGGGAAGACCCCGCTCGGTTTAACACCTTTCCAGCCCTTGCTGAAAACCTTTCGCATAAGAGGAGGCTGCAAAGGAGGTGTTGCTCCCCCACTCCTCCTCCTCCTAAGAGGACAACCATGAATTTGTGCATTGATTCCCAAGAGCAGGGAGGGGGATCAGCCCTGGGCTGTGCCATCTTGTGCCTCTGCAGGCAAAGTCCTCCTAGATGGCTCTGCAATACTGTCGTGGCCCTAAAGTCAAACTGCAGCTCCCAGGCCATACAGTGGGGTCTCACCTCCTCCCTATGCCAAAATACCCCTTCCATGCTTTAAAGCAGAATCTTCTCTAAAAGGCATACTTCTGTGCCCAAGAATGGCAGTCAGATGAGTACGAGTTGATGCCCAGGATATTGCAGGTGTCAGTGTTGGTGGGTTTTTGGGCAAACAAGAAAATGCCTCCCCAACCCTCAGTGATATTTTCTCCTTGCTGGCAGAGGCTGATTTTGCATTTCCAGATAGAGCACACCTCGCCCCGCGGGCCGTGAGCGCTGGAGCGGGATGCTGGGCACCGTGTGTATGATATTGTCTCCCTCTAGTGACTCCAGCCCCAAAACGCAGAGACACAAACAGCACAACGGCTCCTTCCAGCCCAAGCAGCAGCTGGAAGACCAGGCTGGAGCCTCTCTGGCTGCGATGGACTTTGCTGCTCCCAGCCCACATGTTATTTGGTTTGCTCTAAGTGGAAAAGGGCAGCCGCTCAAGGCCAAGGTTAACGTGGCTGGAATGCAGGTCTGGGTTCAGCCCCAGGGTTTGGTGCAGATCCAACTGCAACCTGCAACCATTGGGGCAGAGCCAGCCTTCAGAAAGGTGCAGAGCCAAACTGGGCAGCAAGGTGAGGAGGAGAGAGATGTGCCTATCACCCACTCCTGGCCTCCACAATAATCCTCTACTGTGATATGGTCATGACCTACAACTCCATCCCTTTTTTCTGGATAAAGGAAAACTATTTGCAACCCCAAAACAGCCCCATTACCTTACCCAGTTCAGAGAGGATGTACTCTTGCTCCCTGAAGATGACCCGGTCGGACTTGTAGCTGGGAGCCTTGTAGTTGTGCTGCAGGGAGAAGAGGTGAAGCAGCTGGGAAGGACGGAGTTGGTCTCGCCACTGGTTGGGTCCAGACCTGAAATCAACCAAACAGGAGGGAAAACAGTAGCTCAGCAAGTGATAAAACATCTTCCAGCCTCAACAAGGGGCAGCAGCAGCGTTACAGCAAAGAAGGATGGTCTGAGGAAGGTGCAGTTCACTCTGTGTTCACTGGTGAACGGGGCTGCATGTTCCACAGCCCACTCAGCCCCAGTTTGCACTGATGGGGTGTCCGATAGCTCTCTTACCCAGACCTACTATGTCACCCTTCAGCTGGCCCTGTGCATGGGGGATGTCCTCACCGCAGTGTGCCCAAGAGGCATCAGGGACATAACAGGATCTCCCCAGTGAGATTTCTGCTATTTGAAGCATTTTGTGCTTCTGGAGGAGAGCCAGGGCTCAGAGAAGTTCCTCAAATGTGGAGTTTCTCTGGTGTGAATCTGTCTCTCTAGACAAATCTCTTTGGTGAAGTACAGCACTGGTCACTTCCCCTTGGGACAACCTTAAGCCAGCAGATCTTTGGGTTGAAACATCACCCTCATACCCATGTCCAACTTGGCACCACACAGCCCTGGCATCTATAGAGACCCACTCCCTGACCCTGCAGAGGTACCTACACGCAGTAAGTTTGGGGGAGGCCACAGCGAGCCCCATATTTTGACAGGAAACGGTTCTCCAGGTCTATGATGGTCTCCCCAATCTTTTCATCCTTCGACAGTAGGTCGTAGTCATAGAGCGTAATCTTCAAATCTTTCTCCAGGGGCAGAGTGCAGCTCAGCTCGAACATCCTGTGCAGCAGGAGCCAAGAAATACCCATGAGTTGAAGGTTCATGCTGCTGAGTACCTCACAGGAAACAGACGTACACACCATCCCAACCCACCAGGGCCAGGAAGGACACTACACCCACTGCACATCTTTACTATGTTGGCCTAGTACTATTGATCCTGTGTTGTACTGGCTTAGTTTGTGGATATGCACTAAGCAAGCATGTATTGGGTTTCTTTTCACCTGGTTGAATTACTCTGAAGCAAACTTTGCCCCTGCTTAGTTTCTCATTGGGCATAACAGTGGACACTGCAATATCCAGGGAAAAGAGCTGCAGGTGAGAGTCAGGAATCATCATCATTGCCACGGAATTTGAAAGGGGGAGAAAAGACAGCTTTAGAAAACCATCTGCTCTTTGAGCCCAAAGAGCAAACATCCAAAACAGAAGTCAAGCCTGCCTGGGCCAAGCTTGTGGTCAGCATGAAGCTGACCCCTCAAAACCTCCTTGCCCTCTCCTCCCAGTTCTAAGCACCTTTTTTCTGTGCTGTTTCCTCTCCCATCATTACACCACAGTTAACATACTGACATAACAAAAAGCAAGAGCAAACCTTCCTTTCCCTCTTCAAATAAAGGAGATCAAGAGACAAAGCACCAAGACCCTGACAAAACACAACACCCAGATCTAGACCAAGCTGGTGCTCATGGATGTCAGCGACGTACAAGGTGGTACCACAGGGTGAGCAGGACAGTCCAGGCCTGACCCAGCACTACCAGGAACCCTCCACCTGCTGCTGAAAGGCAGGCAATGCTGGGGAGAAACACGATGCCCATTCCTGCTGCCAGCACCCACCCCGGAGCAGCTTTTAAGGAGGGGAAGTGAGTGATTATGCCACCAATTAAGAGTGCAGGAGGAACTGGGGTCAGCAGAAAGTAATTAGCTAAAGCTGGAAGGCAGCCAGCCGCCCAGGGGAAAGCTCGTGAAACGAGATGTTTAATAGCCGCCAGCAGCCAGGACCTCGGTTTTACATCTTGCTTTAAAGACCGGGTGGGAGGTGCAGCACGCTGTCTAGACGGCCTCTGGCCGGGAGCCAGGCTTGGCGAAGGAGGACTTGCTCTGCCAAGCAGAGCTCACCAGGATCTGGCTGTGGGCTCTGCAACAGGGCAGTAGGTCCTGGCCCACTGGAGGTCAGGGCTCCCTCACGCTAGACGGGGAGCGACCACTTTCAATTCACCATCGGGACCGCCACCTCCATTTGGCAAACGAAGAGGAAATATGTCTAATGCACACTGTCCTCCCAGGTCTCACCAGTATCACCCTCGCCATCCTTCTCCCTTTTCCTCCTTCCTTGCAGATCATGTATCTCCCTCTCAGTCTTGCTTAACAAAGCAAGAAAGGTGTCACAGCATTGACAGCCTGAGCTGGTAAGAACCACCTAAGAAAACCAGCTGGATGTCATGCCGAGTAGGGCTTGATCCCTGCTTGTGCTGAAGCATTACCCTCTAGATCTAACCCCAGCTTTTCTGGGAGAATAAAATCCTCTCAGCACATGGAGGTTGAACACCAGGTTTTCCTCTGCCTCCCTCTGCTTTGCCTGGTCCCTATGATGCTTTCTGGCTCTGATGAATGCCCTTTTCTGAAAACATCATCTTTTGCCTTTTATCTTAAGTTTGTGGCCCTAATGCAAGGCAAACAACTCAACCAGCCCACACCATATTAATAGATAATTCTGTTTCAGAGCCTAATCAAACATTCATCATGTCTTTTAAGAAAAGTGCCTAAATGAGGAACAGTTTCCCAGACTCTCTACCATCAGTGGGATGAGGCAGATGCCTCCACAGGGGAATCTCAGATCTAAAAACTCTGATGGCAGAGCAGATGCAGTCCGTGCTCCACAGCTCAAAAGTCCCAGGGAGAAGACGAATGAGCCATGGAGGGCAAGAGAGTGGTCGAGCCAAGGCCAGACTCACTTCAGCAAGCTAACATGACCCAAGAGCACTCCAGGGGAATCGTAGAACGGCTTGGGCTGGAAGGGACCTTTAAAGGCCATCTAGTCCAACCCTCCTGCCATGAGCAGGGACATCTTCAGCTAGATCAGGTTGCTCAGAGCCCCACTGATTTAACTTTGATTGTAGACTGGGATGGGAAGCTGGCCTGCCCCTATTCCCTCAATATGACATAAAAAACCACATGGACTCCAAACTGAATCAAAACTTACTTTCCAAAGACAGGGTCCAGCGTACAGGGAAGGTAATTTTCTTGGTCATTTATGGATTTCTTTCCCACTGAAATCTTCACATAGGGATCACACTAAAGATGAGCATGAAAATAAATGCAAGAAAGAATCATTGCACAGCAATATTGATGACAAAGGAATAACTCAACCTCCCCTGGTCCCAGCAAGCAGGATCTTCCACCACCCTTGACAAACACCTATTTTCAAGGATAGGATAGTCTGACCATTAGCTCCTTCCAACAAACCTGTGAACATCGGTAAGAGCTACTTGCACCACAATTCCTTTGAGAGGATGACCAAAGGACAAGAGTCCAAGTCCTTCTGAAGTCCATGGGATGGAAAAGCAATAAAAGAGCATGAAAAAAGTAGTTATGGCTTCTTCAGTGGACTGGGCTTGCTCTGAAGTCCTTAGGATATTACCGTTCTCATCTGAGTCATCTATTTTGAGGTTCCATCGAGGTCATCATTTTTTAAGTTGGACGTCTACTCAAAAATAGATTTACAAATGTAGGGGAATAAAATGTCAAAGGAAAAATATTTTGTTTCAAAAAATGTGGCTCAAAACCATTTATCTGAAAGATGCTGCAACAAATTTAAGACAAAAGAAAATGGAAGCATACTTTAACATCTAAAAATTGTATCAGATATTTTTGCATCTTAGCAAGTTTTTAAGCTTCCCTCTAACAACTAAAACTATTCCGGGAAACCAGCATAAATTTGAAAAGTGGTTAAATTAACTCAAGTCAGCATTTTTTCCAGGGGAAGAAAAAAAAAATAAGAAAAGGAAAAAACCCAGAAACTTCACCTAAATGATGGCATCTAGCTTGAATCCAGTACTAGAGGGTCCCACCACCCTAGCTCCTAACAAAACAAAAACAAAACAAACAAAAAAAAAGGCAAAGATATTGGCTAGTTATGCTCCCTGGAAAAAACACTGACGCCAAGTTCCTCATCACTTTTCCTTGACTTGTAAATTTTTTTTTTAAATCAAAGGATGGAAAAGCAGTGCTCAGGGAAGGTCTGCAGTGTGAGGATGGACTGGGCATCCAGGGCTCTCCTTTGGTCTCCCCTTGACTGTCATGAGCTTTAGGAGACATGTCAGCATAGGGGGAAAGGCTGTGGGTGAAACTTGGATTAGTTTCGGTTTTCGGTGTAAAAAAACTGTATTTTTTTTCTACTCCTTTTTGATCTGCAGGAATGTCTTATGAGAGATTTCTAAGAAATTGAAAAATTTAATTCCAAGTCCATTTTCAAAAACTGGGCAGATGAAAAAGCAGAGGTTTTTTGTTCATGTCGAAATATTTCCCATACTTGTTTTTTTTTTTTAACTTTTTATCTGTTTTCCAATGGAACAACAAGAGTTATGAAGGATGTTTTTCCTTGAGTTTTTTGCAAAGTGAAACAAAATGAACATTTACTCTTTGAACCAACACAATTTTCTTTTTACACTGAATTTTTCTTCCAGACTGGCAAAGCTTTGCAAAAAGCAGTCATGTGAAATACATGATTTTGTTTCCTTTGGCACAAAGGTAAACAAACAAACAAACAAACAAATTTTGCTATTTTAACTCGCCCTACTGAAAAATCCCTCAGGATGGAGGAAGAGTTGGCTCCTGGGATTCCCAGATGTTGCAATGGAGCCAGAAAGAAGGGGTAGATTTTCTCCTTTTTTGCTGTCACCACTGTTTCTAAATTTTAAGCCATATGTACAAATTTTGATCAATTAGGTCTGACCTGTTTAAAAAGCCCACGCCGTGAGGCAACATTGAGGTTGACCACAACTTTCCCCAGCAGAATACCTTTCCATTGGCGTCCTTGGGCTGGAGACCAAAGGCCCGGATGATGTAGACCCTGACGAGACACTCCTGGGGTCCTCTGGCCGGTAGCTGGTGGAACTGCCGAGGTGGCACTGGGACTCGTGGGTCATCTGGGAGAGGGTAAATTTTGAACGAACCCTGTGAAGGACAGATGTGTTCAGCTGCACTTGCACACCCACACGTGCAGATGGCTCTCGTGTGAGCAGGCTTGCAACAAAAGTCCAGATGGTTGCATAGAATCACAGAATCATAGAATGGTTTGGGTTGGAAGGGACACTTAAAGGTCATCTAGTCCAATGTTCTTGCAATGAGCTGGGCCATCTTCAACTACATGAGGTTGCTCAGAGCCCTATCCAACCTGACCTTAAGTGTTCCCAGGGATAGGGTATCTATGAATATTACAATGCTGGGGACAGAGCCCAGATCCTGACTGTCTTCTGTCTCCTAGACCAGCCCATGTCCTGTCAGGCTCTTCATGATTGAGGGAGCCAGGAGCAAGGTGGCAAGCTGCCTGTATCATTCATCTCTTGGCTGAATGTCGATGCAAATTCTGTTAAAAGTCTGCACAGAGCAACTCCAGCCTGTTCATCCTTTACCTCTCCTACTTCCCTGCCCTTTCAGCCTTCATGCTATTAATGACATATAAAGGAGCCTTGCTATGAAGCAGCTCCCTGAAGGCTGAGACCTTCTCTGCAGGGGCAGTTTTAAGGGTTCTTGAACAAGGCAACTAGTTCCTGAGAGAAAGGTGAGAGGAGGAGAGAGAAAATGCAAAAATTTACAAGTGTTTTATTCAGCAGAGATGATTTCCTCCCAGTGAAGTGGCAGGATTTAGTCTCTGGCTATTGTCTGGGGGAGAAGAGTGCTGGGTAAGAGCAGGAATTTTAAAAAAAAAAAAAAAAAAGAAGCTAGAAGAATTTAATCCATTGTCTCTTGCAAATATGCTAAAGGTTAAAATGAGTAAAGGATGCATTGCTGCTCTGCACTGGACAGACACCTCCAAAGGGAGAGCTCTGAGCATCAGCATGGTGAGACCATCAGTGCTCACACATGCACCCACCACTGTCCTGGAGGAAGAAGATACTCCGTTGCTTACATCCAGCATCAGTTTCAGATGGGTTTTGCTCCAAGATGACAGCACAGCCTAGAGTGGGTTTGAAGCACGCAATGCACTTGCTGCTGGGAATCCAGCAGCCAGGTCTGCACAGGCAGGTTGTTCAAACTGAACCAAGTGACCTACTCTTATGGCCCATTTCTCACTGAAGTCCTATCCAAAAATAGTCAATTGGCATCATCCCACTCAGCAGCAAGATCTTCCACCTAGCAGCGTGCATTGTCGGGTATGGATACAGGTAGAAAGAAAGACCATCACACCTTGAACTCGCCAACAACGGAGGGGTCATCATTTGAGTCCTGCAACCGGCCACGATACAGCTTGAAGGTGTGGCAGAAGTCAGAGAGATGCTCGAAATCCTCCACATTCTCCAGCTCTGTCTCGTAGACCTGGGGAGAGAGAGATGGGGGGTGTGGGCAGGGACTGAGTCCAGACAGAGAGGGACTGGCAGTCTGTCCCCACCAGTGTGGGACAAGCTCCTTGGTCTAGAGCAAATACCACCCACTGGGACAGAGTCCTGGGACCTGTCACCCTTGTTTCTCCCCAGGACAGTGGATGAAGAACAGACTTTTGGCAACCCAATAAATAACAGCACATTGCAGAAGACCCAGACTAAGCCAAGGTCTCACAGAGGGTTTTTCATCAGCCAGAGACCTTCCTGCTGGGAATATTTTCCTTAAGATGAGACAAGGTTTCCCCCACTTTAGTCCTATTTTGGCCTCTGTGTTAATTTTAGCCCTTCTTGTAATAGGCCTTCTAAATCTCCCCTTCCTAAGGGAAGACGTTCCCTTGTTCTCCTTGTTGTTCCCAAATGTCTTCCAGGGTGGGAGTTCCCCATCTCCTTTGCCACTTAGAAATGTGACAGTTTTTTGAAGGCTGCGAAGTGGAAAGCTACCAGAAAAGATTTTGCAAGGAAAATTGAGTTTTCAAAGCAGTTACTTTTTAAAACAAAAGTACCTGCACTCTGGGGAAAACAGTCTTTTTTGTTTTTTCCCTGAAAGAAATAAAAAACCTAAAAATTAAAAAAAAAATCACAGCTTGTGGAAAAACATCATGGAGAGTGCAGGTCCAATGAACCAAAACCAGCCAAGGCCACTTACCTTCAGCGTGTCAAAGCCCTTCTCTAAATAGCAGCCACATTTTTCCCTCTCTCCTGTGGAAGCATAGAATTTGCTCCACCAGTCAATGAATTCTTCCTCCTGCAGCAAGGGATACCAAAGTAAAATATCTCAACAAGCAAACCCCAGTAATCAACAACAGCAGCATCTCCCATCATTGCTGGAGGTGAACTTCTGCCCTGTGCACTAGCCACACAGTTTTGGTGGTGGTCTTCCCAGTGTAGAACCACACAGGGGATAGATTCCTGAATTCTTGTGCTAACATGGTCCTGGCAGCCTGAAATTCAGGGAGAATGTGAGGACTCCTCTTAAACTCAGTTCCTGGTTTGGGCTTTGACTGGAATGTTTTGAGGTTTCTGGGACAGGGATTGTCTTTCTAGTTTGTCCCCCAACCACCACTCAACCTTCCCATCCAAACAAAACACATGAACAAACAAATCAATGCATAAAATGCATATACTTCCACTAAAGCAATGGTCCCCAGGTGCTGCACCTCTCTCAGGAATAACGTAACTCTCTTCTCATTGATATTATACAAAGAAATAGGCAAATCTCATATAACCTCAGCCTCATCTCTCAGCCACAACGCCATTAAGGAACATTTGCCTCATCTGTTATGCAAACTGGATTTCTGCTCTGAGGATGCTGTTCCAAGAAGAAAGCCGGCTGCCGGCTTCAGCAAATGTATGTATTTTATAAGAGCACCATTTTTGAAATTTATACAAGCAAAGATGAAGGGGCTTTGACTGTGATTCATGAAACATTCCTGAAAAATAATGATGTCTTATTTTAGAAGTCCACAAAATTCCATCACACTGACCTAATGGAGGAATCATAATAGAGGTTTATTGGATTTATATTTTAAGCCAACGGTGCAGGCTTTAAATTGCTGTCTTGAATAGACATTGTTTTTAATAGAAATATTACATAAATTAACTCTGAGGCCTCTGCTGCCTCCCTTATTTTGAAAAAAAAAAAAAAGCCTTTCATCGCTTCCCCTGTTTTATTGTTTAAAAAGCTACACTCTGACCATCATGGCTTTATTACGACATTCCACAGGTACTGAGTTACAAAGAAAGCACTTAAACTAATCTGACGACTTACCCATGGTATCTTCTGCAGCCCCAAGACAAAGAATTTGGTTAGATATTTTTGCTGGTTTCTACTGATGGTACAAAAAAAAGGGGGGAAGGAAAAAAAAAATAAGGAGGCAAGGGGAGCAGCTGGAATGTTAATAGCGAAGGACATTAATCCATTTGCCTGCAAATGGGAAAGCCAGGGAAAGCAATGGTTCCACCGCACGAGTGACTGAATTCGGGGAATTTCATTTAGTAACCAGGCCACAGCCAAAATCACCTCCAGTGTTTTACCTTGGACATGCTACAGGATGGTCCTCAGAATGGGAGTCTGTGCCCTGAGCCCTGGCACGGGTGGCTGAGGGACCTCAAGCATCCTGCAAGCCCTCTCCAACTTTTGCATGGACCCCTCAGGGATGCAGTGGGGCACACACACATGAGTGAATATCACTTGTGGAAAAATTTTACATCAAGTGACTGAAGCCTAAAATTTTGGCTTGGAGAGAAGCTTACTCAGACGTGGCAAGCTACTTTCATGGTTATCAGAAGGTTTACTCTCTCCCCACACCCCTTCACTCCCTCTTCCCTCACAACCACCCCTTCCATAGAGCAGGGAGCACCATGAGGAGGGCTGGCACCTGCACCCAAATGCCCTGGGACTGGAGTCAGAACTGCAAACACTTTCCCATTCAGTACTGAGATAAAGTCAAGGCTTTTCAAGCTCCAGGGTGCCCAGCTTTGACACTTTTTGCTAAAATGGGAAGGCCAACGTTTACCACAGGAGCAGCAGAGGGTCCAGAACCATTTCACCAGGCAAGATGCTGAATGGGACCATTTCATCAGTTTTCAAGCAGCTCTGTGAGCATCCAGCAGGAGATGGGGCAGCAGGAGACCCCCGCCCCCCTTGCAGGGGACATCCCAGAAGAAAGGAATGTCTTATGGCCAAAAGCATGATGTTTCCAAAAATAAAGAAATTCAGGGGTTTTTTAAAATGCCTTTAAAATCAGAATTTCACCAGCAGGCTGCAACTTCCCACTTGAAACATTTCTGGGATTATGGCTTGGACACAGCAAAAGCACTCAGACACATGCTTAACTTCAATCGAGTGTGCAAATCCCTCTGAAGTCGATGAGGCTCTTCAGACACAGCCTTAAGGGCATTCTGGATCAGGCCTTCAGTTCAGCAGAGCCAGCAGCCACCATTTACTTACCACCTTCAGATAATAGAGAAGGAGGTTTAAGCTGTGCCTGATCTCCATGTAGGACTTTTACCCAGGGCTATGCACATTGCTGTTGAGGGTATTGAAATTCTTCCCTCCCCTGGACCTCAACATGCAGACCTGTGTCATCCTGGCAGCTCTTGAGATGTTTTCAATCTCATTTTGTTTCACCTGGGGGCAGGGAAGGGGGCACTGGTTTTAACCTCATTTTTGTCAGGGAGGCTGAGCCAGAGCAATTTTTTTCCCCACCACCCAGGGTTTCCTATGACTCCCAGCCCATCCTATTGGATGCATTCCCAGACGGGAATAACAGGAGCATGGGCTTGTCCAGCACAACCAGTTTTCACAAAATATGTTGAAATGGTCATTTCAGTCTGGACCAAAGGGAGGTGTAGAAATCTAAGAAGTTGCCACACAATGGACATGTTAGCTTCTGGTGAAACTTTAGACCTTATCATCACCTTACAGGTGGGGGAAACTGAGGCACAGGCAGGTTAATGTCCAGACAGCAAAGCCCAGAGAGCAGAACATGCATAAGACAATGGAAGTCTTAATACTTATGCTTGCTCTCGTAGTGATTACACAGTCTTCCCTGTGGGAGTATAGATAACTATAGCAATAATAAATTTTGTCTCTAAAGAAGCTAAGCCACCGCCTCAGTCTCAAATGTACTCGCACCTCACATCTGGGAGGCAGATTTCCTGCTATGGGAAAGCTCTGCAGCTGGGATGAGAAGATCCCTCCAGAAACAGCTCGGACATTTATAGACACAGCTCCCCAGCTGTTTGTTACCACACTTTTGCAGGAGATGACACGCTGCACCTCGGTCTTGGAGAGGGTGGTGTTAGCATCCTCATCTGCTCCAGCACAAAGGCAGCCTGGTCAGCCCAGTTCATTCCCCAACTAAACTAACCCAGCCCAGCCCTGTCCTCCTGCGGGTGCAGAAAACTCCAGCAGAGAGGCCATGGCAAACAGCTGGGGAACACAAAAATGTCTTTAAACACCGCAGCTGCGCTCCTTGGGGTTTTCCAACCACATCCTAAATCCCTCTGCTGCTCTGTCTAGCATTGCTCCAGAGGTCAGCACACCCAGGCAGGAAACCGAGCGGCTCGCTGCTGTGGGAGGCATCCTCAGGGTGGTTCTGCAACAAAACGGCTGCAGCAAAGCCCACCCACCGCCCACCACCCAAGCAAGGTGCCAGCTAGCCCCACACTGGGGAGAAATGTCAGCCCCTGCTGCCCAGCAGGCATCACCTCCAAATGCAGACCATCACCTCCAAATGCAGACCAGAAGCACTTGCAAAAGTTCCTGAGAGGAAAAAAATATTTTTGTCCTGCTAGGAGGCCATGCCCTGGGGTGTAGATGTCACAAACTGGGCTTGAGACCTTGCACCTGCCAGATCTTGGGAGCTGGATGAAGCCTTTTTTTCATGCTAACAACCTCCCCAATGTCCTTGAACTCCAACTTCTTCCCCAAGAGGGACCTGTCTTCAGGTTATAACTTGATCCTTTCTCCTGGTTCCTCCAATCTATCCCAGGGACCTGCAGTAGCTCCGAGCAGCACCGAGCAGAAAGCAGCACTGAAGGGAGTAGGAGAAAACCACATGCATTGACACAGGGAGGCTGCAAGAGGTCTTGGCTTATTCTTCCATTAAACCTCAAGGTACGAACTGTCAGATGTTCATAAAGATAAATTGCCCATTTCTGGCTCTTTCAACTATTATTTTTTTTTTCAACATACTGTTAGTTTTCCGTGGTGCTTTTTTCCATCCTGTCCAATCAGCCTACATTTAAGTATGTCCACCCTAAGGCAGCCTCCCACACACCATCTTGCCATCATTTTTTCTTTATCCCATGGTTTATATTTGGGGCTGCTTTCCCCTGCAGCCCCAGCTGGTGGAAAGCCAGCTTGCCATGCAGATTGGTCTGGAAGGGCTTTCACCCGTAGCCTGTGGCAGTGTCACGGGCCATCCCCCGAGGATACACCAAACAGCAGCAGAAAAAATGCTGGCAGAAATGTGCCGGGGGGCAACGCTGGGCTGCAGAGCGGGTTGGTGACTGTTTTCAGCAGGAGATATCCAACACCAAGAGCTCTTCCAACTAACAGTAACAGGATAAGCCGTAAAATATGTGCTCTGATTTGGAACTAGCAAACACAGCAAATAACCAATTATTCCAAATAGTTTACAGATTTTTACCTTTTTTTTTTTTTTCTTTTTTGGCTTGGGTTAGCTTTGCTAACTTGTCGTTTGATGGGTTATTTGTATTTCTTACAACCAAAGCATCACAAGCCAAAATAATGGTATGGAATGGACAACTACATAGAAAGCACCTTATAGTGCTTCTCAGGGAAGAATGGAGGTTCCTCATTGTGGTTTCATTGCAGTTTCTCAGAGGTATCTGAGGGCTCCTCGTGAGCTCCTCTCCTCTGGGAGATGCTTATGAATCACCTGACTCCTGCTACTGCTCCAACAAGCTAAGGCTGGTGGAGAGGAGAACTTGCCAGATCGTATCACAGCTGGGAATGGAGGAGTTGCATGGGCATTAACCATATGGGAGGTCCCTTGTAAAGGGTTCTCCACAGCTCTCCTGCAAACCTGGTTCACTCCACTCCCACTGCCTGACACCCACATTGGGGCTTTCACACTAACTCCATGTTTTCACTCAAGGGGGCTTGAAAGATCATTTGTACTTCTCAGGATAAGGAGGCTCTCTGTCTCTTTGACCCTGAGCAGGTTGGAGGAGACATGGGCAAGGGCATCCTGCCAAAGGGGATTAGGGTCCTCAAAGCCCCTTGGTGGCCAACAGGTTTTTTGCAATATGCAACTTATCCTCCTCAAATATACCATGCTTACTCTTTACTTTCTGGCAATTCCTAGTTGCACCTGTTGACATTTTTAAAGTGACTCTTCAGAAGCATTTCTGTATTTTCCTATTGCCCTTAACAATCAATAACACTCTTATTTATTAGCAGTACTGCCCGGGCACACAGGGACCCCACTCACGATTCGGCTGCTGTTGTGCTGTGCTCTAGAAAAGGAGAAGAATGGGAAACCATCCCAAACAGTTTCCATTTAAATACCGCTCTTAAAGCAGACATCAAAATCAGGCCAAAGGCATAGAGAGTTTTACAATCCTTTGTTCGTAGAGATCCCAGTGTGACCAGCTGTTGTGGCAGCATCTATACTACACATACCGGAGCTTTAGTCATGGTTCAGCTGACTAAATCCAGGCTTGGCAAAAGGTGTATTGCACCTTCTGCTGACGATGTCTATGGGCTCTTTTCTGATCTGCTGTCCCCTGTGGTTTCCCAAGTTAAGGGAAATTAGGTCACCAGGATCTCATCCTGAACACTCTCAGGTCAGCTGTGCTGGGCATCGTGGCAGAGGCATAGAGGGAAATGGCACATCTATCCTCAGAGAGCTTCAAGGGGACACGGGCCAAGCCCAGGTAGGGACAGGAGCTGCTCTGGCCTGATTTCTTGGGATGGTTTGACAGTTGGAAAAGGAGATTTATAGGACAACAAAGACAGGATCTTGTGGATAATTACAGAGTTCTCCTCCCAGGCAGGGGGGGAGAAATGGCTCATGAAAGAGCTTATTTTGATATTTTAGGAAGTCATGAGTTTCTCTTTCACTCTTTGAACATGATTGAATCCCTGAAACTCCAGAGGGATGAGCCAGGATTTCAATGCTGAGGGAAGGGGACAGATCTGGAGCAGAGAGTTGGGTCTACAAGACATCAGTGTTGCAAAGTTGTCTTGTTTTGCTTATGCCAAAGATTCTCAAGAGAGACAGGAGAGGGACGAAGGGATGAGTCTTGAAGTTTTTCTAGGAGGTCTTTGGCAACAGCTGCACCAGAAGAGCACGAAGAGAGGCTGGATTAGAAAGGGTTTATGAACTTGATTATAAAAAATTGTAGATTAAGTGCTTGGATTTGTGCAGGCTCCAGGCAGAGCCTGAAGCTCTGGCAGCCCTGACCTGATGTCCCCACCACACTATCACTTCTCCCCAGCCTTTACCCCTCAGGCAGGTGCAGGGGATTGCTGCCACAGGGAGCAGCAATGGTAGCTCTCTGAGCCCCCATTTTCCAGAGCTTTTTCTGGGTCTGGGGTTTTTCAAGGTTTTCTCAGGACAGTGAGGCTACATTGCTGGCGAGGCAGATAACCTGTATGATCGAGATGAAGGGAAAAAGTAACTCTTGTGGACCCCACCAAAGAGATGGGCAGACTGAGCTGCAAGCTCAGCTTTCCATGAGGACCAAGCCCACAATGTCCCATCACACTCCCCCTCCTCCTGGTCATTAACACCACGGTCGGAGGCCGAACCTGGCGAGTTCAGGAGCTCCCTCACGCGCTCCTCACCAGGCTGGATTTTTTGGCTGTAAAAGCTTTTTTCCTAATATTTAACCAGCTGCAGCCCCTATGCCTCATTCCACAGCTCCTGCTTTCGTGCGAAGTTCCCCAGCTATATAGAAGGAGCAAGGAAGGAAGACATGCACAGGCCGTTTCGGTGGCACGCTTTCCAAAACAGGATGGTTTCCCCCAGGAGGCGTCAGCAGCTCTCAGCGGTGTGAGGTTTATTATATTTAATCACATTCTTGTAAGGTCCTGGTGAAGGCCAGTAGAATGGCTTTATTACTGCCTAATATTCTGTTGCTTTTATTTTAAATTAATGGTTTGCAGCTTTTTTCTTTTTTTTGAACTAAACCAAAAACATATTCACATAAATTAAAGATGCTGATGAACAGAGGGAGGGAGGAGGGTATTTACGAAGCTTTTGTTTCCATACTTTGCATCTCAACACAGCCACCCATCTGTCTTCCCTGTGAGATGAAGGAAGTTGCATCAAGTGAACAATGTTTTGTGGGTGCAAAGGATAAACAAGGCACTGAAGAGATGCACGTAGGGCCAACAAAGCACATATCTATATATTACAGAGAGACAAGCTGGATGTTAAACATGCCTCTAACCCTATGCCACAACCTACAAAGACGCCCATCAGGGGCTTCTGTATGCTAAAGTACAGCTGCCATCAGGCTGCAAATGATTTCTTACTCCGTGTGCTCTGCTTGCTCGATTTTTACTCTATTTTCAGCAAGTGAAAGCCTGCTTTAACTTTCTTTCCATCCCTCATGATCAGACCTCAAAGGGAGACTTTTCCTCCCAAAGACACAGTATAAATAACACCTCCGAGCTGACCTTCTTCCAAAGGTCTGGGCTGACTCACCAGCATTTTACACCCCAGGGCTGAAGCGTGTGGGCACTGTTCTGGGCTTGGCCAGTGGGAAGGAGTCACTGTTTATTGCAGCAAAGAAGTGGAAAGCAACACAACTAATTCTGGCCTGAAACACATGGGAGGAACGTGCACTGCTCTTGGCAGGAACAGCCCGTGTCCTGTAACTCATGGGCCAGTATCAAGAGGGATCTAAGAGGTGAAGAGCACAACACTGCTAAGGGTAAATTTGGGGCATGGAGAAGAACTGCTCCTCTGGAGTGTCAGCCCTAGAAAGCAAAGCAGCTTCATTGCCCATCTTACAAACCCTGGAACATACCAAGCATCTGATTTTCTCATTAAAAATGCATGATGAGAGAGGGAGACACTATGCAAGGAGGGACCTGTGACTGCTTAGATGCTGCCTGGCATCTCCCCAATTCCCACACTTTGAGGCCACCAGGCAATATACCTGCAAGAACCAGACTGTGCAAAGCCCTGCTGATGAGACAAAACCTTCCTTGGGGTCAAACCCTCCTCCTTGTGGAAGGCAAACACCTTCTTATTTCAACTTACAGCAACATGATGCCTAGGACTTGTCACAGTCCCTGAGCTAAGACACGAACGAGCACAGAAGTCCCATCAAATCAGCCATCCGGGACACACCATCTCCATTGAGCTACCAGGCTCTGATGGCATGCACAAAGAAGCCAGAAGCTGTTGGGAAAACATCTAACCTCGAACATGTACCTAATTCTGCTGGGCTCCACAAGGACAAGAGTGAAGAAGCATCGTTATCCCTCCTCCCAAAACTGACCTCGTTTTCTTTGCCATGAAGGAACACAAGTGCTGAAATGCACACACGCATGTAGCATGATGAAATTTCCATTTTTCTAGGACAGCAAGGGGATCTTTCACACAAAGAAATGCCTCAAACTTTTCAGATCTTTAAAAATACATATATGCATATATATAATTCATAAAAACCATTAATCGAGCAAGTAAGTTAGAAATTAAGCAATACATACATGAGGCTGGGCCCAAGAAGCTGGTATGTTAATTAATGCTGAGGTGGTCATACCGTCCGCAAGCTACAAATTAAAATGATTGGTTATCAATGGGGTTAGAGAAACAATGTTTAACATACATCAGCAAAAGCACAATTTAGGAGAAATAAAATGAATGAACCCAAACAGTGCCGTCTTCCCCCTCCCCTGGGCTGTAAGGTTAGGTCTCCCTGGACAAGGCATCCTTGGCACAAGAGCGGGGTTTGGGTTTTCATTGATGTCCATCAAAGGGGACTGGGTTTGAATGGTTGCAGAGATTAAATGGCATATTAAAGGGAAACTACAGCAAAAAAAACCACGTTACAGAAAAGCTGTTAATAGTTCTCAGCACAGGACAGCATCTCCTCCTGTGGACACTGAGGGCTTGCAAACACAGCAAGCCAAGTTCATCACAGGAGACAGAGAAGAAACTGACCCAGGGTGTTTTTAACATAAAGGAATTAGGAGAGCTCAGGACCAAGGTCTGGTACAAAGAAAATGCAAAGTATGAGTGCTGCTTGTCCTTGGCAAACCAAGAGCTGCCATCATCTACCCCTGCGCTGGGCAACAAGCACCAGCCCTGCTTCTGTCTTGCAAGGTGTGTTTCCTTTGAGATAGAGAAGAGGGAGAAATGAGATGTTTTCACCAGAAAATAGCTGGGTTTGAGCATCAGGCCAAGCCCAACAGTGGTCCCCTTGCTCTCCAGCCTGAGGGAGACCCCATGGAACTATCAGAGATTAGTGGGAAACAGCTCCTCCATGAGTATTCTATCAGAAGAAACAAATATCTGCTCATCCCTTGGGGCTGCAGAGGGACCTCATGGTTGTCCTTGCTTCTCATGGAGTTGAGGACACGGGAAAGAACATGGAAAACAAGGGTGATGGTTGCAGAGCAGAGGGTGTGGAGCAGGCAGGAATATGGGCAGATCCACACCTGGCTGACCCAAGAAATCCCACAGCCACTTGTGCACGCTCAGCCCTTGCAAAACCCTACTCCATGTGCATCTCCCAGAGAAGCTACATAGAAAGGCTTAGCCCAGGAGACCTTGCTACAGAATAATTGCTTTTCTATGAGTTTTAGGAGCTTCTTTTCTTCGCATTTGGTAACCATGATGTTTGCAGTTGATGTGCACACAGACTTGTTTTAAACAGACCTCAGGCTGAACTTCTCACCCCATTTGGATGAGATGGACTACACACTCAGCAGCCTCAGAGCAGAGGAGTTCTGCATCTGTTTGTTTTCTCTATTTCAGAAGAGGACAACAAAGTGATCCTTTGTTCCAGTCATCCATCAGAGGAGGGACCAAAGCCAGGCTTGGCAAGGAGGGAGAAAGACTTCGGAGCCACACAATGAAACACATGCATGGGCAGGAACAATCCTGGCTCCTGCTTCCAAGGTCACCACTGGAAGAGCAAATGGTACAGAGACTGTGGCCCCAGGCATAGGCTTCTGGCTTGGGATTCACCACCTTTTCCAGAGAGAAGGGGTAGGATGGCCTCTGCAGACTGGAACTCCTCCTTCACTCTCCAAACCTCGCCCTGGAGGGGAGCAGAGCAGGGTGGAGGGACCCTGATGGCTGCAGCATGTCAGACCACCTAAGGAAAAGTCACCCCAACCCATGTCCAACACCAGAAGAGGGTGGGCATAGGAGGAACTGCAGCCAGGGCCAAAATTCAGAGGTCAGGGAGGGAGATGGTGGGAATTTTGGTTTGGCTTTCCAGGAATACGCACCCTCCTCCTCCATTCTCCAAACAAAGGGCAAAAGTGAAAGACAAACAAACAGACAGAAAGGAATTAATCTGAGGTCAAACTGAATAATTCAATTCATTGTGGGGTGTTTCATTTGCGAAATGTTTGTTTCAGTAAAGAAATGTCAAAGTCTTCCACACTGAAAGCACTAGAGCAGAGTGTTTTGCCTTTGCAACATCCCTCTCCCCCTCCCATCCTTTCACCTCTCATTTAAACTGTTCCCTAAGTTTGGTCCGAGTTTGCAGATGCTTTCAATAGGCTTCAAACTGCCCCAGGGAACAAAGTATTTGTTGCAGAGCTGGGGTCCCTCCAGCTGCAAACCTCTGTCTCACTCCTTCCTCCAGCATGGCCTCGGGAAGCTGCAGGAACCTCTGCAGCCCCTGTGCTGCTCCACCACTGCTGGGGAGCAGCCCCCAGGCAGCAAATGCTGTGTACACCCATACAAAAGTGTGTGTGGCCCCATCCATAGCTTTCATCCCCGAAATGCCGATTTGAGCAGGTTTCCTAACATCATGATGAACTCCCTGCAAGGTCTGGGAGCGCCACAGCCCTGCAGAACCCCATCAACCTCAATGTTTCTCCAGAGGGAAAGGCTGAGCTGCTCCACCCATACCAGCAGCCTTGGGAGCACCGCAGGAAACCCGGCTCATTAATTCTGTTGCCCATGACTATTTTTGGGGAAGAAGGCCCTGCCTTCAGGGTCTGGGGACATTGCAAAGGAAATATTTTTCTGACCTTTGCTGGACATTTAAAAAATACAAATTACATAATGCAATACATGGTGTCATTTATTTTGGTTAAAGGAAAGTCAAATATGAGCAAGAGCTCACCTCACTTCACTTTGCAACCTAAGGCTGATGGACCTTGTTTCAGTGAGGCCAGAAGTCTCCCTCCTTTACCTGCACATCCCTCGCTTGTTGCCGCAGCCTTCCTCTTCCTCACAGGCATCCTTAGAGGCCAGAAGGTCACTTACCTCTCTCCTCAGTACCCACTGGCAATAAATGCCCTTCTGGAAGTTTTACTAGTTGTTGGACCAAGCCTGAGCCCCCTAATGATGAGGTCTGCCCACAGGAATGGAGAGGTGGACTGGGTTTTCTTAGAGACAGATTTACTTTTGCACATCCCAGCCAAAAGATGCCTCAGGAAGCAAGTATCAAAAAGCAAAAGGTAGCCAGGATCACTTGCAGGCAACACTGAGGAAGGGAACAGCCAGCCCATGGGCCAAAGCCTTGGGGATCTCCAAGGGGATCAGTGGTCATGAACTTCTCCACCACAACACTAACCAGGACCACAGCTTCCTCCCCACTGGGACTCAGATTGGGATGCTCTGTGCCCATGGCTCCAACAGCACAAAGAGAGGGACCGACACTGCAGGAAGAAGCATCTTCCCTCATCTGCAGCCCCAAACCTAGTAAACGCTCTCCTCAATCTGCAGTATCTCCAGGGTCGTGACAGGTCCTCACCTCCACTGAGAAGCAAACAATGGCAGAAAAATGCTGAGGATCTGACTGCCATGATTTTCTGTTTGTCACCTGCCAAAAATGCCTCTTTTGCTTCTAGGTTGGTAGGAAATCTCATTTCCTCCTGCCAGACAAGAGCCACCTCAGTGTTGCAGAGCTCTAGCTCTAGCAGAGTAGCATCCCTACTGCTGGGGGCACACCAGGTCCCTGTGCTAGATCCCAACCTGCTGCAGACATGATGGTGGCCCAAATTTTCAAAGCAAGTAGTGGATGGAGAGTCAGCTGCATCAAGGATGAAGCACTGATCTGTGTATGCCTCCGTGGTGTATGGGTCTCCATCGAGATAAGGAGCACCCCAAGGTCTCAGGGAAGAACTTCAGAGTCAGGAAAAGAGCATTTATCTGTGAATTTGTACAGAAAGCACACAAATTTCCTCAGAGCCATGAATGGCAGGCTAGAATTTAAAAGAAGATAGATGAACTGGATCTGGCATGCCACCAGAAGTACCTACAGCTTCTGTGGGAGTGCTCAAATATTGCACTGACTGCAAAAACTGGCAAAGAGCAGAAAGCGTGTTTGGACGAGAGCATCCAGAGCAAAGCTTTGGAAAGGACAAGAGCTGGAGGAGGGTCAGGGACTGCTACTTCTCTTCCTTCCATCACAACCTGTTCACGGGGAACCCACCAGCCCAGCCCTGAGTGAGCGCAATGAAATGGAGGTCCCCTTGGCCTCCTGAAATGGGTCCCCTTGGCCCCTAGCGCCTGCAGTGATGGGGTACGGCTCACAGAGCAATGGTTTCCCCACGATGCACCACCACATCTGAGGAGGGGATTAATTCTTGTTTGCAATTTAAATAGCCCCACTGTGCCAGGGCACTGCGTACACACAATAACAGAGCCTCTGGCCTCACTCCAAATTAGCCTAATGAGGAGCAGGTTTCAGGATGGGCTTGGAGGAGAAGCAGGCTGCCCCTCTCCTCTCACCTTCTGCCACCTTTGACTGCTCTGCAGATACGAGCAACACCTAGCATGGTGCTGAGCTGCACGTGCAAGGGGTCCCTGTACACCATGATCCTTCTCTGCCTCCCAAACTACCCCAAAATACCTTGCTCAGCTGCCTTCACCTCTGAGTCAGCATCTCCACGAGGTCCCCCAGCGATGTATGGGACCAAAGCACCACCTCTGCAGTGATGGAGGTTTGCACCTCAGGTTCCTCAAATGCAGGTGTAAATGGGATGATCCATCATGGGGAACCCACAGGACAACTCCCCACAGCAGCCACTGGGATAGATTTGCACTTCCAAGGCCATGCCCAGTGCTTGCTGCTAGCTGTATCCCAAACACGGTGGCTTGATAAAAGTCAATCCAGACATCTATATCTTGGTTTATTCAGTGCACATGTGTCTACACAGCACCTACAATCTCTGGCTTGCACACTTCATGCCACCAACAGGCATGTTCACAGTTAATGCTGGTTAAAAGATGGAAAAAAAAAAAAAGCTTTGAAGGGCAATTTTTCTTTTTTTTTTTAATTCCAAACTAACTGCAATAAAAAAGGTGGAAGCCAAAAGAAATTTGAAATTCTGCCATTTTTGGAGTGCAAATGTAAGAAGAGTGTGAGTCCTGGGTTTCTCTTTCTTGCCTTGCCCTCACCTCCAGGTGCAACGAAAACTGGGGAAAACAGGGAAACGGTGAATGGGTCTCGGGGGGAGGCACTGAAAGCAAATGAAGTGCTGCAAAATTAACACAAAAAACATTCTTGATTTTTCACAGCTAGAAAGTGCCCAAAGAATAGAAAAATCTGTAGAAAAGATGCCTTTTCATTAAAAAGCCGTGGCGATCTGATCAGGACATTTCAAGCAACAGTGGATGCAGCAGAGCCAGGCAGAGGTATCTCCTGGAGGCAGGGAGTCCCCCAAACCTGCACCACAGAGTGAGGACACCACAGTGTCCCCCCCATCCATCCTGTCCGTAAAGCAAAGGCAGAGGAAATGGTGCCAACTGGAAGTCCTACAAGCCCCACAGAGCATGAAGGTCCAGCGCAATCTTGGCCAGGTACCTTCAACACCAGTTCATAGAGGACCTCGGCTTCACATCGAGCCCCACAGCAGTCCCGTGGTGGCCGCAGCCTCCTCTCTGCACCCAGCAGAGCCTTCGCCTGTGGCTCTCATAAAGGATATTTATGGGAGGAAATTTTCCTCCCCTCACCTCCCTCAAGAAAGCAGCCACCGGGTTCATAAACCACTGGCAAAACAAAGCAGGGGAATTTCCATTAAACAGAATAAAAGGCTAATTAGTGACTGGGCCGAAAGTGCTTGCCTCGTCCCACATTGTGGCAGCCAGCCCGAGCCCCAGCTGTGCTGGCTCCCTGGGAGAAAACAAATTTGGGTTAAAACCCTGGTTTCCCAAAGGGAATTGCATTTCTCTCTTGTTACTTCCACCAAAGTCACAGGAGAAAGAGCAGAAACGACTGCAGGTCTGGAGTGACCCTGGAAAAGGCACAGAAAAATCAGGGCAGGGAAACGGTGCTGGCAGATGAAGGTCAGAGGAAAGGAAACGTTTTGTAGTCAGTTGCCTTTAACAAATGGTTTTGCTGTCAGTAAAAGGTAGCAGAGGACAGGTGTGGAGATGGTTGATCTGATGCTCTTGAAGACAGTATGGCACAAGGAGAGTGCTGCAGTTTGTTATTCTGCTAGACAATACAATTTTTACTGAAAATTTACCAGAAGAAGAAGGAAGGAGGAGAGTCTAAACTGCGGATTTCAAAATGCGCCCCCAAAAAATTTAGTCAAACCAAGCTGAAAGCTGGGTAGATTTTTCTATTAAAAAATAAGAAATTATACCTTCACAGCTTCCTGGAGTTGCAGATGCAAATCCAGTCCACCCATTGCTGCTCCATCTGTGGCTGTGCATCAGGAGGGGGGCAGAAAAACCTTCTGTTGGGGGTCTTAACCTGGGGCTAAAGCAAACTCTACCTGGTGTTTACTACCAGGGAGCACCTTCCTGTCCTTTATACACGCTCCCAGCCCTCAAAATAGAATCACAGAATCATAGAATGGTTTGGGTTGGAAGGAACTTTTAAATCAATCCATCTGGTCATCTCATCCAACCCCCCTGCAATGAGCAGGGACATCTTCAACTACATCAGGTTGCTCAGACCCCAGTCCAACCTGACTTTGAATGTTTCCAGGGATGGGACATCTACCACCTCTCTGGGTAACTTGTTCCAGTGTTTCACCACCCTCATCAGAAAAAAATTTCTTCCTTATATCCAGCCTGAATCTACCCTCTTTTAGTTTAAAACAATTACCCTTTGTCCTATTGCTACAGACCCTGCTAAAAAGCCTGCCCCATCTTTCTTATAAGCCCCCTTTAAGTACTGAAAGGCCACAATAAGGTCTCCTCAGAGCGTTCTCTTCTCCAAGCTAAACAACCCCAACTGTCTCAGCTTTTCCTCATAAGAGAGGTGCTCCATCCCTCTCATCATTTTTGTGGCCTCCTCTTGATCCTCTCTAACAGATCCATGTCTTTCTTGTGCTGGAGACTCCAGAATTGGATGCAGTACTCCATGTGGGGTCTCATCAGAATGGAGTAGGTCTGTGCCCACCGCTGCAGAAGCAGCAAACCCATCCTCGGGTGTTTTGTCCCCTTCCTGGGGATCCATCCCACCCACAGCTGTCTCTGCAGAGGGTCTCACCCCTTGGCAGAGGTGCTGGGTGCCATCAGCTTCCTTGGTGCAGCAAAGGGAAACCACTTGCCCAGCGTCAGACAGCTAATCAGAGGTAAAGTCAGGGCCTGCACCCAACCCTCCTTCCCACATCATTCCCTGACACCCTCACTTTTCTCCCAAGTGCTTTCTGTGCTAGGCTCAAAAAGGGAGCTTTTTTATTTGCAGAAGTGAAGTTGCCTGTTCCAAGACTCATTTTGGTGTGGTTTTTGCAGACATGCTCCAGTTACTTTACTGATACAAGATGAAGCACAATTGTAAATTATTAAGACAAATCCGCAAATGGCAAGCAAACAGAAATTCAATTAGGTTGTCAGTAGTATTTTCTGTCTTGAGTTGCTTTTCCCTTTTTAACAACACTTGTTCACTTGGGCCAATGTTTTCCAAATCCAGTGTCCAGTTTCTAATTGATACTGAAGCATCTCAGGACAAGACGCCAGCATCCCAGGGAGCTGAGCATATGAAAGTCCCACCTCTTGGCTGGTGGGGAACCTGAAAAGCCAGCTTATTTGATATGCCTCACTGCAAGTACTGTGGGATGACCTTGCCTAAGAGCACCAACCTGGATCTCATCAGTGCTTGGGATAGGTAGGGACGAGCAGGGCCAGCTGCAGTCGAGACCGCAACAGGCTGGAGCACCACACCCACAGAGTTTGCTGAGCACTGGCCAAAATCTTGATTTTTTCCTTAGCCCAAAGCCTGAAAGCGTTGATCTGGGCAGAGGTTGGAGAATGCAATGCACACCCCTGCTTAAGCAATGCCTGCTCATCCACAGGGAGGACTTGCATGGCACAAAGCTAAAGCAGACAACCTAGCACAAGGGATGCAGCAAGCAGAGAGGTACAGTTCCAGCTCTGTATCTCCAGGGTCAGCCTGATGCTGAGACCCCAGTCTGAGCCCACTCTGGGACACGACTGCAGATATCTGATAGTGGTGGATCATACGGTCCTCAGGAAGAGAGACACTGAAGTGCTACCAAGGAGATAAATAAAGAGCAGAAGCATTGATGCCCAAATTACACATCTTGCTTTTATGGGCAGTGAAAGACAAGGCAAGAGGCATACCTGAGAGGCAGATTTCTTGCAGAAAGCTCAGGCTTTTCTAGCCCGAGGTACCATGCAGCACCCACAGCTGCTAAAACAGGGAAGAAGGAAATGCCAGGGCACATTAAATACACCAAAGGGAATAGGAGACCATGAAAAGCTCCACCAAACGCCTCTGACAACACTTTCAGCAGCTCCTGAGCAATCAGGGTCACCTACAGATCTGTGCATCACACACACATCAGCACTGACAGGTCTGTGCCTCAAAAAGGAGGTATCTGCTGGCAAAGAAAGCCTAGGGCTACAGAAATGCAAACTAACAGCAGGGCCAGAGCCACCAGTGTGGCCAGCCAAATCCCAGCTGTGCTTCAGGAAGGAGGAACAACAGCCCCACTGGCATGCCCAGCCTGGTCCATCTACAAGGGACAGCTGAGACCCTTCAACCTCATGGCACAGAGAAACTTGCCTTCTGCAAAAGCAGCAACATATTCCCTCTTCCCTGCTAAAGCATGTCCAGTTCCCACCACCATGAGATATTCTGCAGTCACAGCCCCCACTGTGACCCTCTGCAGAGTCACTGGAGCTGCTGAAAGCAGCCAGTGGGTTTGGAAGCAGCAAAGCATCCTGCTAACAAAGGTCAAAACGGGGGAAAGGAGACCTGGCCGTGTGGTTGCGGTAAGGATGACTGAATCTCAGGAAACCTTTCCAGCGTGGCCTTTGGCAAATTGCCCCATCTGCCAGCACTGGTTCACCCTCTCCAGTGCTGGGTAAGTCCCCTCAAGGCTGTCAGCTCTTTGGGGCAGTGATTGTCATTTCCAAAAGAGCATCCCACACAGCAGAGCCCTAAGGGGGTGAGTGAAAACCTCTGTCAGCCTCAAAGCAAACCATATGTTTGCAGAATTGATGCTGGAGGGAAGAGCCTGGAGAATCTGTTGTCTCTACCCCAGAAAAGCAAATCTGACGCCTCATATTAAACGTGGGGGAGAAGCGAATGAGTTTGTAGTTGTTCACTATGGCATGGTGGAGGAGAGGGCGTGAAAACAGAGGTGGAAGCTGCAAAAGGAAGGTTACAACCAGACACGACCTCACAACAGAGGTCTGCATCAATCTCCACCCCAGCCCTGTACCTGCACAAGTTTCCCCATAGCACACAAAGTAAGATACCAGTGTATTCCCACCATAGCAGCTTTTTCCATACCTGGACAGGAATAAGAGGCTCTTTGTCATCAATGTCAATTAGGACATCGTCCCTGGGCGTGAGGCTTACATCATCTGCAATCAGAGCAAGCACGAGCATGACAAGGACATCCAGTTGTTAGAAACCCCAAAGCCAAGACGCCTTGGGATCAAGCTCCAGGAGCAATCTCAGCCTTGCCCAGAGCCTTTACGCCAGCCAAAGCTCACATTCATGAGGGCTGAACAGCTTGGCCAAGGGACAGCCCATCTCACCAAGCAACCCCAGAGTTAAACTGCTTCTCAGCACCTCCTGGGATTTTTGTGTCAGACCTACAGCAGGGCTGAGCTAAAAGCAACACATACAGCGACCCACAGCTCCTCCTGGAGAGGGGCATATCTGTGAAGCTGGCACGGTCATCATGGCAGCACGTACCTGCATGCTCCTGGGGACTGTCCGACTCCTCTCGGTACGGGTCACAGTAGAAGTTCTCCAGTGAGCGGATGGTGCACTGCCCCACCACAGGCCTTCGGCCAAATGGCCTGTTGTCAATGATTTTGACAATGATGGGGGGACTGTACAGGCTCTCCTTAGGTAAACGCTGTGGGCAGAGGGGAGGGAACACATAACTACACAGAGCAGGGAGAGTAGTTGCTCTGCACCTCCCCAAAGGGAACCAAGGATGAGCAGGACAGAATTATATTCCCCATAGGATTCATTTTTTATGGGACCTCCAGAGGTCCTTCCCAACCAGCTCTGCTATGACCCCATCACTACAGGGTGGGGACCAGGTCCTCACCACTTCCATGAAGAGCACACAGACATCAAAGTTGGGATTCTTCTTGACGTTCTTGATGACACAGGACTGCACGAGCTGGCCTCCGCACTCCACCAGGAGGCTGGGCGAGGTGACGCTGGCCAGCTGGTAGCTCTTGAGGTTCCTCAGCCCCCAGGCCAGGATCTGAAGGGTGAAGGGAACAGACAGCAGACTGAGCCAAAGGACCTGCCTCTGGGTCTCTCACTGAGCTTCTCAGCAGTGGAGGTAAACCTGAGGGGTGGCCCCTCCACGAAGGATAGATGAATTGACCATTTAGGACAGGCAGCGCTGGGAGAAGCCAGGTCATACAGTAAGTGCTTCTCTGTATGCACCAATACACCAGGTACACAATTTCTTATCTATTAATGCAGCATCTCTGTTTTGGGCAAATACTATCTTGGGGTGAAGCAGACTGTCCTTCTAAAATTGAGTGCAGTCCAGGGCTGTGCTTTTACGTAGAACTTGACTGCTCGGTGAGACCTGTTGTCTCAGCAAGATAACATTTTTTGACAGACAACCCATGAACAGAACCAGCTCCCAGCACTGGTGGGACTCTGTGTCCACAGAGTCTGGCCTGGATCCCATTTCTGGGTCTCATCCTCCCCTTTAGGGACACATGTTTGGAGTGTTATTCTGCGAGGGGGCGAGCTGCCTCGTGCTCTCCCCGTTACTCACCTCGATGGCCGTGCGCTGCAGGACCGGTTTGATTCCTTGGGGGACCATGTAAATGTTGGGCTCCCGCTGAGGTGGTGGATACGGCAAGTCAGAGTCTGCAGACTGTGGGGAACAGAGGCGCCCCGGGCACATCAGGTCATGCCACAGTGGACATCAACCCCATCACCTCCCCCTCCCAACACTGCATCCCCCCAGCATCTCCTTCTCTCTGCAAAACTCATCTTCTCCCAGAAGTCTAGGACACCTAGACAGGAGGAGATGAGGGCTGGGGGGGATGAATGTGCTCGCAAACTGTTTCTCTCCCTTTAATCTGGAAAAGATCAAACATCTACTACTGAGAGCGATCCCAGAGCCTTTCCAAGGGAACTGAGAGATCTGCTCTCCATCAAGGTTCAACCTCCTTAAGGGGAGGAGAGGATGAAAGAGCATCTATCCCATGCCAGGACCTCAGTGAGATAGTTAAGCAGGGGGATGAGGAGACAAAGCAGCAGCAAGGGGTTAATTAGTGAAATAGAGCTCCTTGAGTTGGACAGAATGAGATGTCAAAGAGCAGCAGACAGTTTAGTGGGGGCAGCACCATGGGAGTGGGGGTTGGCATCGCCTCCCAGTGCAGGAAGGGGTGGTTGTTCATTCATGGCATACAACAGCTCAGCTATAAACCTCATCTGGCAGCTGCCAAGCTTCAGGCCACAGAGCTCAGATACAGCTGTCTATGCACCATGCATACAGAAGGAGGTTTCCTTCAGGGTGAGACCAGATCTGGATGGCAACTGGGGGATTCAAAATGTGCCTTCACAGGGGAGGAAAGCAGGGAGCCAGACTTCCCCAGCCACTCACAGAGGACGAGCTCCAAGCCCTCCCAGCATTCAGGTTCTTCTTGACCTGCATCTCTGAGTTCAGAGTCACTAAGAAGGCAGGAATGAAAGCAAAGCCTCTAAAAAAGCAACCGTCAACCAAGGGCAGTTGGAATCAATTTAGGAGACTGGCATTCTTTTCAGGCTGGAGTATTATTGCATTAAATTAAGTGTGCATATGTATTTCAATTATAGGATTGGTTCAGGTTTATATATGTATGTATATAAATGCTATACAAAGGAATTTTTTCACAGTGGCATGTTAGATATACTAGACGCTCAGCTTTAATTTTCATTGGCAATTCCTGGTGGCTGCTGAATCAAGCTGCTTGTTAGCTGAAGACTTTCAGTAACTCCATTTTGGGGCAGATGTCTGGGCTCCCATATGGGGCAGACGGTAAATAGGGGGCAGGCAGTCCTCCCTCCCACGGTTCATATGCTTGCAGAAATGGTTAGTGCTAGCAGGGAAAGGGAAGGTTATCTGGGAGGTGAGTGCCTAATGAGAAGGGAGAGGTGCAGACCATCCCCAGCATCACTGGGGTGTTCAGCACTTCTGGTAACTCACCTACTTACCTCAGACATTGCATCATCAACATGAGCTGTTCCTTCCTTAGGGTAAAGGAATAGACTGACTGGCCCCTGAGGAGCTATCCCCAGCTTTTGTTTGTGACCCACAGTGCTTAGAGCACATCAAGGTGCCTAAGCACGGACTGAACCAAGAAGACCTTCAGTCTGACCTTGTATAGTGACATATGTTCATTTCCAGCTTTAAATGTGCCTAAATTGCATTTAAGTTGCATAATAGAGATGCAGAGCTGGAGAAGCCACCTAGCCCATCTCCAAAACCCAAGGTAGGCTCAAACTCCACACAGCCCCTGAGAGATGGCTGCCCAGTCTCTTCCCAAAAAAGAAAGGTTTTTCCCTAAGAAAACACCTAAATCTTTGCTGATGCAAATACCATCTGTTGCATCTCCTTATTGTAATTTCTGGCAAATGTGTACGGCAAAAGGGGAAAGCCTTGGGGAAAGAGCTCCTTCCTGTCCCTCATCCTCCCCAGGTTTAACAGCAGCTTTGAAAGTCAACAGTGCATGCTTGGCTCCTAACACTGCAATGTCTTCAGCTAGCAATAGCCATTTCTAAGTCCTTCTCAATCCTTGCTGCTCTCCTGGTTGCTTTGCAGTTGTTCTCCTGGGTTTCCGCTGAATGAACGAGCATTAAAAGTTTCACCAGATGGGACAGAAATGAGTAGTGAGTCCTGGGGATGAGGCAAGAGCAGAAAGGGTTCAGGGTGATAGTGGTGAACAAGCAATTCCCAGACACGGCTCTCAACCCAGACACAGATGGCTGGATGGAGACATCCATGAAATGGCCTGTGGGGTCTGCTGGCAGTTGGGGTGGTTTCAATGAGACAAGTCAGAGGGAATAAGGGTGGAAGGGAGCTCTGGAGATCATCTAGTCCAATCCTGCCTTTGATACAGGGTTGGAAGAGTCATGAGTGAAAGTCAACACAGATCAGACCAGCTAAAACAGTGGAAACATCTCCCAGTTTGAGCGCACAGCTGGGCCATGCTGTTTCAAGGGGGGCTTAAATCCCTGTGCCAAAGGATACTCCCATTTGCACCAAAGAGAAATGCAGTAGGAGAAAGTCTGGTGCCAGCCTGGTTGTTCAGATAAATCAAGAGCCTGAATGATGCATATATGATCTGATTCTCTACAAGGCTTGTTATTTACTGCTAAGGGCACTGGAGACCCCAGGCTGGCATCACTCTTGAATGCAGCCTCAGTGGGCTGGTCTGGATGGGGTTCCTGCAGGGCTGGTGGGTCAGGCCAGGCCACGTCTGACGGAGCTGGTCTTTTTGAGAATCTGTGTTGGGACTTTGCTTGGTTTCTAGGCAAAAGCAGAGGAACACGGGAGAGTCAAGTGTTTGAGCATAAAAAGTACCCATTGGAGGAGCCCCTCGTAGAACAATGCAGGGGTGCAGAGCTGTGGAGTGCCCCATCCAGAAATGACAGTGACAAGAAATGGAGGAGAAAGAGCAGAGAGATGGTTATGTTTACATGAGTTCATCCATCTCAGCCCACATGGAGCACAAAGATGAACACCACACCATGAGTAAAAGCTGCTTGGGTGGAAGAAACCCATCTTGCAAAAATGTGTTTATCCCATTCAACCTTTTGTGGAAATGTGGCCAAGCTCCTTGCATGCCTCAGGTCTCTCCTAGCTCATCTCTCAGACTTTGGGATTAACTGACTCCTAGGGCTACCACAACATTCAAATACACATGCCCCTTGTTCATCTCCCTGCCTTGGGTTTTACAAGATACCAGCCTACCCTGGTAGCACTTGGTTCAGCTGGTGATCTGCTCTGTAGGATGCACAAGGTCTGGGTAGCAACTTTGACAGGTTGCCCAAGAAGCAGCTGGGGATCCTGAGGAGACTATTTCATTAACGGCAACTGGAACAGTCCAGCGCATGTCCCAGTTCATGGCAAATTCCCCATGAAAAGTTGCAAACTTTTCAACTGGGATTTCAGCTAAGGTCCAGCCAATGGTCAGCCCAGCTTTTTAGCTTTTACAGGCTTTGTTTGGAAGGACTGAACACCAGCAGACCTCATGCACATACATCCTACAAACGTTATATATTACCTGACATGCCCTGCCATTGGGAACACTTTGTGGGTTAAGCATGGAACCCATCTACCCTGTCCTGCTGGTGATCACTTACGTTACTAAAATCTTGATGCTATTGACTTGACTCATCTGAAAAGAAGTGGCTGCCCTGTGGAGGCACAATTTTAACAATCTCCAAGATGAAGAGACAACTAAATCTTACAGACTCACCTCATCCAGGCTGGAGGATAGCTCATTCTGGAGAAGAGAAGGAAAGGACAGAGTTAGAGCAATTCTCATTCATAAGTCCATCCTAGGGCTTATAATTGTAGCTGATAACCGAATAGAAAAAGGATGATTTCCAAGTTCCTACACACCACCATCCCCCAGTGAAGAAATCAGTGCAGGTAACAAAATCATTTAAAATCCAGCATCAGTTAATGCCTTTGCTCAGAAGGGTTGCAGGGTACAAAATTCACTGGAGCTGTTGGGAAGCCCAACCTTTCACAACGAGAATGCTGAAATTATCGCAGGGCAGGAAGGTAATGGTGTGTTTGACACCTGAGGAATTATATCCAGAATGGGGTACATTTGTCCTGATCTAGGAGTCAAAATGAGCTGCCCCACTTCAGCTCTCTTTGCCAGCAGCTGAAGGAAACCGCCATCTCTACATGGTGATTCCTTCTTCCTAAGACAGGATGGACAAATTTCCTGCAGAAGCAGGGCTGCAGAGTCCACTGAAAACCTCTGCAGGAGCAGCTGACGGTGCTGGATCCCAGCAGGTTGGTAGGGGCAGGGGAGGGGACAGTTTGAGGACAATAGAGTCTAGGAGCTGCAAACAGAAGAAAGGCATTACCTCAAAGCCAGGGATGTGATGGACAGCCGGCTGTGGAGAAAAAACACACACTTTCTATTTGCACTCCTGGTGCTAACTCAGCTTTATCCATCAGAGAAACATCAGTCCTCCCATAGCCACACACTGTCCCCCTTCATGCCCAGTGCTGGGCTCCAAAAAGCTTGGACATAAGGGCAGGGCTCTCCCTCTGACAAGGAGGCAGGAGCAGAGCCTCACATCCACCCAGCTGCTTTTTGCTAGGATCAAATAAAATCCTTGGAGAGGACCTTCCTTTCCAAGGTCTTTCCCACCCAGCTGAGTAACTCCCGAGGAGGGTGAGGAGGAAGAAGAGGCTGCATGCAGATGATTTGGTGCCCAATCTGGCAGCGGAGACATCCCCTGACTGCCACCCAGCAGCCCCCCACTGGTGCAGCAAGGTTTGTACCCAGCACATCCACCCCTGGCAGCTGCAGCACCATCGTGCTCGGAGCGCAGCATCCCTCCAGGAGCAGAGCTGGGACCTACATCGGAGAGAGGGAGGAGGGAGCTGCAAGGACCCTTGTTCCCAATTAGCACCTCGAGGCTGGGAGGGAGAAACAGGACAGAGAGATTTAGCCTTCCAGTTGATCCACTTTCCCTGGTGCAGAGGCACATCTGGGATGCAGCCAGGCGCCACAGCCAGTGGGAAAGCCAGAGAGAGAGAGGCCAGAGGGTGGTATGAGCAGGGGACAGGGAGGGTGGGAAAGCACACGAGAGCACACTGGGGCATGACGAGGAGTCTCTCCCGCCTGGACTGGCTCCAAAGCACAACCTCCTTCCCCTGTGGCTCGTTACATGAAAAGGCCAGCACTGAGCGCTGGGGGAGTAACCGCCCACTTCAGCCCTCATAAATCCCCTCCGGAAATTAACTCTGAGCAAAGGCCAGTGATCTGGGGCCAAACCCACCAGGCTCTTCCCGCGGTGTGAAGGTGCCGAGGCTCTGAGCTCAGCACCGCAGCCAACCGGGCTGGCAGGACACAAGCAGCACCTCCCGAACAGGTACCCGGCAGCCCGGGCTTCGGTCCAGCACCGAGCCTCTTCCCCTGGGCTCCGCTAAACGCCTCCCATCACACCCCTGCGGTGCAGCCAGCGCTGAGCATCACGGCTGGGTCTACTCCCAGCACCCGTCCTGGTGAACCCGAGGACAGGCAGCTGCAGAGCTGCTGAGCCCAGGTGGACATAGCTCGGTGCCGAGAGAAGGCTGCATCCTGCTGGGTGTGGAAAGGCTCCAAGGGAAGAAGCTAGCATTCCAATTAGAGATGGGATAAGGTTGGGGGTGAGGAGCTCACCTTCTCCCTCTGAATCAGCTCGAAGGCAGCCAGCAGCTCCCCCACGTTTCTGTTGGCCTTGATGATGGGGTGCCAGGAGAGCCGTGGCGAGCGCACCAGGCTGGGCTTGCAAATGCAGCGCCCCATGAACTCATCCGCACCCTGAAAGGCAACCACAGGCATGGGGAGCTTTCTTCCCACTCTGCTTCCCAGCAGAGTCCATCTCCACACACCCACATCTCAGCCAAGACCCTGTCACTCAAAAATCAGGCTCAATGTCTGAACCATTAAGGGACCAGTTCAGAAAAAAGATGGGTTTGACATCCATGCAGACACAAACTCCTCCCCATAACTGCTAGGGCTACAAATGTACTCTTTCTTACACATTTTGGCTTAAACAGAAGATGAAATTCCTATGGTATCGCACAATTTCCAGAGCAGGACCTCTGAGTATAGCATTAAGTATCAGCAGCTCTTAAAAAGCCCATTCACTGGTCTGCAATGGGATCTTCAGTTGCCTTTGCTACTTCCTTCGGAGGAGGGAGAGCAAAAGGGTTCCTGAGACATTCCTGAAATGTGTTCTAAGTGCTTTTCCCTTAAGCACTGCTCTTACACGCAATCTGCTCTTGTGACAGGCTACAGCCCAGTTTTTCTAGGGAGGACTCAAGGTTATCTCACCAGCCCCACAAATGCCATCACTACTTTGGATACCTTCAGGCAGCTGAGCAAACAACAGTGTATGGTTCCCTACTTGTATGACCACTTTAAATCATGTACCAAGCTTTTTCCATGAGGAAATATGGTTAATTCGGCCACTCTGCAAAATACAGTGTAGATGCAGCTTTGGTAACTAGACCAGGGCCACCAAGGAAATCAGTAGCAGAGCTGTTTGCTGAATGTTTGTCTTCTGAGTGTCCAGCTCAATGTCTGAGCCACCCAGAGATGTTAAAGCATTGCACTCCAGAGGGCAGGAACAGTGCCATGTGTTTGTCCCAGCCACTCCAGCACACTCACACCATGAAGGTCCAGATCATGCAAACACACTTACGTAGGTGTCGTGGTCATATATTTCCACCACAATGTTGGGAGGGGAGTCAGACACATTCTGGGGGTCCCCAAAGATCTCTATCTCATAGAAGATAAGTGTCTGGTCCCAGGTGGGGTTCAAAGTGTTCTTGATCACCACCGTCTTCTGGCTTTGGTGGAGGAAGGAGACAATGGCATAAGGATCTGCAAGGGATGTTAGATAAGAGGCAAAGGATGAATTAGAGCTACCAGTCTAGGAAGGAGAAAGCAATTCATAGTCATTCAAGGGCCAACAGGCTGGGTAGGGAAGACTGTGAACAGGTTGAAGGAACTGCAGATCTTTTAGAAACAGCAATAGCATTCCCATCGTGTCCCAGGCAACTCTAACTGAGAAGAGAATGAGGCCGAAGTCTCCGGCACTTATCTCTACACACCGGTTATCCACAGCTCAGGTACTTCCCAAACTAGATGGGATGTCTGCATGTTTAGCAACCCTGCAAAGGAGTTGTCTTCCACAGACTTGCCCTGTCTCTCTTGAACCCACAACATCCTCCAGTGACAACTCAAAACTGCATGAAGAGCCATCCTCTCATGATTTTTTTCAGCACCCAGCTCCCTCTACCTCCATCTGAGGCTCCCCAGTTCTTCAATTAGCAGAGAAGGAGGATTCCTCCCCTGCACACCTGCACTGACACTTGGGGTTTTGCCGGTTTCTATCATGCCAACCCAGAACCATGTCTTTTTCAAGCTGAAGAGTCTCAGCTTATGGAGCTTTTCCTCACAAAAGGCCAGTCTTGTCCCAAAAAGACAAGGCAACCATAAACGGTCCACACAATTTAGCTGTATATCCACACAAAGACCTTCCTTCTTATCCCACAGCAGCCTCCTTTCCTTAAAAATCTTTGATGAAGGATTTTTTTGCAAAAACCTTTTGCGTATCTAATCTAATGAGACCATGTTAACCAGAGCGAACTTATAGAATCAATGGTTTGGGTTGGAAGGGACCTTAAAGATCATCTAGTTCCAATCCCCCTGCCACGAACAGCGACACCTCCCACTAGACCAGGTTGCTCAAAGCCCCATCCAGCCTGGTCTTGAACATTTCCAGGGAATGGGGCATCCACAGCTTTCTTGGACAACCAGTTCCAGTTTCTCACCACTCTCAGAGTAAATAATTTCTTCCTAATATCTAATCTATGTCTACCCTTTTTCAGTTTAAAACCATTACTCCTCGTCCTATCACTACACTCCCTGCTAAAGAGTACCTCTCCATCTTTCCTGTATCCTCTGGCTTGTGATAACTCCAGCTGGTGGAGTCACTGTGACCTTCCCTGGCCACATCTCCCAGCACTCCACTGCTGTAGCATTAGAAATTTCATCGCTGTCTGACCTGATCTATCCCGGTCCAGGTAATCCTCATGACTCCTCACCCTGTCCACCAGCAGCAAGGTAGCACAAATGGTTCACCAATTGCCCTAAGGTGTGGGGATTTCTTCCAAAAGATGACTCTGCAGGGAGGAGTGTTTCGATGGTGATAACACAGCCATCTTCCAGCACAGCAGAGACCACAAACTGTTTCCATGATGCAAACAAGTCTTTTCCAGGGAGATGCAGGATGTACCAGCACTGCACATGTGGGTAAGCAGTGCCTTCAGTTCACCCTCTGCTCTGAAGACCAGACCATGAAGAAAGTGACTCCAATGTTACTGTCTCCTTCCTGGGGCCTTTAATATCTCCAGAAGGGACAGGAGCTGAGGATGCAGCCAGCAACCTGCCAGAATCATGCTCTCAGCCCTTTTGCATGAGTTTTAGTAACCTCCATGTCTTGAGGAAGATTTCGGGTTCCCAGCACTCCAGATTATCCCACCTGGCCTCCAGCTGTCATACCAGGTGGCTCTCAGTCTATCTTAGCTGCATTACATCTGCCAGCCCCATGCAGATGTCTCAGGTACTCCAGGGTCTCATCAGACCCCTGTACAAAGGCATTGAGCTGGGAGCAAGGTGTCTCACCCTTAACTTGGGACAAAGCCAGAGGCTTCTCACTGCAAGGCAGCACCAAATAGTGAGGAGTAGCCTCCCTTAACAACCAAAGCAATTAACACAGGAAGCCTGAGATCAGTTAACAACAGAAATGTGAAACCTGAACCCTCTCTAACACCTTCCCTTCCAGACAGCTTCAAAGAGCATGTGGCCCAAACCTGCTGTGGATATCCAGCCCACAGTGGCACTGGACATGGAGACAGGGTGGGCAATGATGGAACCAGGATCAAGGGCTGGGTGAGAGGCTCAAAACGTGCCATGGGATCACATTATAAGGTCCTGTGGAGACTGAACACCCTTCGTAACCTGATAGCACCTACTCATCCAGGGAGGAGACCTCTGTGATTGCCGCATCCTACCTGATTGGTTCCAGGTGGAACCCTGAGCTCTGGTTACCTGCAAAGCCCAACCTCCACAGTGGCAGGAGACATCATGGGCCTTTTTGGAAGAACACAGGCCACCTCATCCACCTGGCACCCAGAATGACACAGATGCACCAGATAGCGTATGGGGATCCACCAGCATGCAGTAGGGTACCACCCAGGGCACCCCAAAGCCAGTCCCAGGACACCTACTGGCAGCAGCCTTTAGTGCTTGGCACTGCACAAACCCCCACAGTCCCAGGAGGGGTCCCTGCAAAACAGTGTGCACACACCAACACCAGCAATGTCAAGAGACTATGAGCGTATGCTGGGAGCAAAAGATGTCCTGCCTACCCTGGAGATGGAGGAGCAACCCCCAGGCACCTGAACGTGGGGGGTTGTCTGAGCAGGGTGTCATCCCCCACCCTCCTTCCCCTCTTCCAGGGCTGGGGGTGGGTAAAGGGGGTTGTATTTTCTTTCTTGGCGTCCGGACCGCGGCAGACGTGTTTAATGAGCCGGGGCTGTTTGTGAGGTGGCCGGCTGGAGAGAGCACTATTCACGCTGGGAAGAACCTTTTCCACTTACGCGCTTTTTTCCAGTAAGAGGAAAGCAGAATGCGTTACAATAAACAAAAAAACCATGGATTTGGATTTGCTTTTTTGCTCTTTTTTTTTTTCCCCCCCCTCTTCTTCTTTTTAAAGGAGGCCTCCATAAAGCCCCTTTGTTTAGACCCTCGTGTGCACAGAAGGTTTATTTTTATAACTGTGTAAAGCCCCCTTAATGAACTCCTTTATGCTTTGTTAAGGCAGCGGAGATCACAATTCCACATTGTGGCATGTTGTTACTCATGTTGTCCTTGGCTGGGTTTTTCCGAAGGAAGGGACTCCCCTCCCCGCTCCGCCGATCGGGGCCATGAGATCACCTCGGTCCCCACCACTTTGAACAACAAACCCTTTGTGGAGGCAGAGGGGAGACAGGACCTCGGTGGGCGCAGACACTGGGTGATTGTTTGGGTGCTCTGCACATCTCCAGGGCATTTCTGTCCACCCCTTCAAGCCCCTCTGCTTCAAAACACTCCGGGAAGCAGGAGACCCTTGGGACTGTGGTCCTGCTGCCTGCCATGGTGATGCCCAGCTGTCCCTGCAGGTTGTTCCTTGCTGCGGGTCCCCAGGCCACACCGTTTCTGGGGGCTGCCTCTGTATCCCATCTGAGATCCTTCACCTCTGTGCCAACACTGCAAATCCCCGCAGCAGACAATCAGTGACAGTTTTAGAGGGATGCTGGATGCTGCCTTCAGGCATTGCTGCAGAGGGATGTGGGTGCTCCAGGGATACCTGCCCCGGGACCTACTCACATCTCAGATATGGCCCCTGCCACAGGACGATGAACTGATGGGAGATTTTTTGCATTGCCCCAGCTCCAGCTCCGAGTCAAACAGCGACATCTCCACTGTCCTGCTTTCCCACCTCAAAATGACACTGCACAGCATTAACGGGTGTGGGCAAAGGCAGCTTTGGTCACAAGCACCGAAGAGGCTCAGGGCCACCTGGCTGGGATGGCCCACCCCATTGGGAAGTGGATGTGGGGCCCACCACCTGGTGGGGGGGAGGTCTTTCCTCAGGTCAAACATGAAGGTCCATTCCTGGCATGCCTTCTACACACCCCCACGGCCACGCTTCAGCCTCTGCTGCAAATGAAACACTCCTAAAGCCAAACTACCTACACCCAAGCACCCTTCAGCACCGAACAATAACAGACCTGCCCAAAGGATAAAGCAATATATTCTAGCTTCATTTTCTAACCCAGAAAACATGAGCTCAAGGACAGGACATCCTAACCCCATCAGCTCAAGCCTGGCAATTTCAGAAGTGCCTGAAGCTGTACTGGGGATGTGCTGAGCCGCAGGACATGGAAAGCTCCTCACTCAAAGCCCAGGACACCCTTTTCTCCACCTGGGACCACGCTTTTTTTCCATGAAAGGGCTTTTTTTACAGTCCTGTCTGAAGTATGCCTGGTTCAGGCATCAGGTTCATCAAGGAATACCCCCAGTCATTGCCTCCCATCCCCCCTGCAAAGTTTCCAGGATGGAGAGTGGAGGAGCAGCAGCTCAATTTAATGTTCAGTCGTGAAAACAAATATGAACCATTTTACATATTTGCCACTGTTAGGTATTTTCCTTTCCAACCGTATTTTCAATCAATTCTTTCATTCCTAATAAACGGAGTCTCCCGTCTTCAGCCTTGATCCCTTCCCCAAACCACAGGACAAATCCCCTCCATAAACCCCACACCCAGGAGGCTGCTGACCCCCTGCCCTGCAAGGGCAGGCGAGAGGCTGGCCAGGGTTCAACCAGCTGGGAGCAAGCTGGATGCTGAGGGCTCATACATCCAAGCAGAAACTTCATGAGGACTCAGAAGAGGGTGCCCGTCTGCTCCGAGGTCCTAATTACATCCTTGCACCCTTTTTAATTTTACTGAGCACATCTCATGGAGGTTTCTGTCCTGTGCTCCATCATCTCAACACCAGCCCAGAGCCCTCCATCTTGCCTGAAATCCCAGTGCTCGCACACTGCACGGGGGGGATGGCTCGAGGCAGTGTGCCATGGTAAACATCCCTGCCCTCCCCTCCGGTTTTATTTGTCATGCCCCTCAGCCGTCTTCTACCCAGCCTTGCCACCGGCTTTCAGCATCACCTCAGGTCTGGGAGAAGGAGCTATTAGCAAAGGAAACAGCTCTGACTCACGGCTGACCTGGGTAACTTGTGGTTTCTGGTTGGTTTCTCACATAAGAGTTCTTGAAACTCTGATTTTTTTTCGCTGATGGGAAATCAAGCTACCAGGCTGCTGCCTCAGGAAAGCCTCGTGCCCCTGTCTTTTGTTGTATGGCTGCTGAATACCCCCATGTCACACCAATAAATGCCCCAAAAATTGCTTTACATACCCCACTACTCCCCAGCATCCATTACAGCTGGGGAGTGATTACTAATGACAAGCACAAACACATGGACATGGGCTTCTGGGCTTACCTGAAAAGCTGTCCTTATCCATGGCGATTAGATCCCGAGCTTGGTACATGTAGCAGCGGAGATGGTATCTGTTCCCACCTGTACAGAGGATGTAAGGAAATAGCCGAATTTTAGTCAGCCCCAGGCTGGTGTCTGAGGACAGCTTGGCTTAATCCTTGAGAGCACCGAGCCCTGAGCACATCGATACCCCCAGGAGGACACATACCCCATCCTTGCCCACCCCACCCCTTTCCATCCACCTGCACTCAAGGTGAGCAAGAGGAAGAGGATGGGAAATGTTCAGCTACGGGGTCCCCACAGCAGAGACCCCATGCCAGAACTCACTTCAGGGGAATGTCACCCTCCCTTCCAACCCTCAGGGCCTTACAGTCAAATATGCACGAAATGGTGGGTCTGTTGACACCAAAACTGAGGGTGGAGACGGATTTGCCATCATCACTCTTGTCATCTGTCACTCCCCCCTGCAAGAGAAAGCAAGGCAAGGTCGGTCATGCCAGGACCCACTCTGCAGCTGGGGTTCCCCCTGGGATGGGGTCCTCCAGGGTATTATCCACAGGGGTGTCCAGGAGGACTTTGGGACTCCCCACGGAGGGACTCTCAGGCTCTTCTGCCCCAGGAGGGCAGAGAGGACCCATCTCTTGTTCCATGTTGTTCTGGGAGGGAACAGGACACAACAACAAAAGGAGTCCAAGGGCCACCAATTCACATTCCACCTCCCAGCGTCTCACCAGCATGGAAAAGCCTCTCCATAAAGTTTGTCATTCTTGGAGCAGTAGTTAGTAGTTAAAACAATTTCACTAAGTCCCCTGGCGAGCAAAATTAATGGAGCATAAACTTTGCAAACAGTGATACAGACGTGGCAAATGCAGGCAAATGCCCCAGTCGCTGCCCAGGGGGAGCCTCGGCCGACCCTTCCCTCTTCTTGTGTCAGTCTGTGAAACCCGGCCTTTTATCACCTCCTAATTGCCACGTTCAGCTTGAAATATTTAGCTGCAGGAAAAGGAGCCTAAAGGTAACTTCCTGGAGAGTGTAAATCTGATCTTTAAATATTTTTCAATTATCAAATGCTAGGGAGAGACAGGAGGGGTGTTTAAAGAATAAAGGAAAAGAGAGAAGGAAAAAAGGAAAAAGAAAAAAAAAAAAACGGGTCTGGGACAGGAGTTTCCAAAGCCCAGATTACAGGTCTGGGACAGGAGTTTCCAAAGCCCAGATCTGCCAAGACCCAAAAATGCATCAGGAGCTTAGGTGTCTGGAGAGCCCCCCTTGCCTTTCTAGGCAGGAATCGCTATTACCATGACATTGTCTGCAGAGGAAACCCTGGGGTTTGCGCTGTATTTACGGTGGTGAGGTCACGCGGAGGGTTTGCAAGAGCTGCCTTCCCTTCCTTGCCCCCCTCCCCGCAGGAGCTGAATAGCTCCTCAGTTATTTTTATGACCTTTCTCCCCAGCAGAACGCCAGTCCCCCACCCTGACCTGCATCCTCTGACAGCCTGGGGAAGGGCAAGTGGAGGAGACCAGGAGCTGAGATAGGCAGGGATTGCTCTCTGAAGCCCTCATCAGGGTCCTGGGAACACCCCCCAGTCTGTCCATCACAGGGAAAGGGGGACTCCTCACACCCCAAACCACCATGGAAGGCACACCTTGGAGAGGGCAAGTTGGAAGACGTTCTTCCTCAGAACTATGTTTTGCCCTTTGTGGCCTCCATGCAGGCTGGAGTACCACCATGATCTCCTTCCTTCACCTGGTCCCCATGGGGTTCCCAGTTGCTGGGTCTTGCAGCAGGGCTTTGGGCAGCACCATCCTGCCCGGCCCCCATGCTGCTCCCCATGGGATGGAGGATCGGGGAAAGTCCCTCCCCATTGCTTGGGGTCAGGGGAAGGATAGAGCATGTGTGAGCAGCGAAACCAAAGTCTCTGAGCAAAAGCAGGAGTGAGCACGTGCTTGGGGAGAGCGAGCGTGCACAAGAGAAATGATGCACGTGTGTGCCTGCAGCCCCCCCGCCTCTTCCCACTGCAGGGAGCTGGGCTGGATGGGAGCAGACACTCACACCCCATGGGGTCCATCTGAACAGATGCTGAGCCCCACACACGGCCCTGGAGGTGCAGCTGCTCAGCTCCACAGGGGAACCACTGTCAGAGTGGGATTTTGGGGGAAAGCCTCCGCCAAGGAGTCCCCAGCTCCTACAAACCCTGCCTCAGCAGCTGAACAACCTGCTGGGGTTTGGCTTTCCAGCTGCTCCCAGCTCTAGGTCACCCTGACCCCCAGATGTTGGGGTTCAGCCTGTCCTAACAGCAACAGTGTCTCAGTTTGGTAAGGTCGGAGCGATGGACGCTGAGCATCCCCGGGAAGAGGGAGGCCCAGAAACCCTGAGCACCATGCACACACTCCTGCATCCAAGACACATTCCTTCTGGTCGTGTTTGGTATTATCTTCCTGTTGGAAAGCAATCCTTTCAAATAGCTGGGGGAATTAGCGCTTGGGGTGTTGGCTTGTTCTTTCCGAGTTTGTATTTTAATCCTCCCTCGGCTTCAGTTCCCCTGCACCGCTGTGCGGCTCCTTGGCTGGATGGGCTCAGGGAAACCCGTGGCACAACCACAAAATTGCACAAATGCCTTTCACAGAGTAGAGAGCAGATAACAGGAACAGGACAGAGCAGACAGGAGGGGCTTCAGGAGGCTCTGGCAGCTGGTGGCTTGCCAGTGGCAGCCCTGGCCCCAGGCCTGGGTAAAATCTGAGATGGGGGATGCTCCAGGCTCCCACTCCTAATTGCATCTTTATTCTGTTTCAGTGTGATCACAGCAGCCCATCCTCCAGCTGCTGCCCCATCCAGGGGTTCTTATCAGACACTGCTTCCCTGACACCTGGGACTTCAAAAGCTACCTCCCTCTGCCTGTGTTAAAAAAAAGCATTGGAAATAGATATAGTGGAAAATCAGTGCCCACCCCTCCCCTCCCAGCCCTCAGCACCCACTTGTATTTTCCCATCCTCGGCACCATTTCAGCCCACCACCCTGACCCCAGCTCTGCAGCATCACACCAAGTCCCTCCTCCCATTGGCGCCTCCAGTGGATGGAGGGATCGACCTTGTGCAGGTCCGGAGGGGGTCTGGGGTTACTGGATGGGAGATGCTATGAAAATTTAGGTACTATTTTGGGATGGAGCATCCTGGAAAAATACGCAAGTCATTCAAGTGAGAGGGGAGAGCTGGAAAGGCATGAAGCTGCAAAACCAGAAAGTATGGCAAGATCATTCATAAAGCAATCCACAGAAAACCAAGCAACCACAGAAAATGCAGCCAGTAACCCTAAAATATGAGGGCACGGAGGCGAGCCAGAGTGACCTACTGTAGAGGGGAATTCGGCGAGTGGAGCCCAAAGGGCAGGCGGGCTGGTCCTGCACCCACCAGGCTGCCGAGACCTGGAGCCAGGGCTGGGGAGGGATTCACCTGCCGCTCTCCTGGGCTGCTCCCTCCCGAGCTGTCACCCTGCAGGGACAGCATCCCCGAAATCTCCACGCCTGAAGAAAATACTACTCCTTGACGGGCAGCATTGCCCTGCCCAGGTAATGGTTCAACTCCCAGGAGCAGCACAGTCCTGCAGCAAAGGGACCTGGTGCTCCCCCAGGACCCTGACCCACTGACACTTAGGGCAGTGTTTGCTGGGGAAGCGGGGAGAGGCAAAAGCAAGACAAGGTTGGAAGGGGCAGCCCCAGCAGCCCGGGGTAGGCTGGGGTTCAGCAGGACATCAGTAACACCACAGGACACTTACATCAACCAGGGACCCCCTGCCACTACATCGGTATCACCAGGAGCAAAGCAAGAAGTGGCTCCCAGACACATTGACACATCGCCATTTTAATGGGGCTTTTGTCTCCTCTTCCCCTTCGCTTCAGCCTCTGCCCCACACACATGGGAGGGGAGTTTCCTCCCTGGATCTCATCCGCATCTCCCGATGCCCCCAGCAGATGGGTCTGTCAGCCCCCCGTTCCCCAGCACAGCAGCCAAACTCACAAACCCATTTCATTTTCGGGCTAGTGAAGGCAAAACGAGGGCTCGACTGAGCCCTTGGAAAACTGCACAACCAAGCCGAGACCCAAAGCAGCCCCATCAGATGTCACAAGCCCCCCAGAACCAGAGAAAGGGCACAGGGGGTCCCCACACAGCCCCACGGGCACACACACACACGTGTACATGGACACACCCCCTATGTTATAGGGTTTTCCAGATAAATCCTCCTCGATGCCTCTGCCAAGATGCAGTGGGATGAAGTGCCTGATTGAGAAGCACATCAACAAGCCCCAGGGTGAAGTGGGAGAAGCCAGTATCCCACCGGCAGCCCTGGGGGTGGGCGGAAGCTGGGGACCCTCACAGATGGGGCCAGCGTGAGCTCAGGACTGATGTATGCAAATGCCATGGAGCTGCTTGTGTCCCAAAGGGGCTGCTGGGTTCAAAGGCTGGATAGAGGGGAGCACAGAACGAAGAAAGAGGGGGGAAAAAAGCCAAATGGGGAAAAAAAAAAAAGCCCTATAATAGGGGCTTTGTGCTGCTGTGGTTGGTTCTTACTTAGTTATTGGAAGAGCCAAAGGATTATGAAATCCAGTGTATGAAGAAAGCCAAAATATTAGCTAAACAAGCGGCAGCGGGTGCGGGCAGCAGATAACAAGCATCAGATAACGAGCTTAGCTCCATGTCCACCCCCTGGGGTGAGACAGAAGGGTGGGAGCAGACCCAACCAGGCTCCCATTCCCAGGCAGCAATTTTTGGGGGGAGGAAAGACAGGTACCTACCAGGGCTCCCTCCAAGGCGAAGACAGCAGCGGCCCCGGTGCGCTCCAGGGGCTCCATCCTGCGCCTCCATCGGCGGCGGCGGAAGGTGTCTGTCCGGCGATGCTTCAGGTGGAAGCGCCAGCCGAAGAGCGAGGCGTACTCCCAGCCCTCCCCGTCCAGCTCCTCCTGCTTGTGCTGCCAGGCAGGGACACGTCAGGGCTCAGGGGGAGGCTCGGCCCCACCACCCCACAGCCCCTCTGCAGGTGACAGTGGCACAGGCAAGGGGCAAAGCTGATTATGCATGGGGCTCTCCAGGGGCAGGGTGGTGCCCACCCAAACCTGGGTCCAGCCTCTTTGAGTTGTTGCCCGCTACAGGTGTCCCACCCCATGTCCTCCTCGTATCTCTCTAGCTTAGCTGGGGATTCAGCCCTTTGACCAGCCCCTGGGGTGGACCCCACTTTGAGAAGGGTCTCGGTGGGCTGGGGGATGCCTGTGCTGAGCAAGGAGGGGGGCACATACTGCCCAGACCTGTGTACCACCAGCATTTCCCCCTTCCCAGCCTGCCCTCCACTTTGCCACCACCTTTGATCTCTCCCAAGGCCACCTCAGCTCTGCCACCATGGGACCCTGAAGCATCAGTCACAAGCCCACAAAGGCTTTTTCTCCCCAGAGCTGTGTCACCTCTCTGTGACACTTGCAACCCTTTGGCAAATGGGGTGGCAGTGGTTCCCTATGCTTTCCAGCCACAATTATCTAGAAAATGTGCTGGAAAGGGAGGAAGGTATCTTAGGGAACTTGCTGGGGGGAGGGAAGAGCAGCATCGTTGTGGTGGCATTTGCAGTCCAACTGCACCACCTAGAGGAAAGCAGGACTGCGACAGGGGACTGATGGAGGAGTTCTGCCAGCCCCAGTCCACCCAGCTGCTTCGTGGCACTGTCCCACCCAGCCCTACCAAGCATTCCTGGAGTGGTCTCCACCTCTGGGAGATGGTAACCCCCATGGGTAATACCACAGAGACTGCTGCTTGCTCCAGTACGGAGAACAGGGACACCAGGCTCCAAAGCACAGCAGGTCTCTGCAGAAGGCCAAGCACCTCCACCTCTGCACAGAGACAGGGACACAGCCCCAACCCACTCTCACCCTCTTCTCCTCAGCCCCTCTCCTACCTTCCTCATGGCCTCCATCTGTGCAAGGTCCCTCCGGCGGAGCCGCACCCAGCGCCGTCGCCGGTTGGTGTGGTACATCTTCTCAGCTGGCACCCAGGCCTTGGGCTTGCGGTCCGGTGGGATGGTGATGCCATACTCCCAGCCTTGGAGAGAAAGGGACAGCTGGGTGAAGGAAGGAGAAGAGCCTCCACTTTGCCTCCCCCCAGGACAGGACTCTTCATGTATGTCCGGGTTGGAACAGCTTAAACAGCAAAGGTTTGTCCAGGCACAACACAGTTTCCCAGTTCACTGGTCCACACAGATAAAAGACCTACTCATGCTGCTACCAAATGGAGGTGTCCCACTGGGAATGCCCAGGTGATGGACTCATGGTGTCCCAGCAGCTCTTGGCTCGAAGTCACAGCTTGGGGATATTCCTCTCTGTCCTTCCTTCCTCAGGCAACCCCAGTGCTTGTGACCATCTTGGTTGCTCTCTGGCCTGATGTTTTCAATCTCTCCTTCACCAGGAGACAGGTAAGATCTTCCTTCCTCCCCAGCAGCAAGGAAAGCACTGCCTTTGTGACTGCCCACACTGCAGCCACAGCAAGGGGGAGAGGGTGCAGCACCCCAAGGGCCTGACCGTCTTCTCCTGAAGCCAGCAGGGCAGCTCAAACAGCCACAAAGAGGATGCTATCATCCCTGCTGCTGGATGGGACCGTGGAAGGAAGCACCACAATGGCCAGAGTGAAGGGGACAAAACACAGGACAGTTGCCCAAAACTGCTTTCTGATACCTTTCTCATCCACAGCTCTGTTAAGGTCCGTGTCCCACTCCACATCTTCCCATTTCCAGCCCGGAGGACATTCAATCTCATCCTTAGGCAGGACCTTCTCCCCATTCTGTGGGACACAGAGGTATTTTCAACCAAACAGTGATCAGCAGATGCCTAAATCTCCCCTGAGCCCCTGGGGGCTTCCTGCCGCTGCAGCCTGGGGTGGTGGCTCAGCCCCCCAGGTGCCTGACTCTTCCTTACCACGTCGGTGTAGGCATCAGTCATGTGGATCCACTGGCCTCCAGGCAGCCGAACCTGGTTTTCAAACACCTCCTCCACGAAGCTCAGGTGCCCAGCATCCACGTCATGCAGCAACCTGCACCCCAGAGATGCATGGCGTCAGAGGCCTCCTGCCCTCCCAGCCCCACACAGGCAGCAGCACAGCCCTGTGTCTTCCCTCCTCTTGCAGCCGGCCACACCACCCCAGCACACGCTTTGTCTGCTGAGCCTCTTTGACCCCAGAGGCACCAAACAAAGCTCCCATGAGACATGTTTCAGGTGAAGCCCAAAACACAGGCTGTAAATCCAATGCAAGAAGATGGCAGAGCTGTGCTGAGCATCCACCATTCCCTCCCATCCCCTCTGTACCCCGCTGGGATTCCACCTCCAAAGCTCCTCAGCATGGGGCTCGCACAGGCACCCCAGTGAGCTGCATTCTGGAGTCACCGTGTCCATGAGCACCTGTGCAGCACCCACTACATCAGGGACAACACCCATTGCAGAAACGATGCATTTTGCATTTACCCTGTTGCCTTACCAGACAGGGCAGGCAGACATGGAACCCCCATGGCACCCCAGACCTCCAGCCAGCTTTCTGGGTGACCTTCTCACCAGGTTAGCATCTGCTTAGGTTTTTGGGGTGCCCACAACAGCCCACTCAGGCTCAGCTATTCACAGAAAACCGTCACTCACGTCTTCTCCGGGCAGATGAACCAGTCACCGGCCCAGGTCCAGCCCGTGGAGGGGCGGAAGCTGTCCTTGGGCAGCTTGATCTTGCCGGTGACATCTGAGTATTTGGGGTAGGTCAGACCAGTAGTGCCCCAGTTCCCCACCAGTGCCAGCTTGGTCTGGTTCTCGTACTGGGGGAGCAAAAGCAGAGAGGAGTTTGCATTGGAGGCACAAAATCCCGTGAATAATCCTTTTGAAATCCCATGAATAATCCCTTTCTTTCTGCAGAGCTCCATCCTGAGGACAGACTTCCTGGGGAGAGCCTCACTCCTTCCCCACCACCATCCCCTACCCCATGGGCACCCCCTGATTTCCTCTGCAGTAGGCAGAAGGAAGTGTGAAGCCACAATGTGGCTTTGTGGCTCATTACTGACATTCTCCCCAGCCTTTCAGGTTGGATACTGGTGGAAACTTCTCTTTCTTCTCATGGTTGATTGGGGCTGATGCGACCCCCACCTGCCAATGGCAATGCCCTCGCTCCCAGTCCAGCCCACTCCCTCCCCTCTATGGTGGAGCCGATGCCCATGCCGGAGAGGAAAAAAAAACCCCATTTAGTCTGGTCCCTGTGAGATGCTCACCGTTTCGGCAAAGACGGAGAGCTTTCCCTCGGCGTACTGGTTAAACTCCTTCTCGTCGACCGACAGCCCGAACCAGAGCTGGACCCGGATCTGGGCTGGGATCTTGGGACCCATCGCCTCCTCCTGGGGGTACTGCCAAAGGTAGAGCCCCGTTAATATCCCCGAGAAGGATATTAATGGGGGATGCTTGGGATACAAGGCTGGGGGTGGTGGGTATGAAGCCCCCGTAGCCCCAGCCAGGGATGCAGGGGGGTAGATGGGACATGGAGCATCCCTGGGAATTGGGACAACATCAACAGTGTAGAGAGCACTTTGGGGATGACCTTGAGGAGCTTCAAAGCCCTGGTGGTCAGGGCTTCTGTGCCTCAGGGAGACACCCTTCAGGGCTAGGGCAACAAACCCAGCCAACATACTTCAGCAAAAATAGAAAGAATAAACACGGAGATGTCTCACTGCCCTTTTTTCTCTCTCTCAGTCACTCTTTTTTCCCCTTCAAGTGATGCTAGTTTTCCATCCAGAGCTAAAGTGCAGAAAAAAACAATATATTTTGGTTCATCTTTTGCTGCCAGCTGGGCTTGGGGTTTTGGGGTTTATTCAGTTTATTTTATTTCACTTTATTTTTTTAGAGCTTGTTCAGCACTGATTGTCTGCTCCCAAGCTGGCAGGCAGCGAAAGGCCAAAGAAATATCATTTGAGATGTGAGAAGCTCAGTAAGTGCCTGGCAGAGGAGGCCACAGCTTAAATTTCCTGGGGTGGCAAAGGGTCAAGAATTTTGAGAAACATAAAATAACATTAAAAAAAAAAAATTAAATAGATGTATTTTTTTTTTAAAGTACCATCTGGCCCAAACTGTGCCCATCTTCACTGCCCTGTAACTGGCAGGAAATATGAAGATATTCACGGACATCTGCTGCAGATCCACGAAAGAGGAGCTGAACTCTTACCAGAAGCATGACCAGGCTCTCACCATGCAGGAACCAGCTTCAACAGCGTCAAAACTGGGGCTGGGTGTTCCCAGAGGCCCGGGTGTTTGCAGGTTAAAGACAGCCCGATGTGTTGTGATTTCAGGTTTCCCTACATGATTTTCTCTCTAAATATACTTTTTTAGGGGAAAATATTTTAAAACTGAGTATCATGCATGCATGTACATCAGAAGCCAAGGTACCTTCAGGAAGATGGTCTGCAGCTTCCCACAGTTCTTGCCACAGCAGTTGGAGATGTTCCTGGAGAAGAGGACCTCGTGGGCTGGCACACGTGCGTATGCTACACGCTTATCTCCCTGCAGCATCCAGATCACTATATCGGGCAGGCTGTTTTGGGGCTGAAAAACACAAAAGCTGTTGTGTCCAACCAGGACCAGGAGTCTCCAAATGAGCCCATCAGCCACAGAGGGACATGGGAGGCTGGAACACAGTCGTGCCCCAAGTCCTGCTGCCAACCCAAGCCCATGGAGTGAGACCATTCCACCTGAACCCTGTCTCAGCAGCTTCTGGTCCCATCTGGGTCTGGACAGGGCAGAGCAGCCTCACATTTCCCCGAGCTCTGTCCTCCACATCCAGCCCAGTTTGCTGCAGCAGCTTTGTTTGAGGGTTTACTCACCCTGCTGTAAAACTCTGGCATGAACAAGGCTAAATCTCAACAGCCAGGTGCCAAACCCATCACCTTCCTAACTCACTTCACATGACTGTGGTGGGATGTGGGTACAACCCTTGCATGGAGGGGCAGGACTCTGCCTGCGAGAGCAGCATCCATTCTGCTTCCCACCACACCGCCGGGCGATTGCTCACAGCTGTTGCACCAAAACACCACCATGATGGTGAGCTTGGGAAGAACAAGACCTCTCATGGAATCACGGAATCGTCAGAGTTGGAATGGACCTCTAGGGATCATCTAGTCCAACTCCCCCTAGGTGAAAAGCAGCTCCTGCCACCATCGCAGCCAAGTTACCTCCTCTGCCATGGCCTTCAGCCTGGAGAGCCAGTCCTCTGCCTGTTCCAGGGCTGCTGACAGGCTCGAGTCCTCATGCTTGAGCTTCAGAGCTGCCTTCACTATCTGCTCCAGGTTGGTGCTGCGAAACCGGTACATGTTCTGGTCCAGGTGGGTGCTGGCCGGCTTCCCCAGGACATCGGGCAGGGTCACGCTGCGGGGATGGGCAGAGATGCTGCATTAGTAGCTTGTTTGCCCTCTCATGGGGGTTTTGCTCTCTTCCCCCCCACCCCGCCCCCCCTCCTTTTCAGCAAGTTTCCAAAGAATTAACAAGCCACCGAAGATACAGTTGTGGAACACAGCAACGCCAAGAGCAAAGGTGCTTCAAACCGCACTTGCAGCTCCCACGCATCGTCCACAGCAGCCAGGACGGGGCCCTGGCTGAGCTGTGCACACCACACACACACACACACGCACACACATTGGACTATAAATTGATTCAAGCTGCTGGATAAGCGTTTCCGGAGTCAGGAGGGATCTTCGCTGCACTGAGCCATTTAGAGGTTTCCATGTGAAGTGCAGTGATTTATGGTGGTGCCATTATTAATGCTCTTCTTCCTCCCAGTTCCTGACCCACAGCCCCCTGCCAGCCACGGTGTTCCCCCCTGAGCCTGGGACTGGGCTCCGTAAGCCCCGTTTGCATTGTGTGATAAATAAGAAGGACAACTTCTCTTGCCCAGCTGTGCTCATCGAGACGTGCCACAGCCAGACACATGCTGTGTTACCTGCCCAGGATTGAGTCAGTGCAGGTTGTCCCAGATTAATAACACAGATTTCTCTAACAAGAGACTTAGGGAGAAATTTAGGGACAAATTTAGCTCTTTCACTTCTCTTAAAGAGAATTGGTTTTGCTGCTTTTTCCAAAGGGAGCTGGAGTGCTGCAGGTGCAGCTAATTAGCCTGATCATTCAGTAGCACCCTGTGCAAGGAGGTAAATTAAAAGGTCATGTTGAGGTTGCAGCCCCAAGCCCTCCAAGGTCAGATCCATCATGTTCCATGAACTCAGTTTTGTGTGTCCACGCTTCCTTTGTGTATTTATTATGAGGGAGTTGCTAATGAGCCGACCTCCTACTCATTTTCTGCAGCTTGCTATATCACTGGTGCATGGCAAGGGTTAGGGTTAGGGTCCAACCTGCCTCACTGGCCAGGAGGAGAGGACTGGGAGGAAATAAGTCAAGCAGCAAATTGTTTACAATTCAGGTAGGAAAGAGCTGGACGGTTGGGTGGGATCTGTAGCTTTGTGCTTAATATTGCTTAATATTAATATGATTAGAAAACTGGAAGGAGCAACACAATGGCAACCTCAAAGAAACCTGGGAGTATCTGGAGGAACCAGAGATCAGCAAGTCTGACTCTTGCATCCGACAAGCTAGCAGAAACCACAACTAAGAAGGGAAGAGCAGAGGGGTGGACAACCTGGACCCACGAGGTCCCCTGTGGAGGGATGCTGGGGCACTGGTACAGCCTGCCTGGCCTCCCCAGCAGCCTGCAGCACCATCTTTTCCCAAGGGTTCTGCCACCCTGGACCAAGAGGATCATCATCTCCTGGGCAAAGAGCTGGTTCTAAGGCAGGTGGTAAAAGATGGGAGCATTGCTTTCACTTGCAATGACGGGTCCTGCGCTGGCTGTTGCCACTCCAGGCTCAGATTATCAAAAAAAAAGCAAAAGGGCTGAACTGAGAACATCGCTCTGCCAGCACATAAATGCATGGTGTACCCTCACATGAAAGTTGTGCTTCCAGCTGGAGAAGGATGTGCTGGAACTGGACGAAGTAAGAGGAAGCCCAAAAAGATGATCAAAAACATGCACAAAGTTCTGCATCAGGGCTCTCTGGCCAATTCCCTGCATATTTTGCCATGCTCCCAGTTCCAGCAGGGAGAGGTAGAGGGGTCAATTCCATGCTCCAGGACAGAGCAAATCCTCACAGGAGACAGGGCCAGGAGCAGAGGGACAAAACACACCCTCCAGGTCAGCGCTGCTGCCCATCAGCACAAAGGAGCTGCCTGAATCCGGCTGCAATTCAATGTTTTGGGCACTTGGTTTTGCCACAACTCATCTTCCCCTAACTTTGTCCATTTGTATGCTACTTCCAAGTCTTTTCTTTTCCAGAGAGCAGCAGTCTGCCATCTTTTCACACAAAGGTCTGGAAAACAGACGTGTCCAAGGCAATGCCAGCAGCACATCACCGTTTTCCTACTGGGAAGTGGAGGCAGAGATACCCCTTCCCACTGGGACCGTTTCACCAGAGAGGTTCAGACCCAGAGGAGGATGGGGAAGCACTGGAGAATGACAGGGGGTTTTCCTATCTCCAAAATCCCAGTGGAATGCAGCTCTGCCCTGGCTGAGCACAGAGACTAGGCTTTGGCAGCATCACGGAGGGAGTCACGGACAGGTCTGGCTGCACAGCTCAGCTCATCACCCCAGGGCAGAGAACATAGTGGGGTGTGGAACCCCCCCCAGAAGCCATCAGGGCTGTTCCAGCTGCCCCCACCATGGGTACCACTCTCACCAGCCAGCCCCGCTCCCCACACCAAGCCCTTCCAGAGACAGAGGAGCTGCATCCTGCAGGATCTGAGCACGGAGCAGGGCCAGGAGCCAGAGGAACCACGGGCTTGGCACATCCCACAGCCACATTTTCCCCCTCCTGGTTAATTGAATTTGTTTTGGAGGGCACAGCATCTCTGGAAATACTAAAGCTGTAGTTCATCCCTCAGGTCCCATCCCATGTGCCCAAGAGCCAGGGGGTATCAACAGCCTGTCAGATGGCTCTGACCTTTCCAACAGAGCCAGCATGTGTGGGGGCAAAACACATCTCCTTTATGAGGCTCAAAAGGCAAATAAATAGCAAGGTTTTAAGTATGCATGTGTGTTTTTTTAAGCATGTCCTCCAGGAGGTCTGCGGAGCAGGGTCAGCTTGTTCAAGGTCTCCTTGCCCAAGGGAAGGAGGTGTTCAGTCCCACACAGGTGTCACAGGAGCGTCCAGAGAGGCTGCACTCCCGTGCCCACTGCCTCTCCATGACCACTTTTGGCCCTTTCAAAGAGCAGGGGGGATGGAAAGGGGGACCTAGAGGCACAGTACCATCTCCTCAATTTTAGGTGACTGGCACAAGCCCAGATGGACAATTCACATGGTCCTGCAGGCTGGTGGGTCTTGTAGAAGAGGTGGGGAACAACTAGTCCCAGCAGGTTTGGTGGACTCAGGGACAGCCAAGAAGGCCAAATTCTCCCTATCTGCTGAGGTAAAGCACCAAGAGCCACTACACAAGCTTGGTGGTCACAGAGGTCCACTAGCCACAGCCACCAGTTGCCACCAATGGGCTATCCTAGCCCAGTGCAGGGATGACTCCACAGCTTGGCTGCTCTTCACCTACCTACCAAGGCAAGAAAGGTCTGAGAGGCACAGCAGCTCTCTTAATTCCCCTTGGCAAGGGCTTGCTCAGAGCTAAAAACATAATCAACCATCCTACTATTGCCTTTCCCAAAGTTGATGGCATGGAGCTGCTGAAAGTTGTGTGGCTGGGCATGGGATGGGACTTGGAGATCATCTTCATGGGCATACCTGAAGGGGAACCGTGGTACAAAGACCTTGGCAAAGTCAGTCCCTGAAACACCTTCCTGAGGGCTGATCTGTCCTTGGGATAAAAACACCATGGTCATACTGCAGCGATGCTCCCTGGAGCAGCTTCTCACCCCTATAAAAGCACAATCCAGCCCAAAAAAAACAGGCTACACAGAGGAAAAGCCCATGGTACCCTGCCATCCTCCCTTGAACGAATGTTCAAGCACTTGAGAAACGCTCAGGAAGCCAAAGCAGCAGATGCTGCCCAGAGAGACAAAGGGATGGCTGTGCCATCCAGCCCTACAACATCCCTGTCCCCTGGTTCAGCTGTGGGACGCGCAACACCCACTCACAGCCAAACAACCCCTCTGGGTGCTCTGCATGGGTGCCCCCTACACGGCGAACACAAGACTCAACCAGGACGCCCCATTGGTGGTCCCTCACTCCACAAGCCCCACTGTCCCTCCGGCTGGGCTGACCTGGCTCTGGCTCCTGCCCCGACACAATGCTGCTCATTCAGGTGAGCCACGCTGCAGCCCCTGCATGAAGGCTGGAAATTTATGACTTGCTTTAAATGTCACCTTTTCAACTCCGTGCCTTGGCTCAGCAACCTTTGAAGTAAACATTAGCAAATGACCGGCGTTTTTCAGAGAAAAAAAAAAAAAAAAAAAAAAAAAAAATCTTGATTCTGGTTATGAATGGAAGCAATTCTGAATTTTCTTCAGAACTACAAAATTATTATTTTTTTCTGAATCCAAAATTAACACCTTGCCTTTCTAGTTCAGTATTATAAGGAGGTTATATAATACCAAAATCCTGTAGATGGGACCTGAGAATTTTCATCTCAAAGTCTGCAAAATCTCAAGGAACTAGTAAAAACCGTGAAGCTTCCACCACTATAAGGAAAAATCGCACCAGATTTTTGACTGTCTTCAAAAAAAGCTTCAATGGAGACCTTCTAAACTTTAAACGGG